>NC_142049.1:4046545-4346545 GCF_982192425.1 Myodes glareolus
GCTCTGGAGTATCACAGTGGCCCTGGAGTATCACAGTGACCCTGGAGTATCACAGTGGCCCTGGAGTATCAAAGTGGTCCTAGAGTATCACAGTGGCCCTGGAGTATCACAGTATCTCTGGAGTATCACAGTGGCCCTGGAGTATCACAGTGGCTCTGGAGTATCACAGTGGCCATGGCATGTCACAGTGGCCCAGGAGTGTCACAGTGGCCCTGGAGTGTCACAGTGGCTCTGGAGTATCATAGTGACCCTGGAGTATCACAGTGACCCTGGAGTATCACAGTGACCCTGGAGTGTCACAGTGGCCCTGGAGTGTCACAGTGGCTCTGGAGTATCACAGTGACCCTGGAGTATCACAGTGACCCTGGAGTATCACAGTGACCCTGGAGTGTCACAGTGGCCCTGGAGTGTCACAGTGGCTCTGGAGTATCACAGTGGCCCTGGAGTATCACAGTGGCCCTGGAGTATCACAGTGACCCTGGAGTATCACAGTGGCCTTTCCTATGGCTTCTTGTTATTTTCTTTCCTTTCTGCTTTCTTCTCTCTGGGTCCTGCATTGAAGCTGGCTGACATTCCCCTAGTTGCTTCCTGTGCGTGCGGATGGTCATTCATAGAAAGGTTTCTGGAAGCTTTTCAAGCTAGCCCACATATCAACACCTGCTTCCCTTCTATCAATCACTTAGAAAAAAATCAACAACAACAACATCAACAACAACAAACTAGCCTGTTCCCACAGTGGGGGAATTTCAGTCAGATGTGTCTGTGGGGCTGTATTTCCTCAATAGCACAGTTTAAGTATTCCAAAACTGGTTAATGCTTGGAGGAAAATGGTCCTATCTGAGAAATGACATTTTAAAAACCCTGATCTGAATACAAAGACAGTTGATTTTACACAATAACACTTTCCTCGGAGCCTCTGGTGTTCTGCACACTGTGAATTAGAGGCTACAAACCCTACCAAGCCATCATCGCAAACCATGTATTTATTTACCAGTAAAACAACAAAATCGCCGTAAATTCTAACAAGAATGTCAGCTGGAAGGGGACTCATCTCAGCTCTCCACCAGACCCTGCCCCACAACGAAGCAGCCCTGTGTGTTAGGAAGTTTCACCCAAACTTGTGCTAGTCAATATTTAACTACTGTCCCCCTGAAGGAAAAGCAAGTCAGTCAATGAAGAAATAATGCTGATTTGCAGGTTTGCTCATTCCTGTGGTGTAAACACTCCTGCCACGGCTGACTTCAGGCAATCAGTAAAGTTATCAGAGGGAGCTGGGAAGACAGGAGCAGAGGCAGCTGTCTTGCTGTTTCTACCACCCAGAGAAAACAGACGCACGGCTCCGGGAGGGCGGTAATGCAATGAAAGAATTGGGAACGGTGAGTGTCAAGTGCTTGCTCTTTGTATCTGACATAATTTATTTACAAGTAAGCTTATGTCCTTAAATTTTTAATTCTAACTGTGTTTAATAACAAGCTCACACAAACCCCTTAATAATTAACGATGCATTGATGCCTTCTTGTCTGCCAACTTGGAGGGTGCGGACCTTCATGGGGCCTTTAGTACTCTAGGGATAGTGGTGGACCAGTGGATGTTGGATGGATGTCTGCCTATCACAGATGTTATCACATAAGTCTCTGAGCCCACACCATCAACGCATTAGCCACGGCTGTGGCTGTAGTCTCACTGTCCTTAGAAAGTTTGGTGGCATGGCATGGCCTCCTATGTGTCTATGATACTGTCAAGAGTTGTGCATGCTTTAATTCAGTATCTTGACCAAAACCTCAGCAGGTAGACTTGGAATGGTTATCAGTCCCATTCTACAGGTTGAAAAACTGAGACTTAGGAGCATTAAACAACTTTTCTAGAAGCAAAGAACAGGAAGTGGCTTTGTGGGAATGTTTGACTTCCAATCCTCTGTTCTTAAACAAGTATACTACTCTGATACAACAAGCCATCCACTACTTCCACCATTCCATTGCCCTCCAAGACAAAGCTCATCTGGAAAAACGAAAACAAGCAAACAAAACCGTGTGTTCATTGCTCAGTCTCTGGGGCCCAGAAATTAAACGCCCCAGAGCATATAAAAGAAGTTTTTAAATGAACAGCACACTTCATTTTAGCACTTTGGTTTGGTAATCAACAATGAAAGCAATTAAATTATTAAGACTTAAGTTAGGCTTTTTTATATAAAATAATTATCACCGTAGACACCCACCCCCCAAAAACAGTGAAATTTGTACAGCTTAACTTTCTTCCACTAACGCACAATGTGGAACACACCAACAAGATGCCCAGCAATGTACAAGTTGGTGTGAGGATTTGAGCATCATGCTGACTGACAATGTCCTCCTCTGGAGGAGAGCACCAGAGGCAAGCTAGAGAGTTAAGACAGGCATGTTTACATATTCCTACACCGCATAGACACATATGTCTTCATTGAGAACCAACCCCTCACTCCCTGTCATGACTCCAGACAGGATGATAAGTCTTTGTAAAGCCGACGGCATTCTCTGCCCCATCCCAAAGCTTTCTCCCAAGTTCCCTAATCTATGGTAGGCAATCACCATGGCTGGGTTCACTCTGTGAACTGGCAGATGTTTTCACCAAAATGCTAAAGGCTCCTCCACCCATGGTTAGTGGGCTTGGGGTCTGACTCCTTCCCGGTATGGTTTACCACCTACCTTCTACAGCAGAGGGTCCTGGAGGGTAGGCAGATCACAGTCACAGCGGAGCTGGTAGGGAGCCTAAAGGACACATCCCGCTTCTGCAGTCTCTAGGAGAGCCAGCCAAGACCACAACCAAATGCAAGTGTTTGCTGTCAGTGTTTACCTGCAGAAGCTTTTGTTACCAACTTCAGCCAGCTCCCTGGGCCATGCGGATTGGCGGCTTTTTCATCATGCCTCTGTTGCAGAGACAGGCTGGAAACACATGCATGATGCAAACTGTCTAAATTGCAGGCAATGGCTCTGTTGCAACAAACACAGAGAGGGCTGTCTGGCTCTCGGCTGGGAGTGAGGGGCGCCTCACTTTAGAATCATTCAGAATAACAGTCGAGGATGAAAGGGGCGTTTGTGTTAACGTTTTCAGTACGAGTGACATGGCAGGCCAGGGCTTCGTCGCTGTCGTCGGAAGCGGCCATTCAAGGTGTCTAACGCAACGCCGCTTCCTGGATGCTAGACAAGCCTCAGACATTTGGGAAGCTCACCCTGCCAGTGAACTGCACAGCTGTGATTTAAAGCCCTGTCTGCTAATGCTGAGAATGCCTATTCTGTCTACACTGCAGCTCCTGTCCATAGTAATGGAAAAAAATAATAATGACTATGGGCTTATTTGGTACCCACAATAATGATGAGGATAAGGGCAATGGTGAAAATAGCTGACATTCCTGCGTATGCCAGGCAGTGATAAAATTAGGGTTTCAGGGCCTGCTAAAAACTTTCACAATTGGGGTGAGAAGATGGGTTCAGACAGCTTATGTGATTCACTCCACATGAACGCTGTTCTCAGTTTCTTCTTAGCAATTTTGGGGAAATAACAGATGATGTCATCCACTCTCACATGGGGAAATCGAGGACCCTAGAAGTCAAGACTTCTTCAGAGGTGCATGGCTGAACATTTTAAGCATCTATCTAATGGTGATCACGTTTCATGAGAGAAGACCTGACTTGGGAGTGAGCTGGTTGCCTGCTGTCTGTAAAACACCAGTATGTCTCTTCTCTGCTATGCCTTGCTTTACTCTGGAGAACAGGGAGGGGCTCGGCTGGACGCTTTATCCCAGCTTTGCTACATAGGCCCCTGGCTGCCACTGAGAACTGTAGGGGCCTCTCTCTCTACTCAGAGACGAGAAGGGCTGCCTCTGCCCCTCACTCCATCATCCCCACTGCCCTGCCTGATACATTTCCAGGCAAATAAACAGCCCCAAATGCTTCCCAAGTCACTGCTTAATGCGCCTTCTCAGCGGGATCTCGTTATGAATCCGTAGAAAGGGTTTATGGCGGTGCTGTTGATGGTTCGACGTCCCAGATGATTTATCAGAGGAAGTGTTGTAGAGGAACAGTAAACCATCACAGAGAAAGAAGGGGGCTCCCACCCAGTTTCTGCTGGCAAGGACTGAGACAGCCTTCCACCTCAGGCAGCTGAGAGGAAACAGGCAATCTGTCAGAGTTCAAACAGCCTGTCACCAAACCCCTGTGATGACTTCCTCCACAAACACGGCATGACAACAAGATGGACAATCTGGGAGACATCGAAGGAGCTGGCAGAAGCTCACACAGGTTTTCGTCTCAGAGCCTCAAAGGCCTGTGGGCCGCTGAGTGCAGGGTGTCTCAGGACTATCCCCATCTTAGCTAGGAGTTGATCTTGCAGGGACCTCACCGGAGCTAGTTTGGCCTGCCCTATGACACTGTGGGGCAATCAGGCGACGAGAGTTAGGGCAAAGGGCAGGGGAGCCAGCAAAGGAGGATGTCCCGGGCTGTGTCCCAAATGGGATTCCACGGGCCTGAAATCCGTGCGTGGTCAGGGTCACATGGACTTTCTGAGGAGGAGGCTAATGAAAGTCACGGGTCACAGGATCTTGGTAGGCCCTGTTCAGTTCATCTTCCCTTCTCTGCATCACCTCAGACAAAGCCTTCTCCTGACTCAACTCCTGCATCCTCATATCGTAACGGTAGCTGACTCTCCTTCCAGACAGCCCCAGGATGCTCTGCTGCTAAAATCCTGCCTCTCATTTTGAGTTTCCAGGCGCCACTTGACTGGGAAGTCTTGTTCCCCATCATGGCGGGGTTCCTCTGTGTCTGTTCCACAGGCATAGATGAAGCCTGAGCTAACCTGGGCTCAGCCTTTTACTCTACTGTGAATGTCTTTAAAGTCTGAATGGTTGAATGAGGGACTCCAGGTTAGCCTTACTCACTGGGCCCCATCAACTATGTCTCTGGCTCTATCCGTGCCCCTCCAGGCTGCGCCTCCTCGTCGTACCTCCCAGGTCCCTACGGTGCTTGCCATTGCTTTAGCCATCTGGGTCTTTCACTCTGTCTTATCACCAAAAATAGGAGAGTATTTAAACAGTGAAAAGGGAGGCCAGACCCTTCTCAAAACTGTATGACCACAAACACGAAGATGAGAAAGGAAAGGGCAGGGTGATAACCCAAAGTGTGTTCTGAATTAGCTTATTTCTCTCAACAAGCACACTCCAGTGTGACTCAGTACCTCCCAGCGGGCTACTGGGACAAGAAGTCGCTGTTCTCACAGCATGGCTTTGCAAAAAAAATATATATTTGCAAAAAAAATCTGAAAAAAATATTTATTTTTGTGTGCATTGGTGTGTTGCCTGCATTTTAAGTCTACATGAGGGTGCCAGGTCCCCTGGAACTGGAGTTATAGACAGTGGTGAACTTTCATGTGTGCGCTGGGAATTGAACCCAAGTCCTCTAAAAGAGCAGCCAGGGTTCTTAACCACTGTGCCATCTCTGTAGCCCCCAATATATGTATTATTAACATGTGTGTATGTGTGTATATGCATGCGTGAGCGCAACAGAGAGGGAGGGAGGGAGGGAGGGAGGGAGAGAGAGAGAGAGAAAGAGAGAGAGAGAGAGGTTTAAGTGCAGAGACACCTGTGTAAATCAAAGAAGAATGCCTGAAAGACAGTTTCTACCTTCCCACCTTGCTCTTTTGCTCTCTGCTGCTGAGCATTCTAGGCTAGCTGGCCTAGGAGCTTCTGGGAAGACCTCTCATCTCCACTTCCCACCACGCTGCAGGAGGTCTGGGATTACACATGCATGGCCCATCACAGATGCACTCTTCTGTGGGTGGCAGAGATTGGACTCAGGCCCTCAGTTTTGCACAGGAAGCGTTTTTACCCACGGAACCCTCTCCCCACCCTTTCTTAAGGTCCTCGAAATAAAAAATGAAGGGTATTTTCCATGAGAATCATCATCTCAGGGACTTGGTAAGCCAGAATGACTTCAATCTGGTCTCTGCACCTCCTCAGTCTCGTTCATTCATATTGTCATGGGGGTGAGTACCACAAAAAGTTACATGGCTAACAGTCTTGTTACTCCACGGATGATACTGGATTCTCTGATAGGTGCAAGACTCTCAAAGGCTTAAGATGAACTGGGCTCTAGTGGAATGTGCTCACTTTCCCATAAGGACCCTCCATCCAACTTCAAGGTCCTGTTTTATGCACCAAGGTGCAGTATGAAGAACCTGCTAGGATGTGGGACTACAAATTCTTGAAACTCTTCTCAAAGCTTTTTTTATTGACTCCTAGCCTTACCCAAGCTTAGCGTGCACTCAGCATATGGGAGCAGCAGTCAGGCATCTGCAAGAACAGTTGCGTGAATCCGGGACCAAAACTTTCAGCAGGTCCATCTGGCTTGCTCTCCATCCAGCAGAAGATGGAGCTATTCCTCAGAAATACCAGCCTCCTTTCTAGCTACAGGTCTTGTGAGAACTTCCTGGGTCTACGGACCCATCAATCAAGCCAGCCTCTTCCAAGCTTTAGGGTTTTGAGTGGGTTCACCTGGTTCTAGTCAAAGGGTTTATGGATACCATTGGCACCGATAAAGCAGATTATTCTCCCAGTATGGGTAGACCTCAGCCAGTCAGGCCTCACTCAGTCCACAAGCGGCCACAAAAGAAAAGGCTTATGATCCATTGAGACAGGTAGATAGACAGACTTCCCCGAATGATTCTGTTCCAATAAGGAGCCTTCACAGTGCCAGAATACTCTGAAGTATCCTAAGTGACATTACTGCTCTACCAAGGGGCTATGTCCACCAGAAGTGTATATAGCTGACACGCTAGATACACGAAAGGGATTCTACAGAATGAAAGTAACCATAGGAAACTACCTGCTTAGGTTTCAAAACGTGACAGATAAAATGGGGGTCACAAAGGGACCATTCCTAGAAGAAACCTCTGTGCCTTCAGATGCTCCAGGGAGTTCTGGTAGGTACACAGCAGCACAGGGCTGGGATGTGCTCCTTGCCCCTCCACTATCTACAGCACGCAAATGGCTGGTTGAGATGTTCCCAGGTTGACTGGAGAGTGGGGGAGAGGAGCGGGGAGTCAAAGAAAAAGGATGGCTGGGGTAGGTAAGCCAGATCTGATCCACCACTGAGAAGCGGGCAGCACCCGTGCTAAGGACGCGAGGGAGGAAGGATGTTCCAATCGCCAAACCTATAAAGATCTCTCCCGGCATGGGTATCACCTACAAGAGTTCTATCACCTTTCCCATGCAAAGACATGGCGAAGGAAGGGCTGTGCCACTTTGAGGAGTAACCGACAGCAGTTACATATTTAATTTGTCCTCTTTTTGCTCGGTGATGGTTAGTTTTATGCTAGCTTGATACAAGATAGAGTCATCTGAAAGGAGGGGCCGTCAACTAAGAAAATGCCTCCCTAAGATCCACCTGTAGAACATTTTCTTAATTAGTGATGAATGGGGAAGGGCCCAGCCTATTGTGAGTGATGCTATTCCTGGGCTGGTGGTCCTCGGTTCTATAAGAAAGCAGGCCAAGCAAGCTGTGTTGAGCAAGCCAGTAAGCAGCACCGCTCCATGGCCTCTGCATCAGTGCCTGCCCCTAGGTTCCTGCCCTGTGTGAGATCCTGTTCTGACCTCCTTCAATGGTGAACAGTGATTTGGAAGTATATGCCAAATAAATACATTCTTCTCCAAGTGGCTTCTGCCATGGCTTTTCATCACAGCAATAGAAGCCCTAAGTAGGACATGTTTTGAAAAGAAAACCCCATTGGCATAATTTTAGCTTCCTCCACTCCTAGCTGTGTGAGCGTGGACGGAAAGCTCCCCACAGCCGAGGTCACTGTAAATGACTACCCTTGTCAATGGCTGCCTTTAGGGTTACGTACTGGGCATCATGGCTCATATGCCCGTAGTCCCAGCTAGCAGGCTGAGCAGGCTGTGGCTAAGGGATCATTCGAACCCATGAGTTCCAAGGCAGCCTGGGCAGTATAACAAGACCCTATGATGGTTATCTGTCAACTTGACATTTCTGTGGTCGGCTATGAGGATGTCTGTGAGGAAGTTTCTAGACTGGATTAATTGAGATGAGAAGAACCAGTCCAAACATGAGCAGCATCATTTCATAGTCTAAGGTCTTGGGGCACAATTAAAAACTTGTTATTTCTCCCTTCTTCCTGACTGTGGATACCATGTGACTAGTGGCCTCGTGTTCGTACTGCCTGATTTCCCTGCCGTGATGGACCATATCCTCATACTATGAACCCAAAGAAACCTTTACTTCCTAACGTTGTGTCTGCCAGGGGTTTCATCAAAGCAATGAGACAAGTAACCTGTAGACTCCTTCTTGAAGGAGGGATCTCTGGCTGAGATCATGCTATCTGGTGTCTGTTAGGTGCTCGGGGCTCAGACACTATGGTCACCACTTTCCGGTTCACTGGGTCAGAGGTATGGAGGAGGCTCTGGGTTGCTCCTGCATCTTTGACAGCATCCCCACGCGCTCCTACACACACCAACAGCATATGTCACATCATCCACCCACCTCAGCTCCTGCCAGCCTCAAGGGAGCGCAAGGCTCCAGAGTCACTAAAGATTGTTACACAGGTGGGTGGGAGGGTGAGGTGGGGGGAATGCATTGTGAATATTCAGAAACCCGAATCGCTTAGTGAACTCATTAGACATGTGTTCTCATGTACATCTCTGTGTGTTTTTCTCCTTTCCCACTTTGGACTGGGTGCTATTATTAATCGCCGCCCTCAGAGAGAATAAACGTGAGCCCTATCCCAGGAACATACTGCGGGGGCGGGGTGGGGGGGAAGAGACTTCCTAATATAGCGAGTGTCACCAACAAGTCCTCCAAAAGTCCCACCGCTCGGAAGTAGAGCCTGACTCCAAAGCTACCTTGTGCTCCTCTGCCTGCAGACCGAAGCAGAAGCTCCTTCCCACTGGACATGGAAGAGCTCTGTTGATCCCTTCCCTACTTCGTCTCCTCCTCTCCTGATCAGGCCACCCATGGTTAACTCATAACCTCCTCCTTACAGTGCCTCTGCTCATGGCCAGCGATGTCCAATGTCCTCTGGGTCTGGGTCTTTATCCCAGGAGTGTCCAGCCGGCCTTCAAGACTTTCGGCAAACACTATTATTTTCTCCAAGCCCCTCATGACTCCCGAGACCAAACAGCTCCCCTCCACTCATGAACTCCCATATCTTCAGGCTCATTTCCTCTTTAGCAACACTTGCCGTGTGGTATAACAAAGCCTTCCCTCTCCTGTTTCAAGATTCCCTCTCCTGCCTGGTCAGTGCCTGGTCCAAGTAAGCTATTGCAGCAGCGGCCGTAAGTCACAGTAAGACATAGAGTATGCACGCTCTCCCTCTGCATCCTACCTAACGGCTATGGAGCTCCAGCCCCACACCAGCTCCTGCCTGCTTCAGGTGTATCTCTTTCCCCTCCCTTAGGGGAGGGGACCAGGTCTACTCATTTCTGCTTCTGTGTCCCAGGGCTGGGAAGATTGTCAGGATTAGCATTGGCCGACCATTAAATACGACCATTAAATAGGTAACTATTTATAAACTAGAAAACAGAAAACAATTCAAAAAACCCTGGACCATAAGTTCCAGAAGGCCACCAGCCTTGCCTTGCTTGGTCTTCTTGCCCTGTTGAACGCTCCACCGTAGCAAACGTTGACTAGCTGATATAAACTACTCAGAACTGAATCACACAGAAGTCTTGCTTCTTAAAATAAAACATTCATCTTCACAAATACTCGGAAGACACGGTCCCGTAGTCTTAGCAAAGTGGGGTTGTATAAGTCAGCTAGGACATAAAGCAAGAAGGCTACGTCAACAGCTTTAAGTGTCAGAGAAATAGATAATTTTAATGGATACTGTATCCCTACAGATGTAAAACACTGTCTCTGATGGAGGCAGAGGCCGAGTGTTCCACTGCCAGACGGAAGTGAAGTTTAATTTGAATCAATGGGGAAGGCGTACGAGCCAATTACCTTTCTATGGACTCCTTCCGACTAAATGAAAGTTTAGGGCCAACAGCAAAAGTACATTCTAAAAGCAACTTTTATGACTGAACAATCCCCCTGTGGTCATCATCACCACAGAATGCTCTACCACACTTAAATAATATTTATTACCTCATTGGATGCAGATCAATATCAATGTAAAGTTCACGGTGCCTAGAGTAACTCGGTAAGTTCAGTTTCCAAGTTCCCATTTCACAGTTAAGAGAATTGAGTCCCAGTGAATTAATTAGTGCAGCTTTCCCGAGCTCATTCAACTATCTGGTCCGAGTGAGGCCAGACTTGGGAATCAGAATAAAAAAACAAAATCAAAACTACCTAGTTCTGTGAGTTCTGCACATATCCAGACTAAAGAAAGGGACTAATATTAATAGCAAAAAGAAACCCAGGGGGAATGGTCCAGAGCTCAAGTGTCTGAATTCTGCTGCCCTGAGGCCTATGTGTGTGCTCCCAAAGACAGACACATCACTCTTGCAAACGACACTGAAATAGCAAGGTCTCTGAGCACTTGGGATCCAGGTTTTGTCCTGTGAACTATGGAGGAAAGTGTTTCCCAGGCACAATTAGAGAGTAAACACGTCAGGGAGCGGCAGCCCCGCAGAGGACCCAGTCTGTCTGCCAGGCCAACGTGCACGAGATCACTTGGCATTCTGAGATTGCCTGAAAAGGTGTCTCAGCAAGATGGCTTTTGCTTTTCTTTTCTGGAACTCACGCACTGGCCTATCAGACTGATCCTAACATAGAGTCAGAACTACTGCTGTAATCAAGAATGTGGGAAGAAGACAAACAGATATTTAGCACATCCCTTATTATCTATCTATCTATCTATCTATCTATCTATCTATCTATCTATCTATCTATCTACCTACCTATCTACCTATCTACCTATCAAAATGAGAGGGGATCTCATGTAGCCCAGGCCAGTCTCAACTGGTATCAGACTCAGTATATAGCTAAGGGTGGTGCTGAATCTCTTATCTTCATGTCTCTACCTCCTGACTGCTAGTACTTGGGTTGTAGGCCTATTCCACTATCAACAGTGCTGAGGATGAAGCCCATGGCCTCATGAATGCTAGGCCCTAGACTGAGCTACATCCTTCCGGTTCCCCTTCACTGCTTCTCCTCCCCTTGAGGCACAGAAATCTCCTTTCCACGTCTCTAAGTTTAGGATTCCATCCATCATGCACACATGAGCAGGGATAGGAAAGTTTTCTCAGGCTAAAGCTGGTTGAATTAATGATTTGAAGAAACTTAAGTGATGTGGGATGCCCCTCTGCATGCTGGGAATATGTTTTGATACCATTGGTTAATAAAGAAGCTGATTTGGCTAATAGCCAGAATAGAACCAGGTGGGAAATCCAAGCAACGAAAAAGGGAAAAAGAAGGTGGAGTTTGGAAGACATCAGCATCCTGGAGAAGGAAGTTGTGAGGTAACACCATGGCCATGTGGCAATACATAGATAGATTAACAGAAACGGATTCATTTAAGATGTAAAAGCTAGTTAGTAATAAGCCTGAGCCATTGGCCAAACAGTTTGTGATTAATATTAAGCTTCAGACTGGATATTTGGGAACCGGCGGGTGGAAGAGAAACCTCCAGATAGACTTGAGGCAGAACCCTGGTGAGCAGTGGTGGGTAAGACCCTTCCTGGAGCATATGACCTTGCAGAAGTGAGCCTTCTACTGATTCCCCCATCACCTGTCACTCACTACACTTGTCAACCCCTCCCCTTTCTTTCTGGAGGTAATAAAACAGTAAAGGAGCGTGCTTTGGGCAGGAATGGTAAGCAGACAGGAGGACCTGCCTGTCTGTGTTGGCATGTCATGAGGAGGAGGCACATGACTGAAAATCCAGGAAGTAGAAGACTGGAGGACAGAGTACTTTCGGTAGAGCACAGATCCCAAAGTGATGGTGTCAGTTTTCCCATCATGGTAGGGAGGCCAGGTGTCAGAGGCTGGGCAAACAAGGATGATGTCAAGATCAGAATCTGCCGTGGCATAGAGAGCACACTGGGCAGGTCCCAACGAGGTATAGTTTTCAGTCCTGGCATTCTGGGAACCATAGAGATTTTTTGGTTTTGTTTTTGATTTTTAAGGGGATGGGTGGCAGGAAGTAGTTTGTATTTTTCCAAGGATTACCCCTGCTCCTTGGGAAGGAATGGACAGCAGGACGTTTAGAAGCCAGGCAGAACCTGCTGAGTAGGGGTAACAGTAGATTAGGCTAAGACGGTAGAAAGGCGACTGCAAAGAGTCGGGCAACAGAGCGCTGCAAATGTTTTACTTGGGAGGCATCCCTGTTTGCCAATTTCCATAGAGTAAACATCCCACTGTGGCCAATGTCAAGCTGTCAATGTGACGCCGAGTGCCAAGCTGGGAAGAACCGAGCATAGCAAATCTCTATTAGCTGGTGGGAGCTGACCCCAGAACACCAGTAGACGAGGGACAGTCTTATCAGTGAGGGACTGAACATGTGGGGGGTAGGGTGTGGGGCGGGGGGGGGGGAATCAAGATGACCTCAATGGTTTGGGCCAGACCGACAGGATGGAGAAAGAAGCCACTCCCCAAATCCCTCCCAGGCCTGTATCTGTTTCTGGTTTCTGGCTTCCAGGAAGGCAGGTGGCTACGGAGAAAGAACACAGTCTTGAGGCTCAGAGGCCCTGAGAGCTGATTCAAGCCTTAGTCCCTTCTGTTGCCCCGCATTTGGTTTGACACACAGACAGAATGTTACAAGGGATGGGTGTGAGAACAAGTGCTTGCTGGATTGCCTCATCTGCAGAATGGAGTGACATTGTGCACTCCCTCCAAAGAGAACCCTGAGAGTCACACGAGATATAATATAACAGCCTTCAAAGTGAAGACCTATGGGTCCTGGCACCCCTGTATCTGCGCCCTCACATCAGCCCTTCCAGTTTTACTTCCTTAGCGCATGGCTGCTGAGCCATGGGACCAAACGCACCACCTTATGCGTTGCAGAGCCAGGAGTCAGAGGCTCAAGCTGTAGGATTGATGTCACAGTAGCTGATGCAGCCCCAGCCCAAGGTAGGTCAACTTCCACCAGGGACAGCGGGGCTGTGTGGGTAAAAAGGACATAGTAGTAACCAATGTCCTCCCAAGCCCTGTGGGCAAACTGTCGAAACAAGCAATTGAAGACAAGCAATGTCTCCCAGGGGCAGGGATAATCTGCTTACACTGTTTGGGAAGAGTGATGGAGGCATGGCTGCCATGCTGGAAACAACTTGTTTGTGGTTAGCACAAGAGCCAGTGTGGCTCCCTGGCGGAGACAGGCTGACCCGTCCCTGACTGATAAGTGACTTTTTCAAACCTCATCTGCAGGGCCAACACATTTTTCCTTAGGCTGATAGAGGTGTAGGAACGTGGTCTATAAGCTCAAGCTTCGGCTCCACTCCAGGACTCTGTGGCCAGCAGCCAGCAGCTCATCTGAACAGGTAACACCTCTCTTTCCTCATCTGGAAGACAGGAGCCCAGGAAGACTCCTCCCCTCAAAGAGTTGTGGGGAGGACTCGGGGGTTCATGGAGTGGGAAGGTCCAATCTCTTCTTTGCCATGTAACTGGTTCCAGGTCCAGCTTTGGCATTCTTGACTGGTCACGCAGAAAGGTCACCTGTTCTGAAAGCATTGCTATCGAAACTTGCTAGGCTTTGTGGCCAGATCCACAGCCCAGGTTCAGGCAGCCCAAGTGGCCCTGATTTACGTGACAAGAGAGTTCTTTGCTTTGGTAATGACAGGTGCCCTGTTGGCTACCGTATCACCGCCATTTTCTCCAGGCAGAAATTCCAAGGCTCTTTCATCTGCCCTTCATGGAGCTTAGTTTCTAGACCATTGTTGTCTAAAGTGAACATGGACCAGCATCCCCATGACTCTGAAGGGAGGCGATCTTTGTACAGAGCCTGGTCAATCAAGCATGTGGCTGGGAGTGGTCCTCTTTGATGTGGCCATCTCGCCTTGGACTTCGAGAGCCTCTGCTCGCAGCGGCTCTTCTGGCCCCACCAGCAACTTTTCAACTGAATCCATGAAAACTGTTTTCACAGCTGTTGCTACTAAAACCAAGCCTGCTCTTGAGTATTGGGTGTAAAGACTCAAAGAGGAAAAAAGAAGACCCTACTCCTCATATCCGTAGTGCTGGTTTTAGTGAGAAGCAAGGGGCACATTTTAAAATCTGTATGGTGTGTGGCATTTCCCTCCAAGAAAAGAATTTAAGGCTTCGAGAATCCAGTAACTTCTCTGCACTCACATAGCCGTGAGAAGGAAGGATGGGGTGTAAGAGCACAGCTCTCTGGCGCTGGAGCTTTCTTTCCCTCCTGGGCTTTCTCATTTGTGCCTGTGAAGTTTTGTCTCCTTTGAACCGGACACTTGCTTTGGGGTACAATGTTTGATCTGCTCTCTGTCGACACCTTCTACCCTCCTCAGCACTGAGAGTGAGTCTGTCTCAGGTTTCTGCAGTTCCTGGATACATCAAAGCCGTGTGTGCAGACAAATAGCGTGGAGTATGTAGGTGGGCTTCACACAGCAGCAGCGAGCGGACAGAATAACAGCTCCAACCAACCCAGCTGCCAGAATCAGAGGCCACTACCTGAGCATTCTAAAAGCAAAGGACTGCCAGGAATATGCAAAAAAAATCTACTGCATCACTCCGGGAACTACTGCAGGCCAGTGAGACCCTGTCTTGACACCCAGCAAGGGCTTTTGTTTGCTTGTTTTTCAAGGACAGGGTTTCTCTGTGTTGCCCTGACTGACTGAGAACTCACTCTGTAGACCAGGCTATCCTGGAACTCAGAGATCCACCTACCTCTGCCTCCGGAGTGCTGGGATTAAAGGTGTGAGTCACCACCTCCCAGGTATCATCCAACAGGGTCTTAATGATTGTTGTGTATTGCTGCTGAGTCCCTGACTTGTCCCAGTTACTAAGGATGCTTATACACAAACTTATGACAAAGACTCCAACGTGTTGCGTTACACAGCATCTGGGCTGCCAGCCCTCTGTACCTTATCCCCATAAAGATTCTTCTTTAACGCACGCCCACGGTGCCCATCATCTCAGGGCAAACTCTACCCTCAGCCTAGGCCTTTCAGTCTGGAACCATTTCCAGGAAACAGTCTTATTGTACAGCCCAACCTCTCTACTCAGTCTTCTTAAAGCATGGCCTGGGAGTCCTAGGACACAAGGAAGCCTAGGGAATGCTGAAGAGCACTTTACGATCCTGGAAAACTGTCGGAACGATAGTGTGTCACAAACACCTTTGAGAAAGAGAGTTTCACTTGAAGCCCAAGGTTCTTATTTTGAGACAAAATTCCTTTGTCTGAATAACACCCATTTCCATGCCAAGGGAAAGCATTTGGATTAGTCAGCCATGTCGCCCACTTCATTCTGAAGCTTTTATGCCTCCAGGGTATTAGCTTGCACTGTACACCCTGACATATACATCCTTTTTCTCATTAGAAAACTTCTGGTGACGTTTCAAAGTTTGGTTCAACTTATGACTTTTCCAAACAACATTTCCGTAAATTTGAGCTTTGATTTTCTTGTCTTGATGATAGCTTTTATCACAAGATTTAATATTAAACTATCTTTCCTACCCAATGGCAAGATCTAGGACTGATTTTTCTCTGGAAAATGTCTGTAGAAGACACTGGTCCTGGCAGAGTAGGCAACATATATTATGTGTGGGAGTGCATGCATAAGAAAACAAAGGAGTCCATTTTCAGAACAGAGATACGGTTAGGGTAGCCCTACCTCAGAACCTTGCCAGTGAGGCCAATTGTCTAAGGCAACAGGCACCATGCTCAAAGAGAGTCAACAGGTCATTTTGGAAAGAATCAAAATAGATGCCACCCCGCTACATCACTTGCTGTTGCTAGGAAACAGCTAGTTTGCTACGAGGTAGGTTGATTAGCTTTGCAAGGAAGACAGAAACCAAGGAACGACTTCATCTTTTCCCCCTGCCAAGCTAGGCATCAGCACACTCTCTCTTACCCAACACCTGCGGAAAGGTAAAGTTTGAGATCAGGTTGAAGACCATAGGTGCCCCCTAGAGCATTTCTAAGGAGCAGAGTGCCTCTGGAGGCACTAAGACCAGAGCAGGGCCGAGATCATTTAGGAGGCCAGCTCCCTTCAGTCTTTCACTGAGAGTCTATGCATACCTGTGGAAGTGGAGTCTGCTGGAGACACAGCCTGGCAAAGTCGCATTTCCACACCAAAAGGAGAGAGCTCTAAGTATTCAGGAAGAGTTGCTGGTTGTATGCTTTTAAGTTATTACTAAAGAACAGTGGGGAGGCCGGAGAACCCCCATTCATTGTTTGCTACTTTGGGTCCATTACTTAATCCTTCTGAGCCTTATTACTTCTTTCTGTAAAATGGGGATTATAACAACCCCTTGATGACATTACTATGAAGACGCAACGATGTAAGAAATGTGAATCGTGAGGTGGAACATATAGGTGATTTCCACACTTCCTTCCTCTCTCTAGAACATTAGATGGCAGAGACAGCACCCGAGTTGTCACTCACTCTGGGCTGCCTGGGATCTCCTCAGTACTAGGAGACACCAGTGTGCACTGACTCCACACTGCCCCGCAGGATGAGATCAACTATAATTTCAAAGGCTGAGACCTGGCCCCATTCAGGGACACAGTGCGGAGCCACTTTGTAGGATTCACATTCAAGTCACAGTCCTGCCCCCCCCGCCCTCCCCCCCCCCCCGCTCCAGGGAAAAAAAGACAACAGGGAAAGGAACAAGGAAGTTACCTAGCTAAATCATTTATGATTAAAGCTGCTGGCCCCAAGCCAGCCCAACCAACCTTTGCAATGTTTATGTTCGTCAGCGCTGGCCTGAGATTCTCACACCCCTCACATCCACATAACACCTAGAACAGGCACTCAGGAAACAGTAGTCAGTTAGTAAATCTTGGTATGTACAGAAAATCAGCCCGACAGATACTTAAAACAGAAAAGTGCAAAACAAACAAATGAGAAACTCCTCGAACTGGGGGAGCTAGTCTACCGTGAACGTGTCAACGGCACAACCTGCTGAAACCTATCTCATGTGCAGCCCAGGAATATTTGTGTCTTACGCGCACATCCCACTGTAATCAGGACTGATTGAAACAGAACTGGTACTCGTCCCTTGGAGGAGTTAAGCCTTAACTGTGCAGCAACCTTGTTTGGTCTGGTTAGGCTCCTCCTTGAATGACCTGGACCTTGACTTGGGGGCTAGAGGCGGGGGTTGACAGAAGATGGAAGATACAGAAAAGGGGTTGCCAAGAGCTGTTAGACTACTGAGAGGCAAGGGTGAGCAAAACGGAATCTATGCTTCAAAATGTTGTGGGTCTGTAAGCTGTCAGGAGGCAGGTGGTCAGAGAGCAGAACAGAGTAGCCACGCAGAGAGACAGAGACACACATAGCTCAGTGTCCTGCACCTCCCCACCTGGGATTTCTGGAAGACCTCGCTGCAGTGAGGCTCTTCCTCTCTCTGTTGTAGCCTGAGTAGGTAGGGCACGATCATCTGACACCCAGGATCCTGGGCAGGACAAGATCAGAGTAGATAAGGTCCTCCTCATTCCACAGATGAGGAACCTGCGGGCCAGGGAGGTCCGGAGACCTACTGGCTCTCACAGCTGGATCTGGATCCAACGGAACTCACCTCCCTGTCTTCTCTGGTTCATCAGGATATGAGAAATTACAAAGAACCCACTGGGTCTCAGAAGAAATCATGTAACAAAGATAGTGTGATGACCTGCATCCTAAATGTCCCTTCCGTGGACTCTGATGCTGGGGGCTGGGGCTGGAGCTGTCATCTTGCATTTCCTGCTGTATTTCTGGAGTCCAGATCAGGGCTGGTCCCAGGGCAAATGCTTGGAGATGTGTGTGGAACGAATGGCTGGATCTATTAATCAGACACAGGACTTTCTGACCATAATAAGATTAAGCGAGGTTCACACACCCTCAGCAGACTGAAAAGAAAAAAAAAAAAGTCACTGCACTTGGGATTCCAGATTCTTTGGATGCAAAATTTTACTTCCTTCTCCCTGGGGAATTCTTTGTCAACAACAGCTGCCATTGGCTTGAGGTCAGCTCCCGGTCAGAGCCGGGATATTGGAGGGCCATCTAATCCTTGGAATGGGCTGGCCTCTGACTGCCACCCAAAAGGCAGAAGTTGGAATTCTCGCCATAGCATCTCCAGCCAGAGATTTTGGTGCCTGCTCATAAGC
Organism: Myodes glareolus; assembly: GCF_982192425.1. NCBI lineage: Eukaryota > Metazoa > Chordata > Mammalia > Rodentia > Cricetidae > Myodes > Myodes glareolus. The sequence continues at coordinate 4,064,781 of NC_142049.1, forward strand.
CCAAGGGATTGCAGCCAGCCTGTCCTTCCCCTCTGAAGCATATGCACAGGAGGAAAGGTGACTTCTAGCTACTGACTTTGGCTTCTTTTCCCGGGGCTCTGGCCCTAGCCTTGGACTCACACAGAAGCAATCACATCATCTTCGTCATTTATGCCCTGGCAATGCTGAAGCACACGTGGGCAGCCCGTTTATGATGGTTCTCCAGTTGTTGCTATCCTGGGCAGTTCTAGATGCTTGCGTTATTGTCATACCCAAGGTTCCACAGTCTTCCTCTATGCTGTCTATCCAGTGGTTTGTGGGCCTTCTTCTTTGCCTTATCCTGTGCACTCCTCCATGGGGAAGTCACCTAAACTACCACAAATAAAACATGTAGTGAAAACCAATCATCCTGAAATGTGGCCTAGGGCAAGGTGAATGCCGTACTTGTTCATTGAAATCTGGCCGGTCGTTCTTAGCTTCCCTGTATCTAAAATGCCTGAAACCGTCGCTCAGACTTGAGTTCAAATCCCAGCTGACCCGTGGGAAGCAACATTTGCCACTGAGCTCTGCAGAATAACGCCAATCGGGGACTCACGTCTGTGAATATCGGAACACTCAAATGAGCTGTAGACCGAGGCTGGTGTACAAGTCAGGGCACTCTGGAGATAGGCTCTGTCCCCTCTGGGCACACAGGCCTAAAGCTCCAGACCCCCGTCTCAGGTCCCAGACACAGCACAGGAACAGAGTGGAGACTCTCCATTCAGGAAGGATCTCAAGCTAGTTTCCCCAAGACTCTATCTTCAGGGTCAAGAGAACAGCAGGTACCCAGGGGGAACGTGGGTAGGCCTGTCTACTGGTGATATACTCCGTGATCCAGGGAATACAGGACTTCAGGCTCAGCGGGCAAGTGACACAGGTCACCCGGGTGCACACGCCTCGCCTGAGCCTTGGGCTTCTCATCTAGAAACAGGCCAGGGTGCCTGCTCTTTCCTCAGCCAATAGTCATCCTAGAGATCAAACTGGGTAATACAGTAGGAAAAAAAATCCTTCCAAATGCAAAGTAAAATGCCTTTGAAAATCTCCCTAGCACACTGGAAACAGCACTGCTTCCTCTGGGAGCCAGGGTCAGGTCCAGGGACTCCTGTGTAGGACTGCGGGTCAAACACTTGTTCTCTGCCCCTAAGTACATCCCGCTCTCCCTGGGGCTCACTGAATAGCTAACATGGAGCCCTTGCATTATTGAAAATAAGTGTTATTAATTCTCACTGTATAGACCTTTTGCTGAGATCCAGAAAGACTAAGTCAGCCGCTAGGTCCCATCGTGATTAAATAGCAACTGTAACCGGGGGACAGAGTCACTGGAGAATAAAGGGAAAGGAAAATACTGGACAGGGGTAATGGAGGGGCAGTCAATATCAAAAGGGAGCGAGGAGAAAGGAAGGGGAAAGAGAAGGGAAGAGGGAGCGGAGGACGTGAGGAAAGGGCCTTGGGGCGGCGAACAATCTGCTCCCAGGTGGACGTGGGATGGAGGTGGGGTGCCCCTCAGACTCGAGGAGGGGGGCCCAGAGGCCACAGCATGAGGAACTGACAGGTCAGCAGAGACATTCAGCTGAGCTACAAAAGCCTTCTGCCAGGGTGGCAAAAAAAAACATTAAGCGAGACTTCCTCGGGCTTTAGAAATTGCTGAAATACAGAGGCCGCAATGGAAGATAAAGTGTCCTACAAAGGGAGCACCGAACGGAATCAATTTCCCCGGGCCGACTTTTATGTCCTATTATAAGAAATTGAAAAATTATTTCTGCAGGAATGTCGCTTTGCCGGTCCACCTCTCCCGAAGATATGGAGGAGGAAAATGGCTTCCAATAAATGGGCATCAGGGTCTGTTCTCCATCACCAGAGTTGATCCTCTGCTTTACAGCTCAGGGGCTCGAGGAAGCGGAGGTATGGGATGGGGCTTAGAGAGGGGCGCTCTTCGGTCAGAGCTTGAGGGCTGGTCTGGAGAAGGCAATAAAGACAACTGTGAGCCTCGGGGACCTATAGGTCCCCTTGGTCATGTGTGTGTGCGCACACACACACAGGCACACACACCCCGCCCAATGGAATGTGATACTCTTGAGGCTGGCTAGCCTGAGCCAGGATGGAATGTCAGCACACCCCAAGCAGGATGTCACACAGTACAGTGAACTCCATCTGCAGCTGCAGTACTATACACGCTTGCTTCTGCTGCCATCACATAAACGGCCCTGAGACCCACCATCCCACCCATCCCACCGTTCACAGCCACATTCCCCTCTGCCATGACACTCTTACCTGGTCACACCCAGGTAAAGTCCCAGCATCTTTGCTCAACTTAGAATGACCAGTCCTGCAGATGAGCCTGGTAGAACCCTACTCGTTCTCCCAGAGTGAGAATGGGTGAAACGTCCCTGTTTAAGAAGTTATACCTGACCACGATGGACCCTTACCCAGTCCACGCCCTAATCCCTGGCACCCATGATGGACACGGCATATCCTAACAGGAATTTTGCTGATCCGACAAAGTTATGGATCTTGGTATGGGGACATTATCAAACTAAGTCCACTGCCATCTCCAGGTCCCACTGGGAAGAAACGGAGGCAGGAAACTTGGAGTTACTTGCAAATTATGAGAACAAGAGATTGAAGGAAAGCTTAGGAGGAGCCATAACCCCAAAATGGCAGGTGTCTACAGGACCCACAGAGGTGAGGGTGTGGGTTCACTTTTGGAGTCTCCAGAAGGAACCTTCCCTGCCAATGCCTGCACCCCAGGGACACTGGCTGTAGACTTTCAAGTTCTGTATCCATAAGGGGTTATGTGTGCACTGTCTCAAGGCTTGGCTTCTGGGCATGTATCACGGCCATGAAGGGCACCAAAGTCCAATTACACTGACTTTCTTCTCCTTCCTCCGAGCTCCTGGAAGCCCATATCGACTGTGGAACTTTTCACCGCTGACTTTCTGAAGGTCCTTCTGGGTGCCAGGCCTATCTAAAACCCGTACCATCCACACACGCAGCGTAACACACTCAGTCTTCCTACAGAACTGCTAGGCAGATGGGAAAGCCTAGAACCTCTGAGCCAGCCTGTGATCATCAAAGGGACCGGCAACATTGATGCATCATCCTGAGAGGAGGGCTTTGAGGCAGAAGCTGAGCAAGGGCACAAAGGACAGTGAGCCTCATGGCAAGAAGAAACTGGAAGAATATGGAGCCAAGGCCTCCCTGGCGAAGGCATGGGACACTTTACGATCTGGGACCTGGTCTGGAAGGGCAGGAAGGAATGCAAAGGGAAGGAATAGGGATGAGGCCTTGGTGGCTGGAAACAGACAGAGATGGGAACGGGCAGATGCCTGGCTTTTCTGTAAAAAACAGTACATGGCTGGCTTACGAGCTCAAGGGCCCCATGCCAACGGTCAAGGCTAGGAACTCTCAGCCCTCACTCCACAAGAGTCACTTGAGGGGGGCTGAGAATCCAGGGCCCAGGCTGCACTCCAAGCCACTGAACTCAGACTCTGGGCGTGAGGTCAGTCGGAACTCTCTGGGAAATTGCAAATCCCCAGAAGACTGAGCAGCTGTGTTCTGGGACCTGTTTCCAGAGCCAGAATGCCAGCTTCTTCGAATCACATGAATTCCACTTGGGCGGATTATCTTTGGTCCTTCCCATGAGGCTGCAGTGCTTGCCCCCTCCCCTTGCCTTGCCTCCCCCTGCATTGCCCCCCCCACTGACTCCCCAGCCCTGAAACACTGTAAGAACACAGTCCTTCCCTTCCTGTCCTGAGTCTGAATTGGGCCTTTGCAGGTGTTTGTGTGGTGTCTGAGGATTAGATTCCATCTGCCACATTTCCCTCACCAGCCAGAGTGTCTCAGCGCTTTGGTGGCCTTACCCTTGGACTTGTGAGTCCTTGGCCCTTACGGCTCACTTGAACATAATTATATCTTGCTTTGCTATGAGCCATCCTTAGTGTGAACGGCTTGGAGACAAGGGAGAGGCCATGGATGGGGATGAGTCTTCTTGCTCCTGGCCCCGGCAGCCAGGGATCAACTGACTTATTCTGTGTCTGATTCTGGAACATGTACAAACAAGCGAGTCAGTTTCTCCTCATTCCCCGTGTGGCAGCTAGCTGAATCAGGCATCCTGTTTCACAGCGGGGCTCACACAGGCCCTGGGAAGTGAAAGACACGGCTTAAGTTTCCAGAGACGGGAAAAGTTAGAGCTGAGTCCCACCCCCAGGTCTGCTGACTCCAGAGGTTGACCTTTGACATTCAGGGTCTAAGTTTATCACCTGTAAAGTGACAAGGCATCAAATAAATTCCTTGGACAGATTAAAATGGTGTTTCCCTATTAAGGGATGCGGGTGGTTGGGTACTTAGCTGTAGACACTTGGCACAGAGGCAGAGACTTCCCTTTTAGAAAGGATGCCACACTGATGTATATTTGGCTTGAAGAGGTTATACAGTTACGTTGATGAGAGAAAAAAAAATATAGCCAGAGACCAGAGTATTATTTCTTCCATCTCTGCTTTGATTGATTATTTTCCAAGCTTTCTGAAAAAATGAATGGGGTCATTGACACCACTGATTAACTTTGGTCTTGGGACCAAGTCTATGAGAGGATGTTAGAGGCGGTCATCTGGGGCCTTTCGGAGAAGCTGAAAAGGGAGGCAAGGCTGCTCCCCCAGGCTTGTGCCCCACCTTGCCATGGCTGAGTCTGTGAGGTTAGGTGACTCATTGGCACAATGAGTGCCAATGAGGGATACCTGGAGCGACCTACATACTTACCAACTGTGCACACGGACATGCTGCTTTTAGTGATTTTACTTTTCAGTCTCTACTATTTTCTACTTTAAAGCATCCTCTCTGTGGGGCATCTCAGATCCCATGAGGAATTAAAGGGTCTTCAACCAGACTGAGGATATGCCCCACATTGTGGCGTGAGTGTTTGAATAGACAAATAGACGAATATGCACTTATTTGCTCTTCCCAAGTCTCCCAGTTTACAGACTCAGGACATCAAAGTGCGCCATCATTAGCCACAGGGTGGTAATGGGGGGGGGTGCTTGGAGAATGAGATCATTGGAAACTAGGGGAGAAAATAAATGGAACGGAGGCGAGGAGATGAATACAGGAAGTCAGAGAGGGATGGCCGACCTAGGCATGAATAGAGAAGCTGAAGGTAAAACCAGGGAATAAGATTCAGGCCAAAAGTAAGGACTCCTATCCCCACTGCTTCTCTGAGCTGGGTAGGTCACTGCTGCTCTGGTTGAGCTGTGTAGGTGTCTGGAACTCTTAAGCAGAGGGTATGGACACCCACCCAAAAGACGGTGAGTACCCAGCTCCGGTGGTCCTGGCGCAAGAGCCTTTCAAACAAAACCTATGCCCAGGCTATAGAGACAGATCCACTGGTAAAGGGCTTATGATGTAAGCATCATTGCTTAAGTTTGGTCTTCAGAAACTGCACCTAGAGCTAGGTGTGGTGACACATGCTTGTCATCCCGGCTCTGGGAAGTTCGAGAGAGGAGGATCCCTGGGACTCACTGGCCAGCCAACAAGCACAGCCTACTCACTGAGCTCCAGGCCAATGAGAGATTCTGTCTCAAAGACAAGGAGGATGACATGGGAAGAACAAGTCTGGAGGCCAGATCCTAGTCTCCACACACGTATGTACACATGTGCAAGGATGGCCCCTCCCATCCCCCCCACAGCCCTTCTTTCTGACTTTTCCAGAACTGCAATATTTTGTGTTACTGAGGAACCTAGCAGCCCAAGCAAGAGGAAGAGAAGACGGGATACTGTCCCAGTTCTACCTACAATTTCTACCTAAATTACCAAGACAAATATTTCGGGGAACTGCACATGGCTGGAATGGGTAGGTAATTGATTTTATTTACCGATGAAACACACGAGTGCGGGAGATAGATTCATTCACACTGCCGCTTCTCAGTCAGACGCAATTCGGCATAGAAATCACTGCCATCCGAAGAAGCTTCCACAACTTCCAAAGGGTAATGGGTTTTTTCAGCTCATCTTTCTTCCCGGCTCATCTATGCTAGAGGATTCCAAATGGGTTCTATTTACTGTAATTACTGTTCTAACTGCAGCTCGCTTGCCATGTATCAGGTTAACGCTAACAAGATACCCAGCCGGGGCTGGTAACGCGGGTGTTCATTGTTCCGACTTCTTCACCCTCCCCCTTTGGTGTTGTCTCAATTTTGTTTTCTGAACCCAAAGGGGAGGGAGCACAGCCAAGAAACAGGGATGCCTGTTTCTTTGTTTTATTCGTCTCTAATGCCATGGGCTTTTTCTCAATGGCTTCCCATTGTTCCCAGGCTCTGCCTCTCCATGTTTACATGCCTCACTGCAAATGCTACCTGTTTCTCCCCTTCTCATTCACATCCTTGCCTCCTCTCAATATTTTTCGTAGCATTGGTGTCATTAGATGCCACACTATCGCTATCTGGTTATTAATAAGAATTCATATTCCCCAAACACTGACAATTCGGAAAATACATTTTTCCCTACTACATTTCTATAATCAGAAGTAAAAGAATTATCTGATGTATTGTGAGTCTCTCTTTTGGAGCTGGGGAGATGGCTTCGTGGGAGAAACACCTGCTGTTCCATGTGAGAACCAAGTTTGTTTTTCTTTTCTTTAAATAACTTTTTTAAAATTTATTTTACATACCAACCAGTTTCCAGTCCTTCCTCTCCTCTAGTCCCCTCCCCTTTCCTATCTATCTCCCCTTCCCATCCACTCCTCCTCCATCTCCATTCAGAAAAGGGCCAGGCCTCCCATGGGTTTGCATAAAGCATGGCACATCAAGTTGAGACAGGAGTGAGCTGCTCCCCTTCCGTTGAGGCAGGGCCAGGTAATCCAGCATGGGGAACAAGTTACAAAAAGGCTGCTAAGCCCCAGGGAAGAAGTCCTGCTCTCACTGTTGGAAGCGTTACCAAGAGACCAAGCAACACACACATGCAGAACACCTAGGTCGGTCCCATGTAGGCTCTCTGACTGTTGGTCCAGCGTACATGAGCTCCTGTGAACTCAGATCAGCCGTCTCTGTGTGTTCCCCCATCATGATCCCCTCTGGGTGATACAATCCCTCCTCCCTTTCTTGCGCAAGACTCTCATAGCTCAGCACATGCTTGTTTGTGAATCTCTGCCTCTGCTTCCATGAGTTACTGGATAGAGCATCTCTGATGGCAATTAGGGAAGTCTCCAATCTGCTTAGAGTAGAGGGCCAGGTCAGACATCCTCTCCACCATGGCTAGGAGTCTTAGTGGGGTCATCCTTGAGGGTTTCTGGGGTTTTTCATTGTACCAGGTTTCTCCCTAACCCCAAAATGCCCAACCCTATAAAGATGGAGGATCAAGTTTGAGTCTCAGTGACAAACATAAAGATGAACACTGAAGCTCATCTGCCTCCGTTTTCATTGTTCTCCGCGGGAGACAGAAGGACCCCTAGAAGTTGAAGGGCTAGCTACCCTGGCATACACTGTTTTCAAAACCAAGATTTCTATCTCAAGATCCAACATCTAAAATTTTCTTCTGACCTTCACGTGTGTGCTGTGGTGCATGCACACACAGAGATGCAGACACACATGTACACACACACACACATGCAGGCACATACACAGGCACACACAAACACACAGGCACACACAAACACACAGACACACATGTACATACACATACATACAGACACACACACACATGCAGACACACATTTACACGCACATACAGACACATGTGCACATACACACAGACACACGCACACAGACACACACGCACACACACATACAGACACATGTGCACATACACACAGACATACACGTACACACATGCAGACACACACGTACACACACATACAGACATATGTGCACATGCACACAGACACACACGTACACACACATACAGACACATGTGCACATGCACACAGACACACATGTACACACACAGACACATGCACACACACACAGACACACATGTACACACACCACCACCACCATCACTACCACTAAATGTTTTCATCTTCCAATCACTAGTTATATTCATAACAAGGACATACAGATGCTAGAGCAACATGTGTTTAACAAAAGTTTAACCTGTGTTTCAGCACTTAGCAGGCACCAGTTCAGTCCCGCTTATGCCTCCTCACGCTTTCCTCCACAAGGAAGGACAGAACTAAGACCCATGTCCCATGTTGTCAAGAAGTTCCTGGCGAACAGTAGGGACTTTGTTACCATCGTATCTCCCCAGCTCTTACAGTTAAGAACAGACTGTGTTGTGAATTCCAAGGGGCTGAGTTGGAAGAGGCTTAGAGAGGAAATCCTTGCTATTCGGTGTAGGGGAACCCTCAAACCCATCATTCAGAAACTTAAAGAAATGTAGTTTCTCAGCTCCTTTCTGGTGGGGTGGGAGTGGGTGGGGGTTATAGCCTGACTTCCTAAGCTCCACAGAGAAGCAGACTATTCTCACACAGCCCCTCGACGACCTGGTCTGGGTGTTAAGGGTATGAGATGTTCACAAAGAAAACACCCAAGTCTCTTCCAGATGACTCCATTCCTCAAGTAGCTGCCAACCTTCTGAGAGCGTTCTGCTCACCTCCTGACAACAGCCATCACTACACACGGCGGACACAAGCGTCATGTGTTGATTCTGATCTGAGAGTCTCAGACATGCAGCTTTGATCTGTGTCAGACAGTTGCCTTCAAACTCCAAGTAACTTCTAAGTTCCCTTATCCACAGAAAGGTCTCCATTCTGACCTCCAGGGAGTTGAAGAATAAATGCAGACAGCTGGTGACACTATAGGCACTCAGCTACAGCTGTACCAGAGGTTGTCTTTGTCACAGTAACAGTGTAGGCACTCAGCTACAGCTGTACCAGAGGCTGTCTTTGTCACAGTAACAGTGTAGGCACTCAGCTACAGCTGTACCAGAGGCTGTCTTTGTCACAGTAACAGTGTAGGCACTCAGCTACAGCTGTACCAGAGGCTGTCTTTGTCACAGAAACAGTGCACGTTTATGTGGGCGGGTGGGGGTAGGGAGAGATTTTGGATATATTTCTCATACAGATTCTGAACAACTATTCCAGGAAGCCCCAATATGCCTAAGCCTCTGCACAGGCTATAAGACCTGCTGACTCAAAACTTTCCCATGATTCATCAAAGAGGGTTAAAGAGGCCACTTGGCAACCTGACTTGAGAACCGGGGTCATGTCACAGCCCCCCATGAGAACCTCATTCTTACGGCACATCAGGGCCCCGTTGCTGGTGAGTAGGGTCTGCTGGGAGCCATACTAAGTTTACCTGCTCCTCACCCCCTGGGCTCCTTTCAGCTTCCATCACTACCTAAGAAAAATGTATTCTTGCGAGGTTTGAAGGGGGTAGAATATGTGCACAGGTTTGTTTCAGGGTCTTACTATGTAGCTCAGGCTGCCTTCAGCTCCCAACCCGCTTTGCCCCCGCCTCCCAAGTGCTGGGATTCTGGGCTGGCACCACCATGCCAAACTATCAGGTTAAGTTACTACCCTTGCCCTCACCTGCCTTGACAGACATCAAGAGGCCCCATCTTCGCAGGATACCTGAACAAAGTTACTATCAATAGGTTTTTTTTGTACCCAAATATAGTTATCAGTCATTATCTAAACCATCAGATCATTTATGAAATTTGTATTTATTAAACATCTCTGGTCCAGTGATTATGATGTGGATAGAAAAGTGAGTAGTACTGTCTGGTGCCTGAGTGCATGGCAGATGTACTCTGACTGCAAACGCTACCGCCCTTTCCAGCCCAGCAGAATCCCCTTCACTGCTGCAGGGTACCAAATGAAGAGCTCGCCCAAAATGCCAAGCATTCAGAACAGGGGACCCACTGATGCTGGAAATCAAGCTTTGGCTCTGTGACTTGCTAGGTATGAGACTGTTAGGGACTGGATGTCTATGTCCCCCATGGCCCCTCATATTCCCAAGTTGAATCAAAAGTCAATGTGATGGTTGCGAGAGGATACACTTCGGAGGCAGAGTTAAATGAGGTCTTGTAGGTGGAGGGAGCTCTTATGGTGGGAGTAGCGGATTTATAACAAGATGGGGAAGGAAAGTCCACTTCAGGAAACGCTGCGAAAGTGGCCACCCAGAGTCCAGGAAGAAGTTACCAGAAACAGGATGAGCCACACATTGGCCTCAGATTGCTCAGCTTCCAGTACTGTAAGGACGACATTTCCTCCATCCAAGTCACCTGGAGCATACGCGCACGGTACCGCGTCATAACAGCCCATTGCCTGACTAACATAGTATTGTTTCTTATCTTTTAAATGCCTCAGCCTCTTTGCCTAGAAATAACTCCAACCCTACCTCGGGGCCTAAATGAGGAGGAGAGGAAATGGTTTGGCTTATGAATGGCAGAGAAATGCTATTCAGAGGACAATGGGCCACAAGAGGCTCTGGAGGCTTCTGTATGGTAGAAATGAGACTCGTGGAGGGATCTTTGCTAGGGACTACCCAATCCAGGATGCTCAACTCTTCCACCATCTGGGAAAGCCCCATGCTTCCTCCTTTTCACCGTCTCGGACATTTCGTCTACTCACGGGCACGATCACCTTTCTCCTGTGGTGTCAGGTTCCCGATGCGGTTGCTAGGAGACAGACAGCCACAGTTGGCATCTACAGCTGGAACACCACACCTGGAGTTATCTTAAATTGGGTTGTTAAGATTCGTCCCTTTGAAGAAGACCCCAATTAAAACAAAACAAAAAACCGTAATAGCCAAAGTTTGCTTTGAAAAATGCCAGGGAGGAATTAGCACTGAGCCACCCATCCGGTGCATATATCCTAGTCCAATATTTTTCCATTTGCTTTGTTCTTTACGGTGTGTGAATGATCAAGTTTCAGTTCTCACTGCCTCACGAACACACACACACACACACACACACACACACACACACGCTCAGCACTCCCCAAGTGCTGAATGGTGAAGAAGGAGCGCACATGCCTCTACCTGCATGGGGCTTCGGCTGTGGTGAATAATGCAGAAGTAAAGTATTTTCAGATACTGGCAAATGTGATGGTGAAGTAAGGTGGGAAAAATGGAGAGAGGGACAGGGTGGGGGAGGGGAACTGTTCGGAGTAAGTAGCCAGGAAGCTTTCCCTTGAGTGGTTTCTGAGCAAGGACTATCAAATTATTGCATGAAAGACTGAATGTTGATTTTTTTTTCCTTTTAGGTGTGGAAATAGAGCCCAGGTGCGCATGGCAGGCACACCGAGGGGCCAAGAATCCAGCTCTTATTCTCCTCATCCTGGTCTGGAGGCTGTCAAGTCTAGAAAGCCAGTCCCAGGGACAAGGTGAGTTCAGTGTACGTGAAGACGGAATTCCGGGATCCCATGCTCTCACGCCGCCACCTGACATCTCCTGACAGTGTGCTGGGACCCAGAGTGGACGCTGGCTGGGGCAAGGCGGCAGATAATGGTCCTGCCCGCAGAGACAAACGCACACACAGCTGTACCTCATGACAGGAAGCACATAGCTCTCCCCCGCCCTTCCAAAGGCTCCTCCCTAGCTGACTGGAACCAGTTCTCCTGAATTTCTGGGTGTTTTGCTGTCTGAGGGGCATTCGTGAGGTAGCTACTGACTCAGGATCACTTCTGTCTTTGCCACACAAATACCTTGAGTCCAGCCTCTAGTTATGTCTCCCATTCATGCCTTGGGGACACTGTCATTACCTCTCACCTGGACTCCTCAGCACCCAAGCTGCTACCCCCTTTCCAGAGTGTCCTCAACCCAGCAGCCAAGTGCCCTACCCAACTCTGATCAGTCACCTCACCCTACTGTGAAGAGTCCCCCAGAAGTCTTTAACACCTTTAGTGTAAGAGCTGACCCATGTTCACTGACCACATGAACCTATGCCACCTGCCCCCTTCCCTTCTAGACCTCTTCTCTTACGTCACTTCCTCAGCCACTCTGCTCTTTCCTCTCAGCTCCCTGTCCCTCTCTCCAGGCCTCAGGACGGGGCCTACCTCAGGGCTGTCACATTCATTACCCTGGAATAGCCTCCCTGCTGGTGTTTTCAAGATTTTCCCCTTACAAACTTCATGATATTTTAATTTACAACCTCCACTCTGCCCCTGCCAACATTCCTTATTCCCCACCCTTTCGTCTTCTCCTATGTAACACACTGACTTACTTTGTTTATGCCCTGGTTTCCATTAAGAGGATGCAAGGTCCTTCACGAAAGGAACTGTTATATGATTTACAGTGCCAGGCTTCAAACAAACCTGGTTTTCCTTGGGCTTCCCTCTTTCTGGTTCAAGGCAGGATTATTTATTTCTAACCGCCCATGGCTTTGGTGCCATTCCTTGACAAGCTTCCCTTTGGAGCCAAGGAGGTGATGAGCCAGTTTTAGGTGCCATGGAAACCAAGTGAGACCAGGAATGCATGGTCAGTCTAGGTCTTGTTTTACCCCCCCCCTCCCTCAAACCCCATAGTAAGAAATATCAGTGTCCTGTTCTGTAAAATCAAGATGATAATATCTATTTTGCAAAATGAGATGGGATTACATATAGAAAGAGTACAGAAGTGGATGCAGAAGAAAAACAAAATGAAAAGAAGACTCAGCTGGCCCTGGACCCTGGGGTCTTGTTCATGAGTAGCTCCCCCCCAACACATCACCTTCTCGCCCTCCCTATCAATCTCCTAGGAGGACTTTGGAAGCCCAAATGTGCAGTGATGGGGGAGCAAATGGAGGATCTCGAGGCGAAAGAGGGGGGTTATGTTCCGTAGGATACTTTGAGTCACACTGGTCTTTCCATCAGCTGTCTGCCCGATCCAATCACCAGTCACGGGCCCGAGGGGAAGTCCAAACCTCCCGGGGGTTGTTGACATCCTGAGTAACCAACATATGCAGCGGCTTCCTTCTCTACCCTGACCATACCCAGTCGGTCTTCTCTCTCTCCAGGCAGGCATCTCATAGCACAGGGGGATGACATCTGTGGGAACGGAGAGGAGTCACAGAGCATGACTGCCCGCAGCTAATTGATTTGCGGGCATCGTGGACAGAGGGACGTGCAGGACCCGGGAAGAAAATCGGGAGTGGGATGTTCTGGGGGAGATGGTTGCGAGCTAAAGGGGGGCAGCGCCGTCTGCTGCTGGCCAGCTGGCCAGCCTGCAGCAGCTTCCACAGTGGCCTCTGGAGTTTAATTGACAGAAAGGAAAGAGAACACAGAAGAGAGCAAGGGAGTGGAATAAGATGGGACAGGAAGGCAGCACAAATGGTTTTTTGAGCATCTCTTGTGTTCAGGTGCTTCTCTAACGGAGTAGGAAAATAGGGTGCAGTGTGAAGGAAATGAAGGCGGGGGATGGAAGCAGAGACAGAAAGGGGAGAGAAACCCAGGGACATGCACATCCACCCTGACCACGCCAACGCCGGAAGAACAAGACCAGCTCTGCAATGTGGGGAATGAATCTGTCTCCCAGTCAGGGAATAGGGACAGGGACAGACAGTTCAGCGTCCCTTTGCCTTACAGGACAGTAAGTAGGGCTCAGCTTGTAGGAAAATACAATGTATGGTGCCTGCTGAGGTTTGGGGATGGCAGGGCTCACATTTACCTCTGGGACAGGATCATCTCCAGTGTCCATGACAGAATGTTCCAGAATAGTTGGGCATAAACTTTCTTTAGAGGTTATTTTTTTCCTTCAATGTCTTCCTAGGGGAGTTCCAGCTTCTGTTGAAGGACTCTACATTCTGATGATCAAGTTCAGAAAAACTTTCTGATCTCAGAAATCTCCATTGTCAGATCCACTTTAAACATGTTTTTTTTTTGCATTAATTTACCTGTGTGTGTTTCTCTGATCTACATGTATGCATGGGTATCCGTGTGTATAAACACGGGCATGGGCAAGACGTGACATGCATGTAGAAGTCAGAGGGTAATCAAATGTCAGTCTTCGCCATCACTTATTTGAGGCGTGGTCTCTTTACTATTTCTTTCTGCCATCCACACCTGCTCTCTAGGCATCAAGCCTCCGGGGCTTCCCTTGTCCCTGCTTCTCATCTACCCACAGGAGCGCTGAGATTACAGATGCCTGTGCTGTTCCCCATGTCCAGCTAATGCATGGGTTCTGAAAATTCAAACAGGTCCCCACCCTGGCCTGACAAGTAAGTGCCTTGGTCTACGGAGCCCTCTCCCCAGCTCTGAATCTGTTTTCCATTGGTGAGGAAACTGATTTTACTTTGAGCCCAGCAGACTAGACTCTCAACTGCTACAACTTCCCAAGCCTCTCTTAGCCCAACAAAGGTGGCATCCTGGGGCTGTGACAATCTGCAACACGTCACCGCTCATAAGCGACTCCTGCATGCTGCCTGGTTCCCGAGAAACACTTAGAACCAATCGAGCAAATTAGAAAAGCCGCAGAGACAGTTCTCAGGTCCATGCCGACTGCCAAGCAAAGCTACAAAGAGTATGTTTGTGATCAACCAGCCAGCCAGAGATGGGGAATTCAAATAAAAGAATGAGAGAGGGGGGAAAAAAAGATGGTTTATGGCAAGGTTGGCACGCTCGGGGCCATAGGCCAAGTCCACCCAGCCAGCCAAGTTTTGTAAATAAAGTGTTACTGGCACACAGCCCCGCCCATCTGTTTGCTTGTCATAGACGGCTGCTTCCCACGACGACGCACAGTGGAATGCTTGTGCCAGAAGTTGTACAACTTGCACTACTGAGAAGATTTACTAACAGCATCTCTGAAGACATCTGACAACCTCTGGTGTGCGAGCCAGACTCAAGCTTTCCTTTTGTTCCTGAAGGCTACATCTTGCTCTCTCTGTGGGTTACCTTGTGACATTTTAAAAGCGAAACTATAAACGCTATCTACCAAACTAAGAATTAAGCTTGAAAAAAACTAAATGAAGGGTCTGGAGAGATAGCTCAGTTAAGTGCTTGGCTTGTAAACATGAGGCCCTGAGTTCAGTCCCCAGAACTCACTTGAAGGCTAGGTATGGTTGCATGCCCTCGTTACCCTAGTCCTGGGAAGATGGAGAGAGTGGATCCCTGAGACTTTGTGGCCACAGTCCAGCCTACCCACAAGCCACAGGGCTCAGGGAGAGACTGTGCCTCAAAAAACGAAGTGGACGACTCCTGAGGAACAACACACAACGCAAGGCTGATTTCTGGCCCCCAACCCACATGATGATTTAATGTAAAACATGAACGCTAAAGACAAAGGTGTTTTATACACCACCTGACACACAGTAAGTGCTCATCGATGGCCTATTGTGTTGTCCAACACTAAGTTCACAGAAGTCTTTTCCATGATGCAGAAACAGGCTACCGAGTCCAACCTCCCATCAAATCTTGAAGTTGAGGGAAATGGGCATCCCATGGTGGCCTTCTCTAAGTCCTAGCATTCCATTTCTTTGGTTCCCATAAGGACTTGGTGCTTCTTCATGAGGGAGGTCATCGAGATTCAGAGAGGTGACACCCAAGTCCAAGTCCCAAACAACAAAGAGGACATGAATACCTACGTCTCTTTCATTCATACCGTAAATCCACATTGATTATTTTTCTGCCTTAAAAGGTTATGGTTGAAAGTGCTGGTGATATTTTTTTTGGAAAGACTGAGGATCAGGGGTGACAGGGTAGTCCACTTCCAGATCCTGAGGGGTTCAGGACAAAAGAGATGGGATTGACAGCAGCATCCAAGGAGAAAACTGGAACCATCACCCCATCTCTCCTTTTGCTGGTTATATGCACTGGAAAAACTAAAGTTTCAAGGATCCACGACGCGTCTCCCGATGGCACAGGTGAAGAAATCCCTACACAAAGTAGAATCTGAATTCCAAAAGGTTCAGCTCAGCCCTAAAGAAACTTTGGCACAGACAGAATAAATTATCTGCAATACTCTGTCCTGAGCATTGGCAGCTTAGGGAGAATTTCCCGTACCTAACTTTATTTGATGGTCAGAGAAAACACGTGAAGAAGAGGCACATGTCATAACCTCCCTGCTGGACAGAAAAGAGAACCAGTCCGAGCAAAGGAAGCGTCTCGGCTAACGTCACTCAGCTGAGCTGCGGCTCACACTGACACGTGAGACCGGAGCGATGAATCACGGAACCTCCGTGGAACAAATTCATACAATTGAGTGTTTGTCAAGATGAGAAATGAAAATGACTCTGAAGCTTTTAGCAGCCAGAATCTAAAACCTCACGGCAGGAAGCACGTCTTCTGGGAGCCGAGAGGCCCAAGGGGCCTGACGCAAACTCCGTCTTGTGGTCTTTAGACTTTCAACTTCAGAAACCATGGTGAAACCCTAGGTGACATAAGCCACCCTGTGGGGGTCTCACCAGTGGTCAGTGGCCATCTGGACAACATAAACAGAACAGTGAGTTCCTGCCATCTGTTTGGCAACGGCTCCAAGGAAAAGGACCGATAACTGTTTCTAGCCTTCACCATTTAGTCTCTGCCGCAGGAGTGAGGGGTGGGGGTGAGTACGGATTCTAGGGTCCTGGATTCAAGTCTGCAAAACCAGCTGTATAGCTTCAGGCAAGTGATCGCCAACCTCTCCACCCTCAAGTTTCCTGTCTACAGAGGCAGGAGGACTGACATGTAAGCATCAAATAAGGACATTCATGGGAAACGCCTGTCCCTGTGCCTAGGACCGGGTCCCTTCTGCAGGAGGACAACACCGATCTGCAGGACATCTACTCTCAGAGAAAGACATCGGGCATGCTCAGGCTCCTACCACCAGAGTTAACCCACAATCCCCCAAAGCACAAAGGGCTGGTAATTGTGCAGAAGACTAAGTCACCACCCCAACTGAACGAACCCACTTCAGTTCCCTCCCCTAGCACGTGGAAACCGTGGACCCCATCTATCTGTCTCGTGAGGCCATGAGCCTCACTCAAGTGAGGTAGCAGACGGGCTAGGGCTTTGTAAACAGCAAAGAACTGTTCACAAATGAGCCAAGGTCATGATTGTCATCATTACCATTTGTCAGTCCTGAGTGATGGAAGCGTTATCACAGTGAGGGAATTATCGGCAGAGCCACTGCGATTCATTTTTATGTCTGACAGGACAATGCGTTCTTAGACTTTAAAACAAACAAACAAACAAACTTTGGTTTCATGACCCGGTGCTTGCTCTCAGAAATCGTTCCTATACTTCATCATGAGTATCATACCCTAATGAGAGCTACTGCTCCCTCCCCCCATCTATTACAGTCAAGGAAGACTCTTCAGGGATATGAGCGTGCTATCCAAAGAGCAGAACTGGGAGGTGTTAGATCTACTTGGCAGAAATCAAAAGCTGCTTGGGAGTAAGGTAGCTTTCTCCCCCTCCGCTCCTGCTCCCCGACCCCAACAAGCCCAGGATCAGAAGGCAGGAAGTATTGTTTCCCCATTCTGCTTGGCAGGTGATTCTTCATGTGGTCACTGTGGACTCTTTAAAAATAGAATGTTGCCATCAAATAAAGCAAAAGCTTAACCTGACCTTGGACTGCTAACAGTTTTATTTGGAAATTTCAAAAAATGGCATACTCTCAAATCCCACACATGCTTTGTTTTGCCAAAGAGGTTTATGATTTAGAAGGGGTTCTGGGGGTTGAGGGAGAACTCGCATACAGTAAAGTAAAGCAAGGGCCTGAGTTCAAATTTTTGCATCACATTAAAAGCTGGATGTGGGGACATGCACTTACAATCATGGTGGCTACAGAAAGCAAGTTCCAGGTCACCAAAGAGAGAGACCCTGCCTGAGGAAGAAAGAATAGCACCCAAGGTTGTCCTCTGGCTTCAACACACACACTGCTACATACGTGCACGTGTGCCTGCACATACATGAACACAAACACACTCTTGTGTACATAAATGTGTACACACAAAATAGACCAAAGCAAATGTGCAAACCCCATCTCCTGAGTTAGTGCTGACCTCAGATCAAAGACTTACGTGTGAAGTCTAGGTACAGTCTTCGGCAGGTCCCAGCACGGGGCCATCCTCAATCTCGTAGGTGTTTTCCACACTCTCCTAGAATTCCTACTCAATTAAACCACAGCACACTTGATAAAATCACAGCAATTTACGGTCGCATAAAGACTTGCCAAACTTCTTTCCCCATGTGTTTGGTACCCACCGTGTCCATAACCTCTTATCTTAGAGACTCCTGAAACCTGTTGAAAAGAAAAACTTTATAACCATGTTGCTATAGACACAGCAGAGAGGCCTGGTAATTGGGCAGAAGACTAAGTCATCACCCCAAATCATCCTGCACCAAAATCTTCGGTCCCTCCAAAGGATGGGGTTAAAAACAAGTGTGCCTGGTACTTTTGGTTGTTGTTAAATTTGTATCTTAGGTTGATAACCTCTTAACTACAATGTCCTGTCAATCTCTAGCAATAACTGCAATTTCCTGCCCTGGTGTGGCAGGTGTTTTACATAGGTGAAAATACATACCGTAAGAACAGTCAATCAGCCAGGTGGTGGTGGCACACATCCCAGCACTCAGGAGGCGTAGGCAGGCAGATCTCTCTGTGAGTTCAAGGCCAGCTTGGTCTACAGAGTGAGTTCCAGGACAACCAGGGATGTTTCACAGGGAAACCCTATCTCAAAACCCCCACCAAAAATAGAAATAAATTCCTAGAATTTCAAAATAAATCATGTGTGACACTCTGAATTAGCTTAAGTGAGAGATAGAAATAGAATTGAGTGGTATAGAAATGTTAAGACAGTAACGACCATGCCCAGGGTTGTTTTGGTCTCTGGTTTCCACACACACTAGCACACACATGAACATATGTGGATACAAACACATTCTTGTGCACGCATAGGCACACAACAAAAACTGATCAAATAAAATAAGCTTGTGTGATATAAAAGTATATCTGATCTGAGGTCACTTTCAGGGTTGTCTCAGACATCAGCTTAAAAGATGTACAATCCACTCTACCAGGGAACTCCTGCAACTCATAAACATCTACTGTAATGTGGCAGGACATAAGATCAACTCAGAAAAATCAGTAGCCCTCCTGTTTATAAATGATAAAGAAGCTAAGAAAGAAATCAGAGAAACATCACCCTTCATAATAGCCACAAATAACATAGACTATCCTGGAGTAACACTAACCAAAGAAGTGAAAGACCTGTTTGACAAGAACTTTTTTTTTTTGAAGAAAGAAAATGAATATACCAGAAAATGGAAAGATCTCCCATGCCCTTAAATAGGTAGGATCAACATCATAAAAATGACAATCCTACCAAAAGCAAGCTATAGGTTCAATACAATCTCCATCAAAATCCCAACACAATTCTTCACAGACTTTGAAAGGACAATACTCAACTTCATTTGGAAAAACAAAAATCCCAGGTTAGTCAAAACAATCCTGTACAATAAACTTCAGGCATCACCATCCCTGACATCAAGCTCTATTACAGAGCTACAGTAATGAAAACAGCTGGATATTGGCATAAAAACAGAGAGGTTGACCAATGTAATAAAATTGAAGACCCATATATTAATCCACACACCTATAAACACCTGATCTTTGTTAAAGAAGCTAAAATTATACTTGGACAAAAGAAAGCATCTTCAACAAATGGTGCTGGTATAACTGGATGTCAACATGTAAAAAATAATGCAAATGGACCCATATCTATCCCCATGCACAAAACTTAAGTCCAAATGGATTAAAGACCTCAATATAAATCAAAACCTGGTAGAAAAGAAGTGGGAAGTAGCCTTTAATGCATGGGCACAGGAGATCACTTCCTAAATATAACACCAATAGCACAGACACTGAGAGCAACAATAAATAAATGGGGCCTCCTGAAACTGAGAAGCTTCTGTACAGCAAAGGACACAGTCAATAAGACAAAAAGGCAGTGGAAAAGATTTTCACCAACCCCACATCAGACAGAGGACTGATCCCCAAAGTATATAAAGAACTCAAGAAATTACACATCAAAATTCCAAATAAGCCAATTAAAAATGGAGTACAGAACTAAACAGAGAATTCTCAACAGAAGAATCTCAAATAGTCGAAAGACTAAAAAGGATATGTTCAACATTCTTAGCCATCAGGGAAATACAAATCAAACGAACTCTGGGATACCATCTTACATGTGTCAGAATGGCTAAGATCAAAAACAGCAGTGATAGCTTATAATGGAGAGGATATGGATTAAGAGGAACACTCATCCACTGCTGGTGGGAATCCAAACTTGTACAGCCACTCTGGAAATCAGTATGGTGGTTTCTCAGAAAATTGGGAATCGACCTACCTCGGGACGAAGCAATACTACTCTTGGGCATATACCCAAAGGATGCTCAATCATACTACGAGAACATTTGTTCAACTATTTTCATAGCAGCATTATTTGTAATAGCCAGAATCTGGAAACAACCTAGATGCCCCTCATCTGAAGAACGGATAAAGAAAATGTGGTACATTTCCACAATGGAGTACTACTCAGTGGTCAAAAAAAAAAAAAAGACATCTTGAAAATTGCATGTAAATGGATGGAACTAGAAAAAAATAATCCTGAAGGAGTTAACTCAGACCCAGAAAGATGAGCATGGTTTGCACTTACTCATAAGTGGATACTAGTTGTAAAGCAAAGGATAATGAGCCTATAGTCCATGA
Organism: Myodes glareolus; assembly: GCF_982192425.1. Taxonomy (NCBI): domain Eukaryota; kingdom Metazoa; phylum Chordata; class Mammalia; order Rodentia; family Cricetidae; genus Myodes; species Myodes glareolus. The sequence continues at coordinate 4,085,390 of NC_142049.1, forward strand.
CCCTAGAGAAGGTAAGTAACAAAGTGAACCTTAAAAGAAACATATATAGATCTGCCTAGGAAGGGGAAATAGACAAGATCTCCTAAGAAAATTGGGTGCATGGGGGTGGAGGGAAGAACGGAAGGAAAAAAGGAGAACCAGAGTGGGTAGGAGAACTTGAGGGAACGGGATGGTCAAGATGGGGGAAGGACAGAGATGAGAGCAAGAATAGAGTTATCTTGATTGAGGGAGCCATTATGGGGCTAGCAAGAAGCTTGGCACTAGAGAAATTCCCAGGAATCCACAAGGATGACCCCAGCTAAGACCCTAAGCAACAGTGGAGACAGTGCTTGACCTGGCCTTGCCCTGTAGTCAGACGGATGACGACCCCTTGATGGCTAACTATTGATGGAAACAGAGGCAGAGAGCTACATTGGAGCACTGGGCTGAGTTCCCAAAGTCCAGTCGAAGAATGGGAAGAGTGAGAATATGAGCAAAGAGTCCAAGATCATGACGGGGACACCCACTGAAACAGCTTCCCTGAGCTAATGGAAGTACCAACTCTGGCTGGACAGGGAAGGAACCAGTATAGGACCAAACTAGACCCTCTGAATGTGGGTGACAGTTGCATGCCTGGGGCAGGGCAGACAGCGGAGCCACTGGCAGGGGCACCTAAATTTATCCCTACTGCTTGTAGTTGTTTTTTAAAACCCAGTCTCTTTGGATGAACACCTTACTCAGCCTAGATAAAGTAGGGAGGGACTTGGTCCTTCCTCAAAAAACAACAGCAACAAAAAGTACCACCCTATCCTGGTCCCCAGAGAGTAGACTAACCTGAGCTACCCTCAGATAGACCTTTCCTTTATGGCATTCCCTGCCCAAGGCCTCTGCAATCAGAGCATTCTACCAGATAAAGAAACTCCCCAAATGCTTTGGAATGATTTTTTTTTTATCTAGTTTGCAAACTCCTCTCTCCCCTCAATATATAGTAGACCATTTCAGGAAATTAAATGATAAACATTTCTAAATGACTTCCAGCTCAGTGCCAGCTGAATAAAGGCCAGCATTATGTCACATGACTCCCGGGCCTCAGAAGCCATGACTGGGTAGCCCGTGAGTGAAGGTCTCCTTGCAGGAAGCTATGGGCTAAGAGGAGAGGAAGCTGGGGACCAGGAGGAGAAGCAGGAAGCCCCGTCAATCAGCAGTCAGTCTAATGGCAAACGTTTAATCACCACGTGGGGAAAGCAGGACACAGATTGCACTTACACTGTGATCCTGGGAATATCCAACCACACATTCATGCGAAGTTCCATTCAGAAAAAGCACACTGGCTGTGAAGCTAGGCACCAGTCAGTAGCTACAATGCTGGGCCCTGCTCATAGTTGAGTAACCAGAAACCCACCTTTATCTTTCATTAGTTTTTTTTAATGTATCTTGCAAGCTCTCTACTTTTTAAAATTAAAGGACTCTTTCTTTTCTAGTATAAAACAGTTGTAGTATTCTAAATAACAAACTACAAAACTATTTAAGCCAATCAGAGAAATAAGAGCACCCCCTTGATGCCTGAGACTACTAAGTACTTCCTGTTGATGAACACCTGATCTCATATTTGATTTTTTTTCTCTCCAAAGTCAGGGGAAATCTTATATTCTTTAGAGATTCATCGAAGTGTTTACAAATGAAATAACTTGATGGCTAGGATACTGACAGTTTGTGAATCTAGACGGTGGCTCATTTATAGTTTGAATAAGTTTGAGTATTTTTACACACCCATCTAAAATATTTAAAAACCATGTGAAAGTAAATAGGATGAGTTGGATGGGAAGTGTTGAAGTCTTGAGCAGGAATAGAAGGGTGGGTGGAGAAAAGTGGACAGGGGCCTATATAGAAGGAAGACTGGGAATCACATTTTCCTTTCTTGATGTGGGGGTGTCTTGTCTACTTAGTTAGGCTGCCCCTAAATCCTGCCAAAGCCTCCTGAGTCCTGGGGTTACATACTCAGAATGAATCTACTTTTGAAATATTTGGGGGGAACCTGAAGAGATGACTAGGCAGTAATAGTACACGCGGAAGCAAGAAGGTTGGATTCGAATCCCCAGCTGTCTGTAAAAAGCTGGGCATGACTGTGTGTGCCTGCGGCCCAAGCACTGGGGACATAGGCGGCGAAGCTCACTCACAAAGCATCCTGGGACATTCTATGAATCCCACGTCCTGCATCTCCTCGTCTCGTAGGCACAGAGTGGCCGCGACTCATCACTGCGGCTCGTTTCTGAGTTCCTCACCCCTGCTGGGCATGTCCTCGTCCTTGCTCACGTCTATCTGAACATAGGCAGCTGACAAAAGTCTCTTCGGTCACCCCACTTTCTAAGGGACCATTTATTTCTGGTGGAGGCCCTGATAAGCGCAAATGAACTACTGTAAAGAAAGAACCAGTTGCTCTTCTGGATATTCTTCACAGTGTGGGACCACTAGTAGCAGGGGAAGATGGGATTTGATGCCCAATGGAGGTGGCAACTTAATGACAGGACAGGACAGAACAGACGACTCAGAGGCAGTAGATGGACAACAACGAGACTAGCACAGTGAGACACCTAACACATGGTTACTTAGCATCCACAGAAGATACTCAGTGATGGAGAGAGACAGGAGACGGAGCAAAAGTATGGGACCCTCAGAAGAGAATCTAGAGCAGATCCGGAACCCAGTTAGGAAACATCATTCCCACTTAACAGACAAAGTGAGGCCCAGACATCACAGACTGTCCTGATTCACCTAGTAAATAACGAACAGGTATATTCCACAGAACTTGGCCGCACCCATCTCTGGGTTTGAAGGCGGGCTGTGTTTCACCATTTGGCCCGGCGTCCCAGGCTAGCGCCTTACCCTTGAACACAATAAGTGCAGACAGCTGCTGCGTGTCAGCCGAGAGGGAGATAATACCTGTTCATCAGGGAGCTAATTCTGCAAAGTTCACCGTCTAATAGGCGCTCTGCACACGTCAATAGGATGCTCTAATCAGCAGGAAGGCAGGAGCTGCAATCTATTCCTCGTGGACCCAAAATATGATGGAGCTAAATTGAAGGTTTTACGATACTCAGAGCACCCCACTTGGAGGACTGCTGCCTTTTCAGGCAAGGTGTTTCTTTCTAGAACAAGCTACCACACTCTCTGACATCCAGCCCCAGGGAACAGTGGGCACTAAAGAAAGCAATGTCCAGAGCAGGCCTTCAATGTTTATAGCGCCCAGAGGAGAAGGGACAGGACGGAGATAAGGGGAACAGGGTTAGAAGCCAGGCAGACCTGGCCAGTTCAAAGTCTTATGGCCCTTCCTTGCCTCAGGCTTTCAACCTCTCCAAAGGTGTTCTTTCACCAGCAAGAGACAGGAATGACAATATCCATCAGAGGACTGGAAGGTCAAGTAGTATTAACATAGGTAGTCAATGGGATTTAATTAAAACTAAGTTCATTTCTTAGTGTAGCTTTCTTTTTTTTCTTTTTTCTTTTCTTTTTCTTTTCTTTTTTTTTTTTTTGCCCCCAAAGAATATTCCCAGCGGAGAGTTCTCAAATGCCAGCTGTACAGTTGGAGCATGCACACTGCCTCTCTGCTGGCTACTCCGACAAGGGTGAGGAGCAGACCATTGAGGGCTGGCCAGTGACGTCACACCAGGGTCGGTCACTCGGGCATATTCTATTGCCTTGTACGGATTTTCGGTTTCCCTCCATGTTCCCTCTTCTCCCTTATCTCCCCTCCCAGCTCTCTCATAAAATCTGTTACTATAAGACTGAGGAGACGGGCTGAGGCTGTGCCAGCACTTGCTGCACAAGCGGGAGGGCAGGAGTTTGAATCCCAAGCATCATGTAGAAGGTTGTGCATGGTTATATATGGGCGCGCAACCGGTGCAGAGGTGAAGGTTAGAGCCAGGATGATCAGGGGGCTTGCTGGCTGCTAGCCTAGCTTCAGCTTCAATGAGATAGCCTATTTCAATGAGCAAAGCCAGAAGGGTAACTGCTACGGTCCTCTGACCACATACACATGCGCACTGCATACACGGATGGCGGGGGCGGAGCAAAACAGCCACTTCTCGTGTTGTTCTAGGTTTTTCCTCAACACTGCAACCGGCCTCTGACCACATACGCATGCGCACTGCATACACGGATGGCTGGCCCAAAACCAGCCACTTCTCATGTTGTTCTAGGTTGTTCCTCGTCTGTGTGTTTGGTACAGTCTTTGTATGTAGCTCAGGATCCCCTAGGACTCACGGCCTCCTGCCTCAACCTCCCGAGGGTTGAGACTACAGACACAAACCACCACGGCTAGCTTCATTACCAGTTTTTAATTGTTGTGTAACAACGGCTCATGTTGGTGGAACGCGGTGTAAAATTTCAATACACACATACATCTTGTAATAACCATATCTGGGTATTTAGCATAGACATCACGTCACACACATGTCATTTCCTTTGGCAAGGACATTAAAAACCCTTGTTAACTGCTCTGAAGTGTTCAATATCAATATTGCTAACCACTGTCAATACGGTGCAATAGGACAAAAGACTCTAGTCCTCCTAACTATAACTTTCTATGCATTTTTATTTAGCCACATGAATCGATAACATGTTAACATAGTTTGTCACAGGAAAATTTGAATTTCCAGCTTTCCTTGAAGCAATGAAAAGTGTGATGTCCAAACGCTTACAAGCTTTCTCCACTATAATGAGCAGGAGAGGACGCTTGACAGTGGCCCCTGGGGACTCACCGGGGCCACTGTCCCTACCTACCCCACTCGCTCCACCATCCCAATTCCCAAAATGGTTCTAGACTCATCCTGACATGGGCCGTTCCCCCCACCAACCTGAAGGTAGAATGCCAAGTCAGAAAACTGGGGATGGATGGAGCAATGGTGGCTTTTGGAATCTGGCTGACCTCAGTTTGACTGTGGTCCTGCCCCTTCTGTGTCTGTGGTACAGTTTGTCTTTGGGGATTCAGCTGCCTTTGGAACTCTTCCCCTCTCTCTGAAATGTGTGCCCACGTGTCTCTGACAAGCACTGAGAAAGCACACATCCTCTCCAGCTGGGGTAAGGTTCCAAGACTTTCACAGTGCATGCGAAGTGTTTCAGAGTGTGTGGCCATGGCAGCAGACCTAAGCAGGATAGACATTTCATAATGATTGGGAGGAAAATGGAGCCAGGAGACCAAGGTTATAAAGAAGCCTCTGAAATCTCCTTATGCTGCTTTTCTAAATGGGACGAGTAACAATGGATCTCCTACACCATTTTAAACAGAGGCAGGTTCATCCATGGTGGGTTTAAATAGTAGTGGTCTACATATGTTGTCTTTAGATACTCATCTTTGACACGCTCAGAGATCGTTCTCCTCCATTGTCTCAGTGACATACCTGTGACTTTGTGTGCTCTGTGGCAAGTGTTACATAGCCTAAAGGAATGATATTCACCATTCATCTTAATGTCCATGGCCATGGCTGTTTTCAGTTAGATTTGCCACCTTCTACCTTCCAACTCCATTGTGTTCCCAGAGATGAAAGGTTATTTTGCCGATTGAGACAGAAAATTCTGGGAGTGGCCAGTCCTTATTTTATTTCAGTGGCATCGCCGAGGAGGTATTTTTCAAATGTCATCCATGAAACAGGAGGATGAGAAAGCAGCTCTGGCCACAGGAGCCACTTGCTAAGCCCACGCACGCTTCCATAACTCCATGGATCAGAGCTTGAGACTGCTGGGCACAGGGACACAGCAGGGATGGGACAGAACTGGTCCCCATGGTCCTGAACTACCTGTGTTTTCTCAACCCCATCAGACCCTTGTCACTCTTCTTAGATCTCAGCATTCCACGGGCCTCTTAGTCCTGCCTGGACGGCAAGACCTGGGACAGGGGTTTGGGGCTCCTCTCAGCATATCTCCCTGTCTCTCATGGCCTTACCACTTTATTCTTGCAGCCTGAAGCCCCCCTCACACACACACACAGCCCAATTACCTCTGTAAGGAGCAATTTCAAAATTTACATAAACTTAACTCAAATCCTCACAGGTGTGGAAAGCTATAGTAAAATCAAAGTCAGGCTAACTTGCTAGTAGGCAACGAATTGCTACATGCTATTAATAGCCACGGCTCCTATTATACAGCTGTCAGACCGTGCCACTTCATCCACCAGCAACCCCTTGAAGTATTAGAAGCCCATTGTTGCGGATGAGAAAGCAGAGGCTGGGATTACACTGGAGCCCCGAATCACACATCAGTCTATCGGTCCATGCCAGAGTGGAAGTTTAACCCTATCTCGGTCTCACGTAAAATCGAGCAGCCACCCACTATGCCACCACAACCAGCATGTGCTTTCTCTTAAAACCCGTCTGCAGCTTGTCATCCTTCATTCTCTTCTCTCAAGGGGACTGGATGGAGATCCTCCAAGTTACCAGAATCATCTTCAACGACAACAGAGACACTTCCTGAAACGCTCGTCGTTTTTAAGAGGAAAACAAGAACCATTGTCAACATCCTCCCAACAAGGGTATCTGCCTGATAACTGCCATCCTCAGACTGCAGGATAAAGATGGGATTACCATTCTGACTTTGGAGAAAATAGATGGAACTGCATGGGCTCAGCAACATTGTCAGAATAACGGATTGCTTTCCAACTCCTGACACTAACAATGGCAGCTCTGAGGGGCTTTGGGCTGGGATGCTTCACCAGCTAGGGCAGGACTGCTCTGATGGGATACCTTTCCCCCCAAAGAATTGAGATAGGGTGTTTCCAGTGTCTTATAAATGTAGCTCAGGAGGCTTGTCGCAGCCTTCAGAGGAAGGAGTCACCCTCAGTACCCTCAGAAACCTCCCTAACCTGAGCTCCTTTAAGTTCTAAAACCATGAGACTTTAATGTAAAGAAGATCCAAATGTTTAAATGTGAAACCAGAGAAAGAAATCAAATACTCAAGAGGGGCTGAGCCCTGCAGCCTTTGGAGAAGGCTTCTCCCTGCCAGGAACTCAGGACGCAATGATGGATCTGAGTCATGGACGCTGTTCTTTGAGTTTATACTCTGATGGGAAACAGGCAGTAGCAATGGATAACTGAGCAGATCAGTGATCTACCACACCACTGACAAGAACGTATAGAAAGCTTCTGGAGTATGGAAACAAGGAAGCTGCCCCCACATTGTAGGGCATTTTGCGTGAAGGCAGGGCTGGTGGGGGAGCACGATGTATGGGGCTCAGAAGAGATAGATAGATGATAGGTAGATAGATAGATAGATAGATAGATAGATAGATAGATAGATAGAAGATAGGAAGAAACCTGGGGAGGGGTTTTTACCACAGCCATCCCTTGGGTGGTAGCAAGGCACTTTTCTCTCAACACACACGATCATAGCTGTGGTCACAACCGCTAGCCTTGCTTGAATGTATGCTACAGTGTTTAGTGTGTCCCCAAACTGGCCCTCTCCTACCATAAGCTAGAGTCCTTTTACGTGGCTTTTCTCTCCTTGAAGGCGTGTAGAATATCCTTCTGCATCTTTAGCCTGGTCATGGGAAAGGCTCCAGGAAATAGTGTCAGCACACGCAGGTCATAAGCTTCCTTTGTAGCTGTCACAAATGGTCTACAATCACACACGTACAGCTTTTTGTTTACCCCCCCGGTAGCACCCTGGTCCCTGTTCCTTTGTTCTGCGTGGATTCTGGTTCCTCGTTGTCCTGCCCATTTTCTTGACCTTTCTAGCTGCTGGCACACTGGCAGAAATGGTAAAAGTCAGCTTTCAGAGAGGACAAGAAGAGTGTCCGTGGTCTGCGCAGTGTTTGCCAATTTCTCTGCTCTTCTCACAGCAGCCGATCTGGCCCTTCCAACATAAGGCCTCTGCATGTGGGGCTGCAAAGTGGGGCGTGGAAATTGGTCTCTAGATCTGTGTACGATTTCCTCATCTACCACAACCTTCTGTTCTGCAACCACAGTGACATTTCACAATGGTGTCTTCTGTTTCAGCTGCTTCCAAGTCCTTAACACACAGCCAAGCCTCAGTCAGCTCTGCGGCCACCCCACCTCCCTGGGGAGAGAAACCCTCCCCAGGTTTCTCTCTATCTGTGATATTCCCAAATAACATCCCGAGGCTTAATATTAATTACAAATTGGTTGGTCTATTAGCTCAGGTTTATTATCAGCTAGCTCTTACAACTTAAATTAACCCATTTCTATCAGTCTATATTTTACCGTCTTATTTTAAACATGATAAATTTGACTTTGGGCAGATTGAGTAACCTGTCCCAAGTCCTCACTGGTATATGGGAGAAAGCTTTCACTTCCCAGGGTCAGTGACCTTGAACTCAGCCTTGAGTGCTGGCAGGTAGGAGGTGGGGGAGGGGGTGGGATGTGGGGTGGGCACTGGAGGCAGAGAGGCCAGCATGGGCACGAGAAAGGAGGTGGGAGGCCCTGGGTTCTCAGAGCATTTCCAGTGAGTTCCAAGCCGTAGCTTATGGTCTCTGTCACAACTCGACTTTACCACTTGGGCTCCCAAAAAGCCATAGACAACATGGAAACAAACGTGTGTGGCTGGCTTCCAACAGACATTTATTTATGGACACTAGACATTTGAATTTCATACAGCTTTCCCATGCTACAAAACATTCTTTTGATTTTATTTCCCTAAACATTTAAGACATAGGAACTATCCTTAGCACATGGGTCATATAAAAACAGATGTTGGGCCTGGATTTGGTCACTGAAGTTTGCATGAGTTCAGCCTACAAAGGGTTGTCCAAGAGAGATTTTATGACAGCCATACCGTAAGTCATTTAAAATTTCTGATACTCTCATTTGGAAATCACATGGTAAGACTAGGAAGACAAGGTGGAGCTGTGTGTGATGTGGGATGCCCTTCTGTATGCCGTAGATATGTTTTATTACCATTGGTTAATAAAGAAGCTGATTTGGCCAATAGCCAGACAGAATAGAGCCAGGCAGGAAATCCAAGAAAAGATAAAGGGAAAAAGAAGGTGGAGTCGGGTAGATGCCAGCACTGCTGGGGAAGTAAGATGTGAGGTAACAAGCCATGAGCCTCTTGGTAAAATATAGAATAGTAGAAGTGGGTTAATTAAGTTGTAAGAGCTAGTTAATAATAAGCTTAAGGCCAACCAACTTGTTATTAATAAGTCTCAGAGTGCTATTTGGGAACTGGCACGCAGGCGAGAAACCTCCAATTACAAGTGTGAGCACCTATAAAAGCTTCACTGTGCAGGAATGGGTGTGTCCTCTTCCCTTCACACCTCAAAGTGAGAATGCAAGATATTCTAGTCAAAGATTGCCTGAGTGTCTCCCTATGAGCCAGCCAGGAGGAGGGCATTCTCACAGCATGGCACATGAATGTGGTGCCTGATGATTTTCATCACCACCCATCTCTACCCTGCCTCCCCACTCTCTTTCTTTGGAAATGTCCAAGAAAATAGGTCTTCAGAACTTCTTCATACTTCATAGTCTTCATACCAAGAGCTAACACATGGCAAGCCTTGCCTGGTACACACCTGTTGTTGATTAGGTAGCAAGGAAGAACCGCATCATTTGCTGCAGACATTTATGGACATGGACCTATCCCCCCTCTCCCTCTCTCTCTCTCTCTCTCTCTCACACACACACACACACACACACACACACACACACGCACGCGCGCGCGCACACACACACACACACACAGAGGGAGAGAGAGAGAAAGAATGTGTGTGTGTGTGTGAGAGAGAGAGAGAGAGAGAGAGAGAGCGAGAGAGAGAGAGAAAGAGAGAGAGAGGAGAGAGAGAGAATTATTTGTTTGCTTATGTTTTTCTTGGCTATGTGAATTGGAGGTTTGGAAAAACCTCACTGTTGTTAATAAAAAATATATCACTAGCCTGCTTAAAACATCTACAATGGAGCAATTTATCATCATTTTGATTCTGATATTTGGAAGAATATAAAAAGGAGAAAGTGGAAACAAATGCGACATTCCAGGGGCCCGCTATGATGGGGTGGGGTTTCTTACCTAAAGGCTGCAAGAGGGGACAATCTGAATAAGGCCTGGCCTTCCCTGTGGAGGGCATATGGTTTCTCAGCATCAAGAGCCTAGCCTCCACTGTGCTCGATTAACAGCGATGATAATTGATGTCCATCTGGCTGTAACTAGATCTGAGTCAGGCAAGGGGAGGAGGTAGTAGTTTAACTCAAGGTGTAGAAGCCAAGCCCTACCATTTCTGGCTACTGGGGCCCCTTGGGGAGGAAGCAAGAAGTCCAGAGCCCACCCCGAGACTCAGGGTCCTCTGGGGCAGGCCAGGCCGGCCTCACCTCTGGCGCCCCAGTGAGAGTGGCCAAGGGCAGCCGTGCAGCCTTCATTGAGTCACTGTTTGCTCAATAGATCAGGGCCTCCAGGAATAGTTTTCCAAATTTAATGAGAGGAGCCAGCAAAGGAAATCATCTGGCTCAAAAGCGGCCCCGAGCCTCAATTAGCAGGTATGATTTTGGGTAAATCGCTTGACCTCTCCGAGCTCCAGTATCCACAAGCCAGGATGGAAGACAGCGAGAGGTAAATGCACAAGAAGATGAAGTGGCCGGTACAGGGCCCACGCTTGGCCAGCGCTCAGACGTCTCTGGGACAGTACAGAGATGAGCATGCTTACAGCCACGCTCACCCTAGCAGACAGTGCAGGCTATGGTCAGGCTGCGTGTCTGTGAACCCCAATTCTTCCATTCACTTGCTAGGTACAGGAACACAGGCATTCTTTGGACTTATTCCTCATCTGCCAACACTTCCGTTAACCTCCCCTGTGCTGCAGGGTACTGTGTGGAGTCAGCCAGTGAGCCAGTGAGCACAGTTCCTACAAAGGACCGAGAGCAGCAACTGCCACATTGTGTTGGGTGAACTAATTAGCCCAATTTCCAACCTGAAAAATAGGGGTAGCAACACCCGTCTTGTGGAATTGTGTGGAGTTCAGGAACTCAAGAGCGACAAGAACCTGCAACTCGGAAAAAGAGCAAATAAATATTAGTGCTCTCTCTCTCGCTCTCTCTCTCTCTCTCTCTCTCTCTCTCTCTCTCTCTCTCTCTCTCTCTCTCTCTGCCTATCCAATTCCAGTAAGACAGCTCTGGGGAGGGGCTACCCATTTCTCTAGACAACAAAAGAACAGGCTACAGTCTAGCTGTGAATGAAATCTTTCTTTTTTTTAAAGGCAGAGCCAAGACTTAGTAGCAAGGCCACCACCAAATTACCAACCAGAATCAGAGGGTCCTGAAAGGCACTTAAGAACCTGGGCAAGGGCTTGCAGCACTTAACTGGCTGAAGCCTCTTCAATTGCAGCCTGTCACCCCCGGAGTTAAGTAGTGGGTGAAATCAGCATGTGTAATTCTCATCTAGCAAGGTTCACAGAGGCGCATTACGCTTCAGCATGATTAACACCCTCTTTCACTCAGGGCTTTTTACCCCCCACCTTCTCATTTTCCTTTTCCGAGGACCAGTGATAGGGTTCAAAGAAGCAGAGAGGGACAGAGGTGAGCGCTTCAATAGCGCATGTGCTCAGCTTTAAGGGAAACTCGCAGACAATTGATGGGCAGGAAAAAGATATTTTTCTCATGCCCTCCTGCTAGATTTAGCAATTTACTATCAGGCTCCCCAGGCTAAAAGGGGAGAGAACTGGTGTGTAGAAACAGAGAGAGCTTCTGAAATACAAATTCACGGTCCACCCATCATTCCAATCATCCATTCTTTCACCAATCCATCAATCTATCCACCTATCCATCTGTCCATCTGCCCATCTGTCTACATACCCACCTACATACCTACCCATCCATCCATCCACTCACCCATCCATTCATCCATCCATCCGTCTGTCCAATCATCCATCCATCATTCATCTACCCACCCATCCACCTATCCATCCGTCCGTCCATTCATCCATCCACCTATCCATCCTTCCACACATCTACCCATCATCTATACATCCAATAATCTCTCCCCTTTTGACCAGGTTAACATAGATTTATCTACAAACCTCTGCCAATTTCCTTCTAGAACCTTTGGATCAAAAATCCCCTAGGATCTCAGTTGTGAGTAAATTTCACTTAAAGCACTACCACACTGGAAAATCTAGACTTATTTGAGTGATTGCTAATTAATGGCTACTAGTGCTCAATTGAAAACCTGAATGGCCTACCTCCAAGACCAGCGTCTTTCCGCTGGAAAATGTTCAAGCTGATCCCGGATCTCCAACTCATATGCTATTCTAGACTTCATCACCTGCTTTCTCTCTGTGTCTATTTTCCCTTCCTTAAGGGAACCACATGTCATGGGTCATAGCATCTGAATTCTCACCCCATTTGGCTTTTCTAGGATTTGTTGTCAGCTAGAACCCATGTGTATAAGGATTGGTCCCCAGAAAGGGAGGGCAGCAAAGAGCAGAGGTCACCCCGGCCCTGAAACCACCTCCTGCTCGCTGCCCTTGCTTTCGCTGGGGCCTCTGCATGGCCTGAGGCAAACACAATGCTGGTACCCAGTGCTCAGTCTTGTCTCCTTCCTTCTGTCCACTGACTCTGAATTTCACAGGTGCCTCTGGGCCTGACAGCACGGACTGACGGACAGACAACAGCGCTGGTGGACAGACTGCAGTGATGATGGAGGTTGATCGACTTCCGTGCAGGCTCCTGGGGGACCCGCTACTCATTAACTACTGCTTCTGTGATGTGAGGTATGAGCACCCCTGAAGTTCAGAAAAATTAAAAAGTGGAGAATTTAATTAAAGCCCTCCCCATCTAATTGCTTTCCTGTTGGCTATGGGGTGCTGTGAAACCATCATCCAGGTCAGTTTGGGATGCACAGGTTTGGACCTTCTGTTGGAGGACACCATGTTTCACATCCCTTTGCCTCCAGGAGTTACTAGGATAAAGCAAAGAAGAAAATTTTGTGCTTTGGTGGGCACAACTCGTAAATCTCCAGAAACATAAATTCTAAGATTAAAAAGGGATGGGTGTGATAACTCTGGAATTAAAGGTTTTGCAATTTATGTACGTATATATTTTTAGAGACAATACTTGTCTACCACTAAGAAAAATTAATATTTAGAATTCACCAGATGCTCCTTCCAGAAGGTAAGAAAATTTAAGAGCCTCCATTGACAAACAGACAAAGAATATAGAGAAGTCAATGACCAGAGACACTAAAGGCTAGCGGGTAAACCGACTGTGCTAAAAAGACAACAAAGATAAATGAAACCCAGCAAGATATGGGTACAGCCATCAGACTGATAAAAATTCAAAACACTGCCCCTTGTTCTCAAAGCTCTGACAGGTATAGCAGACAGGAAGCACCTGGGACCTTAGGAAACGTGATGGGTTGAGAGGTCACGTGACATGGTGTCATACCATCCTGTCACTTGATTTCTGTGTGTGATTTACTAAGCTACACAGCTTCTCTAAGCCTCGGTCCTAGTGTGTGTGCCTATGTGTGAGTATCTGAGCACGTGCCTGAGTGTGAGTGCATGAGTATGTGTGTGTGCATGTGTGTGTGTGCATGTGTGTGAGTGCGTGAGCACCCACTGAGTTGAGGTGAAACACCACGCCTCATTGCATGCACAGACACATGAATGGAATATCCACCAGCCAAGCTTGGTCCACATGAGGCACTCCATCAAGGGGAGCTTCGCAAAACCACCTCTAATGTGTCTGTTATCTTCATCACGTGCAGTTCACTCCCGACCTGAGCAAAGCGTCTTCTCTGGACGGACGTGAGGCTAGACATGGTTGTGCACACCTGTGGTCCCTGCTCAGGAAGCTGGCGAGGGCAGATCACTGAAATCAGAAGCTCCACACCAATCAGGGCAAAAAAGGGAGGGACAGGGTCAAGAAAGATCTAGATTTCCAAAGCTAAGAGTGATTGGCTTTAATAAGCAGAGCAAGGACAGTGGAATGCCTGTGGCCACCCCCATTTCAGGAAGGCATAAGACAATGCTCCAAGCTGCGAATCACTTCTTCTCACATATTCTAATCTGATCTTACCCAAGCCACAGAGTCAAACACAGCCTTCATATGCGGATGCAGAAGCAGGTTTGAGACAAGGGTGTTTTGCCCAAGGCCACGAGCAAGTGAGTCTTAGAAACAGGACTCACAGCCCTGTCTCCAGGCCTAGGCCACCAAATCACACTGCCCTACTTGCTGAGCAAAGGGAGCAGGAGTGGATTGGAGGTCTCCTGGCAGAAAGAATAAGAATGTTGATAACAGTCGTGCTGCTTAGAAGCCTGACTTTTATGATACAACTTTTGCTTTTATGATACAACTCCATTGAATACTAAAAAAGATACAATAATAATCACAACTTGGACTGGAAACTGGACGGGAGCCAAGACTTCTCCTAGGTGGTGGCTGGGAGTGTCATGGGCCAGGTCCATGGCTCAGGCATGCGGACACCACCACAGTTTCATTGCCAAGACCCTCACCAGCTCTTTGAATCCTTGGCTCCCTTGTAGCCCGGCGAGCTCTCGTACTTGCCACGTTCCAAAAGGAGAAAATCCACAGAGAGTGTGCCCTTCCCACAACAGCCCTGAGCTCTGGTTTCCCTTCCCTAGCATCTTCCCTGGGGTGTGCTTTGATACAAGCCTGGGCACTATGGCCCCCAAATCCCATAAATCCTTGAGGAAAGGCACCAAAGAAATCGAGTAGCTGTGGTGACTGACAAGGCAGAAGACCTCCTGGGGACTGCATGCAGCAAGTGTGATCGCCCTTGTCACTGACCCCTGTGATTTTCAGAGAAAAAAAAAGGGGGGGGGACTGTGTTCCTTAGTTTAGAGCTCCACTATCACCCTGATACCAGGGCAAACCAGGCCCAAACTGGCATTCAGAATGCGAGCAAGTCAGCACCTGTGACAGCTCCTGCTAACCCAGGAAGAGCCTGAGACACCAGGCCGAAGCTAAACAAGGAAATGGCAAGCAATCCTGAGAGCCTGCTCAGGGCTCCTGTCCTGCCTCTCCCCTTGCTGGGCATCACCGCACTTCCATCAGGGTCACTGAAAGTTTGGCGCACACAGACGGACGCTTGTATTGTTCTTTCGGCTAGTGAAATATATTTTGAGTGGCGATTTTATTTTTATTTTTTCCAATCTCAGTCTCTAAAGGTCAATCCAATACATACTAGATGGACATCCCAGGGTTTGCAATATAGTCCAGACCCATGTGATGGGATCTGGAGAGCCAAACCATTTTCTTTTGCAGTAAAATGTAATAAGAAAATCTGCAAGAAGGGGAGGTTAAAATTATATGTTGAGGGTAGCGAATGGTCTCGCTGCGGCAAGCCTTCATAGTCCTGGTTTCTGTGGCAGAAGGAGAGCTCTGCCAGGCAAGACTTCCTACTCTACCGGGCCTGAGTTTCTAGGTCCCACCACTGGCAGACGGGTATAGCAGGGGTAGCCCACAGCTGTGAACTACCCTTATGGAAACCTCAGAACTGGTCCTTTTCTCACAGCCATTAACATAAGCAGAAAGGGCAGTAACAGAATCAGCAGAGCAGGCATGGATCCTGACCTGCAAACACCAGCCTTAAAAACTGAAGAAGGGGGTTCTGGAAAGAGGGTTCGAAGGTTTCGAGGACTGACCGACCACTCTAACAGAAGTCCTGGATTTGATTCCCAGAACCCACATGGAGCCTCAGAACTGTTTGCCACTCCAGTTCCAGGGGCTCCAACGCCCTCTCTGGGCCTCTCAAGGCACTACCAGGCACATGGTGCACAGACATACATGAAAACAAAACACCAGGACACATTCTTTTTTCTTTTTCTAATGAAGAGGGCCTGGAGAGACGGCTCAGAGGTTAGGAGTACACGCTGCTTTCGCAGAGGACCTGAGTTCTGCTTCCAGTATGCATGTCAAGAGGCTCACAACCACGTGTCTCACAAGCTCCAGGTGATCATACAGCCTCTTCTGGCCTCCATGAGCACGGGCACTCATCTGAGCATAAACACACATGGGCACAGACACACAGACACACACACACACACACACACACACAGGCACGCATGCACAGAAACACACACACAATATTTAAAAACAAAAATAAAAAAGCTGAAGAAGCCATTTGACTTTTGTCTAAAACTCGGTTTCCTCTGTAAAATCGTGACCACATGTCTGCTGGTATGAAGACATGGGGACATTTGAAGCGACAGGGCTTGGCAGGGTGTGCCGCAGTTGCTCAATCCATCTGGGTTCCACATTGCTCCTTGACAGACTCACAACACTGTATGAAGGAGATGGACGGCAACCCTCAGTATTATAAATATGGGCTGTCCACGGGTTGGTGGGGACTCACCGTGGAGACGATAAGGTGTGTCAGTGCAGTCTCCTCAGAAGTGCACGGGGTGACTGAATGTTTTGGACAAGAAGCTTTGCTAATTTTGTTGTTTCTAGCACAGGTTTTTCTTTTTTCATCATTAAAAACACACTCCAAACAGAGGCATTAAATCTATAGAGATTGGTCTATCAAGTTCAAGGCTGTACATCCGAGGCAGCACAGTTTCTGAGAACTAGCAGGTATCTAATAAACGCCTGGTATGCACATCTGGGGATGAAGGATGAATGGGGCATGGATGAAAACACGGGTTGCCTGGGGGTAAGGGATGTGACCAGAGAGCAGGAGACGCCGAGAAGGGGAGCAAGAAGTGGGCAGCTCACATACTACAGCTAAATTTTACACCTTCTCCAGCAGTACAAATCATCACTTCAAAATACGTGTTTTTGTTTATCTCAAAGACCAAATACGGCAGAGGAGCTGATTCTGCAAAGAGCTGTTGTATTAAAAAGCCTGGCGAGACTCGTGTTGCAGCTCACAGCTGTCTTTGAAAGCCATTAAGTCAAATGCAAAGACACCTGGCCCCAAGCTCATGGGCTTCTTTCTAGCGGTCAATTCTAATTCCACCCTTTCCCCAGCACAGGAAAACAAGAATTCCTCGATTCAGAAGACAAGGCTGAAGGAGGAAGGAAGGGGAGCAAAAGGGGCACACAGGAAAGCTAAGGAAGGGGCTGCTGGAGTCTGAATGTGTCAGCTACGCATCATCCTGATACAAGAAGGCTGGGGGTTTGGGCCAGCTAGGAGGTGTGGAGTTCATCAGGCAGAAAGACATCAAGTGAGGCCATTAGTGCGCAGGCCATTGTCATAAAGAAGAGTTTCATCTCGCTCTTGCTCTTACTTACCCTCCCCCCATGCCTTCTGCCATAGACACCACGGAAGGCCTTTGTCATGACCTGTGCCATCTTCTTGGAGTTCCCAGTCTTTAGAGCAGTGGTTCTCAACCTTCCTAACGCTGTGACCTTTAGTACAGTTCTCATGTTGGGGTGACCCCCAGTCCTAAAGTTCCCTTTGCTGCCATTTCACAAAGGTCATGGTGCCGCTGAGCCACGGCTCCATTCCTAAGACCATGGGAAATATGCATTTTCTAATGGCCAGGACCCACAGGCTGAGAACTGATGCTTCAGAGCAAAGAGCCCACAATTCTGTTTTCATAAACTATCCAGCCAAGTACAGTCACGGAAAACAGACAAAGGCAGAGGAAGAGAAGAAGCCAGCATTTCCTCCCAAACTCTACAAATGAGAAACAAGATGGCGATCTCTGTAAATCGAGTGTCAGAGCCAAAGGTCACATGACAGTTTTCCAACATGAAATTCAAAAAAGTAATGAACCTTAAGGATTGAGATTCTTCTGAGATGAATCCCTAATTATTGACCGCACTGGCCCCACCAACCGGTGTGCTTATTAATATACAATTAATTATGAGCCCAGCACTACTCCAAGGATTCAGGGGGATCTGGAGATGACATGTGTGGCAAAACTGTTTGCACACGTCTCTCCACATACAGTTGTGCCTCCTGGAACAGCAGTCTAGAAACTGAACCTCAGACAATCAGCATTTTACACACTGTCCTGTTACTTAAAGCTGTCCTTTCAAACGGCCTCATCTGAGAACATAGTTACCATTGAAAGCCCACTTCCTCATAGGCAGAAATTTACTTCCACCAAGTTCTCTGTGCTGTGGATGGCAGCAGAATAAACACAACCTTTGCCGGAAACGCCACCTTTTTTGTTCCCTCTTGTATCGTGTCTTAGGTAAGTATTCGAGAATGGCATCGACGGACCACAGTTTTGTGGTTAATGATAGATACGATGCTGATTTGGGCACAGACTCATTCTTCTTATTCTCTTGGTGGTTGAATGGGAAGAACGATGCCTGGCTAACGTCTACAATGGCTCTAGATTAGGGAATGGAGTCTTACATGCTACAGAACTGTTTTAGCAGACCTCGAGAGTATGCCATGCCATGTAACGGCAGCTGAAAGCCTGGGATAATTAGCCGACACACACACACACACACACACACACACACACACACACACACACACACACTTCATGGGAATTCTGCCCTGGCAGCGACAATGCACATGTCTTGAGCTCATTTTCCTTATAAAGACTCTAATGCCACATTGTCTTTAACCCCCTGGGCATTAGTCCTTGTGGGAATTCCATGAGAAAAGCTGAAAAGGAATGAGGGAGGGGGCTTTCAAATATTCCCTTTGTCTGGCCTGTAATAAGGATTACTCTAGATCTTTTGTCCAGCGCTTATGAGATACCATGGCAGTTAATGAATAAGCTAATTGGTTAAACCGTTCTAGTGGAGGCTGCCCATTCGTCCCCCCGTGCCTGTGGTATGTGTGGAGCAGATTAAGGCTGAGGTTGGGAAAGGACCAGATGGCTTGAAGTACCCCCAGTAATAGCTGAATTTTTTTTTAATTAGTAATGTCACATATTTTCACCAGAGAAAACTTTGGAAAAAGAGAAGAGCTAGAAAAGTAAAACAAACATAGTTTTCACACAGCATCGCTAGCTACAACTAATATTTTGATAGATTTTAAAGTGATTTTGCATGAACTTTATAGAGTTGAGGATAGAGTGAAAGCAATATTTTCTTCTGATTCTCTCTTTTAGCATTTTTAAGTTTCTAATAAAAAATTCTTTCAGAAGAATATTATCTAGAATAAATATATCATGGGCATTAACTCATTCATCCGTTAAACAGTTGACATCTGAAAATTCCTTTGGTATTTGTTATTATCTGCTCATATGTTATGCACCTGGGTCAATGAAACAATCTTCTCTATCTCAGGAAGAAGTATTTGAAGTAGATGATATGTACACATAGTTAATCAAAGGTGTGCATATGCAATAAGAGAAGAGACCCTTCAGCTGAGCCCTGAGGTCAGAGGCGAGAGTGAGGTCAGAAGGGGAGCAGCAGAGGCGGATGCCAGAGGGAAATGCTTGCGCAAACACACCTGGGCAGGAGCTGGATGCTCCCTGCAGACTGCACAGGACTTCTTTCACAGCTGGACTATGCAGGGAGCAGGGAGGAGGGCCACCGCCAGGTCATTCCAGCCCAGACACAGCGAAAAGCCATTCGCGCTGTGATAAATGCAAGGTGGATTTCACATTTTCAAGGCAAGGTGTGTTAACACTGAGAACACTGAGGGGCCGGGATTCTTCGGACCTGACAAGCCTCTAATTAGTAGTCAGTTTGCATTCAGATTTCACAGCTGGCCAATCTGCCTGTCTGGGCACCGTGGGCCACATGTACAGGACAGCAGGGCATCCATCCAACAGAAGAGGAGCTCTGTCACCTGGCAGATACTAGCAGAATCTGTCCTTTCTTCTTTGGTAGATTTTTCCCATATGTAAAATTACATGGGAAAGATACCAGGTGTAAGATTTTAGACAATTCTGAAGCCATTTCTGACAATTCCATACCCTCTCAGCCTCCGTGCCTTAGTGCTTCACCTCCTCCCCTGGGAACCAAGGACCTAACAGGTACACATGCACGTACTCAGTTCCTGAACAATTACCCATACACGTATGTTTTGACTCAGTCCCCTGGGAAACGGGGTCAAAATGACCTCTTACCTCATCTGATCTGACAATAGTTCTCCAGTCAGTTATTGGTATTAGCCCTTCTCGAACAAGCCAATCATAATGGTCAAGGAACAACCCCTCTTGTTTCTATGGGTCCTTCTCCTTTAAAAGTAGACTGTACCAGCTAGTCGGGGTCTCTCGGCTTCCCGAATGCTGGGGGACCCTGTCATGACAGAATTAATAAAATCCTCATGCTTTTGCATCGGCTGTGGTATATGAGGTGGTCCCTGGGGGTGACTCCTTCTCGGGCTGGACACTAGAGTCCAACACAGGCAGACTTCAAACGACAAAACGCACTCTTTAGGGTGAGATGTTCTCACCTGAGATTTGTCTCAGTCCTAAGATGACCACTGGGTGCCGCAGGCAGGTGGACGGTATTTTTAGTTTTAGGCAAGGCAAAGTCTTTCTCTGCGGTCCAGGGTGGCACCGAACTCCTGATTCTCTTGCCCCAGCCTTTCAAGGACTAGGATTGCAAGAACGTGCCACCATGACTGGCCAGGCTGGGTTGTGATTGCACTTAACACCCCTCACTCTTCCGTATCCGACAGCCTCAACCTCAGTCTAAAGCTTGCCTTCTCCTGAAAGATTTCCCAGGAAAGGCTGAAAACGGCTTCCTCATTGACATTTTCCTCATCCTACACTTGCCGTGGAGCGTGTATTAATTGCTTGACCTATCTGGCTTATTGTCTGGGTTGTGAGATTCAGAGGCCTGGCAGAGAATATCTGTCCAATAACTTCCTAATTAATGAATGAATATGAACTATGAGTCGAAGATCTCGACTTTAAAGCATGTCAGAAGTCAGCCAGGGTGCATGCCCTCCCCAAAGACAGGAATGTCATCTGTCTGTCCTGCTATTATGAGGGCGAGCTTTGTCCCCTTGGGGTGCACTGCACTCAGCATCTGCTGTGGGACAATGGTTTTACCCTGTAAAGATTTGTTTCTTGTACTTGTTTAATAAAACGCTGATAGGCCAGTAGCCAGGCAGGAAGTATAGGCGGGGCGACCAGGCAGGAAGTAGAGGCAGAGCAACAAGAATTCTGGGAAGAGGGAAGTTTCAGTCTGCAGTCGTGACCCAGACGCAGAGGACTCAAGATGTGACTGCCTCGCTGATAAATGTACCAAGCCACGTGGCTGACACAGACAAAAATTATGGGCTAATATAAGTTATAAGAGTTGATAAGAAGCCTGAGATACTAGGCCAATCAGTTTATAATTAATGTAGACCTCTGTGTGATTTCTTTGGAACTTAACGATTATGGGAACTGGGCAGGACAGAAGCTCAGTCAACAAGCCTCACCTCCTGTCTGCTGTATCCAGTCTCAGGGTGAGATCTGTGGGTATGTTCTTTGCAGCCTGAGTGTTAGTGTGGTTAGGGAGGATGGAGAGCAGTTGAAGGATCCTGGGGGTGGGAGGAAAGCTCTGTTTGGGATGTACTGAGGTCCAGCCATGTTCTTGGACCCCTCAGCTCTTCGCAGACAGTGATGGAGGGAAACTATGGAGAGACAGGGCTTATGGGCCAGGGGACCCTAAAGAACTGTTACCTGTTTGTGTGAGATGACAGGCATGCTAGGAATCCAGTCCACACTGAACGAGCAGAGTAGAGCCGAACGGCGTAAACACGGGCAGTTGTTTGTTTATATTTCCCATCCAGGTTAAGACAGATAAAAAAAAGCAGAAGAGAAAGAATGGATGCCAATATGGAGCTGTGCTGAATTTCCAATTCCTGGAGGCAGGACCCAGAGCTATTTCAGAGAGCCTCGAATAACCATGGGAGAATCCCCAAAGCAGGAGACACACTTGCTGGGTCAGACCTTGGGAACAGCTGATTCAGGTTCTTGGCATTCACTGGGGAGTCTCGGCCCCGTGAGATGCTAATAGACACAAACAGAACAAAGATACAAGCTTGGCCAGCTTTCTGGAAGCTTCCTAACAGCAAGACTGGGTAGAACTCAGGGAGGTACCCTGTGGCCCTTCAGGGAAGAGAAGGCAATTCCCCAAGACTAGCCATTGCCACAGGGGACCTCCTCCCAGTTCATGAGTCCCCGGGGACAGAATCAGGACACGGGCGAGTCTTGGGTCTTGTTCTTTGAAGAAAGTCAACGGACTCACTGCTCAGAAATGAAGGTTAAAGCATCCCCAGGGTGTGGATCAGAAAGCAAAGCAAGAGTCTTGGAGGATGGGCTCAGAGAGGCTACAATGGTGAGACTTGGGGATGGATGCCTGCCCACCTATGCGACCACAGCCACAGTAGGAATCGTTCTGAGTCGTGCTTTCTCAACTGCAAGTTGACCATGAGGACAAAGAGAGACAACCTCTAGGAAGGCATGGGTGCAGGTCAGCACACAGCAGGTCTTCCTGGACCTTGGGTATTATGGTCTGTACAGATCACATGTCTCTGCTGCTCTACCCGCTGCACCTGTCCTTGGTCACAGCCCCAATCAGTACCCCGATACCCTGCTTCGATCAGCTCTCAGGCAATCAGACAAGGGGAAGCCAAGAACAATCTAGAACTGCAAAATAAGCATCCCACCCCCATCCCGACACATGGTGACAGTGGCCAAAGATGTAGGCAGTCACATCCCTCAAGCTAAATGACCTGAAAAACCTCGAGGTAGAAAAAGCCAGTGTGTACAGCCTTCTAAATGCTTCGGGTTTCTGGACCATTCCCAGCTCCCTGTCTCCTTAACTATGGCTTCTGCAGTGGCTCAAATGCAGGACGTGCCCTGGAATTTGAACAGCCCCCCGGTATTTGCTCGGTGCTCCATCATTCATTCAGCACATCTTGGCTGATCCCCTCTCTAGACAGACGTTTGCAGCCAGGCATTAAGGTGCAAAAGAGCTGCCAGTCGGCTGGGAGGGCCAGGGAGTCGGTTAGCACCGGACTGAGTTACAAACAGCAAACAGCCCTGTGACCAAGGGAATGATGAGCACTGGCTCATTCTAAGAGGCTTCAAAATCAGCTTGTGTTTAGCGAGCAACTGGTGTGAGCCAGATTCTGGGCTGGGGATGCTTCCATAATTTATCCCCACTTAGACACAATTATGATATTTTCCAAAGGTGGAATGATGAATCAGGCAGATATAGAGGGTTCTTGAAGCTAAAGAGATCATGAGAGGAGGCCAAGTTTAAGCTTAAGTCTGCACCACAGGGACCAGTTCTACCGAGCATACTGTGCCTATGACAGAGGGCCATTGGAAACCAGAGCACACAGGCTGTGCAATGCCATTCTTATTCTGGGACTCTAGATGTGCATGCTTTTGTGTCTGTGCTGTGTGCATATGTGTGTGGACATGCATGTGGGAGGCCAGAGGTTGACACCAGGTGTTTTTCGTTATTGCTCTCATTCTGTCCTTCCTTTCTTCCTTCCTTCCTTCCTTCCCTCCTTCCTTCTTCCCTCCTTCCCTCCATCCCTCTCTTTCCCCCTCTCTTCCTTCTTCCCTTCCTCCCTCTCTTCCTCCCTCTTTCCTTTCTTTCTTCCTGAGATAAGAGTGCTTCACAGAACGTGAAGTCTACTGCTTCAGCACCCTGCCATGCCCAGCTTCTGCATGGTTTCTAGGGATCTCTACTTAGGACTGCATACTTGTTCACCACAGTCCTAAGAACTGTATGCCTTCTGCCTTCTAGTCTCTTCCTCGGATGAGGGGGAAAAAACCTCTGGCTGTGTGCATGCCATGATCAGACCAGAATTTAGCCATACAAACTGGGTTCCCACGGAAGGTTTTCCCCAGCACAACCCCACCCCCTGACAGAAGGCCTCCATGCCTCTCCAGGCAACAGTCCTGTGAGACAGGTTACAAGAGATTTCAAGGTAGAGAGGATCCTATGACAAGGAAACCCACAGGCTAAACTCTATGTGGAGCCTGGCGCTGAGCAACAAGGAAGAACTACCACAGACTCTTCCTCCAGGACAGGCTACTCTTCTGTCCTGGCTCCCTGCCTGAGAAGCAAAACCACTCTTCTCCGTGCCAAGGATCCTTGGAGGGATATTTATGAGACAGCAAAACCACTGCCATCACATCTTTAAAAATTCTTGTACATGTAATTATGGGCCCAGGGATTCAGTTCCTGGATGTGGTATTAATTACTTCCTCGCAGCTCTGCAGTATTCGGGGATGGGAAGTGAGGACATGCAGCCTGTAGGTCTCTTGGATTTCCTCTTCTGCTACTGTGGACACTTCAGGCATGCTGCTACCACAGCGGCCATCTTGACCTTGATCTACTCCACCCTGTGCTGGGTTCCTGTCAGAGAGCTTGGTTGACTCACTACAGGTATCGTTTTGTTTCCTAGCTGGCAACATTTAGTTGGCCTTGGTCAATAAAAAGGCAAGAGGTGGGGGGACCCTGCAATCTCTCTCCTAGCACGGTGTATTTGTGGGAGTGAGGTGTGTGCATCTTCTACCTTAGCCTAAAACAAAATGCCATGCTGACTACATCCTTGGTAAATAAAACACTAGAATAATAGAGATTGCTTCCCCATAATACATTCACTTACCCCAAAGTCCCATAGAACATCCTATGTGCCAAACCCTGATTGAGAAATCAACCCTCAGAAAGGAGCATGAGGTGTATGTCTGCCATGGAGTCTAAGAATACTGAGTCTCTAGTATGTACTATGTGACCAAGAAAACCTTCTTACCAGAATAAAGACAGTTTCCTCATCCTACTGACTCACTGGTAGGACACCGCCAGCCACACACTTTCGTCAGCTGGGGAATCAGGACTTTCAACACCCATACCATGGGTCCCTGAGTACACTGTCTAAGACCTGGCTGAGTGGAATCCATATAGGATCTACACAGAGCATGAATGTAAGCTCACCGGGTCCTAACTTCAAATCTTCCAAGTCAGAGTTTCTTTTACGATGCTTCTAGAATTCACTCAATAGTCATGAAGCTTCCTATTAGGAGCAGTCTTGCACAGGGTTAAGCTTTGGATTCTTGCTCAGTGTCTTTTTTTTTTCAGGGGAACTAGTAGGCAGAGGCTGTTTGTTCATTTCCCGGCCGCCCAGGCCCAAAATAATCACACAGAAACTCTCTTAATTACAACACTGCTTGGCCAATCACTTAAGCATATTGCTAGCTAGTTCTTATATCTTAAATTAACCATTTCCATTACTTTATATTTTACCACAAGGCTAGTGGTTTATTGGTACCGGCGAGTGGGCATCTTTCTACATGGTATCTGCCTATTCTCTTCTCCTCTGTCTGCTTGGAACTTCCGCCTTCCCCTAGTCTGTGCTGCAATAGGCCCAAAGCAGCTTCTCTATTAACCAAGGTATTCACAGCATTCAGAGGGGAACCCACATCAGGTACTCACATCCCTGTGTTTTGGTCAGCCTTTCCCTGCTACTGGCCCTGAGCCGACTGTTTCAGTCTCAGTCGGTCACTAACACGCTATTGTATCAGTACACACCAGATCCCCCCTTCCTAAGCCCCTCACCTGCATGAGGCCTTGGTCAACATAAGGACAAAGCCCTTTATGGGAATTCACTGCCCAGGCCACAGCTTCCTCGTCACTGAGCAGGGCTGTGGGCTGCTGGGACAAGAGCTGCAGTCCACTTCCGGTACTGCAGGGCATGGAGAGAGAGTCCCACCATTGAAAGAACTTGACCTTGTTCGGTGTCTTTCACCTTGGCCAATCATCAGAGTTGGCCGAAGAGCTTTCTGCAGTCTGAAAATCCAGGTTAACCCCCAGACCGATCACAATCACACAAGCATCCAGAACGGCGACTCGACTTCATGATGTAGATGCACAGCAAAGACTAAGTTCCCCCTCATCATTTGGGGTGATTCAGCCAGATGATTAACCATGTCCACCAAGAGCATGGAATTTAGATGGAGCAGAGAGGGGGATTGCCGTCACAGACAACCGAAAGAAGCTGGGCTGCTAATTGCTCTATTTATGTTCGTACTTCATTTACAAAAATGTAATCCCCTATTAAGGAAAGAGCATATATGGATTAACTCCTGTAATCAAAAAATGTAATTAATAACCCAGTTACAACAAGATTCTGAAGAGCTAATAATCCCTAAGTACAAATTATGCACGCTCATTAAAATCAAACTGTTATAAACTCCATTTATCCAACAAATAATTCCTTGTCTGACAGCTTGCCTTATTTTACAGCTATAGAAAATGAAAATGTGTTCTCCCATCCTCTGGGATTAAACTCTTAGAACTTTTCAAAGCTTTCGGCCCACAGCCAGCACTTTGCCCACACCTCCCTCTTAGAGACAAGGATTTCCTGTCCTTTCGCCCTAGACTTCCAGCTACCGGCCTTTATTTGCCACTGGTTACTTGGACTATGTCCCTATCAGACAGCACAGAACAAGCCTACTCAGTGACAGCGTGTGGGGTCCTTCCATCTGTAGAGTGTTCTCAAGTCAATTACTCAAATCTTTCTATTACAGGATAATGAGAAGAGCGTACACTCTGGAATTCGATCCCTCTACCCAAAGCTCAACTGTAGGCTAGCCTCAGGCCCACACAGGTGCAATGACCCATCATGTGACCAAGAGGACTCCTCTTAGCAGTGGAGAAAGGGGAATTTTTTTCCAGTGGGTATTTCTAGCTCAGCTGGTTATCCATATGCAAAAATAGAGAGCGCACTTTGACCCTCCATCTCAAATTCTGAAGAAACATCAATTCCAGATGGGCTGTAGATACCAATATCAATGGTAGAAAAATAAATTTTACAAGACAAGGTAATATAACATCTTCATGACCTCAAAATAGGCAAAGCTTCTTAAGCAAGATGTAAGATATGTTAATCATAAAGGGAACCTTAATAATTCAATTTGACCAGAATGGAAACGTGTACTTATCAAATGATATCATGAAGGGAGTAAAAAGCTAAACTTAATTGTCAACTAGATGATACCTAAAATCCCTAGGCCTTGGGCCTCTGCCTGTGGGCAGTTATCTTGGTTATGTTAATTGGGGTAGAAAGAGCCATGCACTGTGGGTGGCACCATCCCCTGGAGTGAGATCCAGGAAGGTGAGTTGCCCAAGCATTTGCTGCCCTTGTTTCTCCACTGTGAATACAAATTGCCCAACTGCCTCACTCTTATGCTGCCTCAATGTCCCGCCATGAGCTGTGAGCTAAAATCAACTCTGTCTCCTCTCTGTTGCCTCTGGCAGGGCATTTTACCACAGCAAGAGGAAAAGGAACTCAAGCAAGCCACCGACTTGAAGACTGAGAGCCATGTCTGGTAAGGGATTTAGACTGTAATGCACTGGGAATTCCCATAAATAAAGAGGAGACAAAAAGCAGGTTGTGTGATTCATTGTTTAAAAAGCAGGTCGCGAACAAGCACTTGTCAAAAGAGGATCTCCAAGGGGCCAACGGACTTGTGAGAGGTGCTCCGTGTCATTAGATACGAGGGAAACCTACCACAATGAAACACAATCGTGGGACCCACAGAGTAGCTGAAGCGAAGGTAGCGGTAGTCGAGGAATGTGCGTCCTTGGAGTAGGCAAGGCAATCAGACCACACTAGTGGACAGCTGGGTTGGGCTTTGTACCCGACAAAACCTACTAATGAGTATGTACATACATGTGTGTATGGGGGGGGTGCGTGCATGTGTAGATATATGGATATATCAGCCAAGAAACTCCAATCCTAAAATCAAAATACTACCAAAAGTCTTACACAATCACCCTTCTCGAAGCGTCATCTATAAATGCCCGTAAAAGGAGAGCAACATCACGTAAAGCCAGAGCCAATACTGCACAGTGATGGAAATGAACAACCAACCACAGGCCAGGGTGTAGATAAATACAGACACTGAACACAGAGTAAAGGAGCAGACAAACTGAGTCTGTGCACTACAAATCCACTATATTATCATAAAGTTGGCCAAACGGCAGTATTCTAAGTCTGGATAGAAAGTAACCTAGCATGAAGTGAAGAGAAGGACCGAGCCTGGATTGGGTAAGGGGAGCTCTCAGGAGGTGGTGGTGTTTGCTTTGTGATGAACGTTCTGGTTCACTTCAGAATGTGCTGACCATCCTTCATGTATATATAGAACACATGCAGTAAAAGTTCACACACACACACACACACATACCTCCACCACCAACACAAACAAACCAGCCAACCTTGGCCAGTTTACTTTTTAACTAAATGACCTTACACAAAACATTTCTCTTGTTTCTGACTTGCTGAGATGTTTGGACGAAAATGGAAAACAAAATGAAACAGAAAGCCCCCACGACATAAATCCACAGATTTCTAGCCCTATAAGTTACCTATCTTCCATTACTTCCTTTCTTCTTCCTTTCCCTTTCTCCCTCTTCCCCTGCCTGTTGGGGAAGACCTTCTTCATCTTTGTATAATCTGGGATCTTTGCGACTTAGTCTTTTTTTTTTCCCGTATACACATTTTAAAAGGCACAAACCCAAACCAGAACAGGCACAAGTGCAGCAGAGCAGATGTCTTGAGGGTGAAGGAGGGCGTAAGGCTTTCACAGTCGTCTGGGGTTGAGAAGCATCCAGCTGCAGCCGCACCACTGGGGGTGTGAGTCCAACCTGTGGGTGAACCTCGGGTTGGGCTCTGAGTTCAGAAGCCGCGGTGTTGGGGATTGCACTGAGACTGCGGGAAGAATGTGGTGGGACGCTGCATGTAGCATGCTTTCTTCTCTTCTAACCACACACGGGCTGTTTTTCAATAGCAAAATTCTTCACAGACCAAAAAGAAACCAAAGGAAAACCTACTTTGCTTTCTTAAAACAAGTGCCAAAGTACTGGTGGGAGAGTCTGAGTTACAGAAAGCGCGAGATTCCCAAAAAATAAATTTGCGATTTCCAGAAACTTGAAATCCACGACTGCCAATGACTCCTCCACCCTGTAATTCCTGGATGGCAGTGGGCTCCTGGCATGCCTGGGAGCAGCCCCTCTCCCAACTGCTCGGCTTGCGCTTGACCCTTTATCTGCTGAGCAAACGCTCTTCATCACCGGTGGGAGGTTTACAAGAATGAAGGGCAGCATGTGGGCATTCTCACCTGAAGAACAGGCAAGGCCCAGAAGTAAGAAAGGACCACCTGATGTCCCCAGAACAGAACCAAGAAAGAACAGAGAGGTTTGTCACTGTGAGATCAGAGTAGGTGTCCCATAGACAATGCCCTGTGACCTGCAGGTCTCAATCCTGGCTACACCTCAGAATCACAAAGAGGCTTTCCGACAATGCTGAATGCCATGCTCTGGCTCCCAGGCTGCACTTTAAGTGGGCTCCAGTGCAGCCACCATCACCAGGGTGCCTGAGAATCACCCCGGGCCCAAGCCTGTTCTGTGTGACCTGTGGACTAAGAATAGCTTTCACTGGAGACACAGTTGCCAAGAATTCTAAGGTAGGGACCATGAACTCTAATTAAGCAAGTCCTGGTTTTCTTCTCCTTTCTTCTCACCAGCGGATGTAAAGCTCTGCAGTCTTAAGAGTTCAGTGAGCGCCATGTACGGAGGCTGTCAGCCACATAGCCACGCTCTGGTAAGGAGCCAGGCAGGGCAGTGTGAGCTATGGCTGTTGTTTTCCAGTTCCGTTTATTTCCCCTACATATTTCCCCACTTGTCCAGTTACACAGAACAAACTGGATCAACCCAAACCGGAGTAAAAAAGCAGTGCCGAGAGCCTGTGAAGGGTGTATCCATCCAGGGCTGATCAGCACTCTCTCCATGCCTGTTCTGTCTGATCCTTAGGGATGGCACACGGAGTCAGTCCCTGCTCCCTGCCCCACAGCTGAGATCTTCACAACCTGATGAACCACTGAAAACTGATTTATACAGTGGCAGGCACTCATCTTCTCTGTGTGGGTTTATACAGTAAAGTAGCTGGTATTCGTCATCGAGAGCCACAGGCCCTTATCAATTCTGACACTCAAAAAATCCAGACACCAAAAGGTTGCTTGGATTTTTTTTTTAATAACTCGGTTGATGGCAAAAACCTGACCTGCAGTGATGTAAGGCTATTTATTGTCTTTATTTTTCCCACTTAGTGTGACAGCCAGACATTTTCCTGCTGAAAAATTAATAGGCTTGATTATAGAACACTGCCCCAGACTCCACCGGGGGTATTATAGAATATACAGTATATGCAACCCATTTCCCTCCAAACAGCCAAAGACACCGATCCCTAAATATATCTGACCCCAAGGCTCCAAATGATGGATGGTGGACATGCATTTATTATTCCCATGGGACAGCTGTAATCACTCCTATTGTTCCCTTCAACCAAAAGATACAGAAAATGGGTGTTTGCCCATAACTGAATGACTTTTTATTTCTCGTTGAAAAAAAGATTCAATATATTGTTGAGAGCCAAGCAATAAAATCAGCTTTCCTCTCTTTTTCACACAATTGATATTTCAAACATTTACTTCTAGCCGTTCCAGATTCCTACAGACTGTTCTCAAACAGAAGAACCCAGTTTTTAAAGTAAGGCCAGTCAGTATCTGCTGGGCCTCAGCTACCCCAAGCTAGGTGCAGAGGTGAAGCAGGGATGCTAAGGGTGAGATCTTCATCAACTACCCCCAAAACCAGAGTCATTCTTTTTTTCTTTGTGGTGGTGGCTCACCGGGGTGTCCTGCAGGGTCCCAGAGAGTGGCTGCTGACTTAGGCAGGACAGAGAAGGTTGTGGATTTACATGTCGAATGTGCAAAGAAAATTAAATAATGGTTTCTTTGGCTAATTAGTAATGGCGGTCATTTCTGACAACGGATGGGTAATGAAGTGGCAGGGGACCTCAGTAGCCTGGATGGCTGGTTGCCTGCTAGTGTTGGCTCCCTCCGTGAAGGAGTCTCAGAGGAGGACGCCTACATATCATGTTTCTGTGTGTCCTCTGGGTCATAATGTTTGGTGTCCTTGACTCCTAAAGGTGTCTGTCTGAGCCTCGTCCCCCATCCTCTTTCCATTTCCCTGTGTTGGAGCTGAGGCAGATGTGCTGCGGAACAGGTGTTCTGATCTCTGCTGTCTGCTTGCTATGCAAATGGAGACAAACCACAGAGTCTCCCCACACACACACACACAAGTGTCCTCAGCTCACTCAGTGAGTGAGACCTTGGAATGGAAGTGCTCACTAACAAATCGACCAACCACACCTCTGTACGGGAAGTGCCCTTACAGAGAGCATGAGGTCACAGGTGAGAGGAAGGGACACCTCATTCCTACTACCCCCAAACGTTTGCATCTCTGGCTATGCTTCTCTTTGGCCTTGGCTTCCAAACCCCAAACCAATCAATTCTGACTTCTTGGTAGCCAGATACCTCTCAAGCCCCTGAAGTACAGCCTGGCTAGAACGGACCACATTTTGTAAAACTGATGAATCAAAGCAAGCCTGGACAGCCACCCTGTTCAAGGCAGGCACCCTGAACAACGGCTTGCACCTGGGAGATCCATGACTAGGCAGGACTAGGCATACATGTGTTCTGAGGAGGTACAGCGTGGGGGGGGATGGAAGACGAATCACTAAATTTGTCACCTGCTCCACTCTGACAGACTCCCACAAGTTACAAAAGGCCACGGGCAACATATCACTCAGGTCTCAGGATCTTACTATGACTTCAAGTGGCTACACCATCAGGTGAAAAAGCAAATTCTTGGCTTTTCCATACTTTCTCTCATCTCTCTGGACTTCTACCATCCATGGCTTCCTTCTGTTCCACCAAACGGACAAGTCACGAGGCCTTGGGGACCGAGTTATAGTCAGGTTCAGCTTTTCATCATTCAATGTCGCTGAATACCGGAGGCCTAGTCTGGGGCTTTCTTCTCAGGACACAAAGGTTTGTCCCGCGTGTTTCTCCACAGCCTCCAGCAGAAGAGCTTGTGAGAGATCCTAGACCTCCGCTGGCTCGTCTTAAAAATTGCGGGCCGACAGCATTGGCTGCGCTTCACAGTTAGTCTAAGGAACGCGGACACGCCACACATCTCACGTGGGACAGGTATGCAGCAGACACCACATCTCCCTGCACTCACTTTTTTTTTCTTGAAACTTTGCTCAGAACCACCCTCCCCGCCCCCACCCCACCTCGTTAAGTCTTTGCCTTTCATCTTGACTTTTCATTGGCTGACACATCTCTAAGATTCACGGACTGCTGATCTTTCTGAAGTGTCCACCGACAGTTTCTCAACGTTCTCCAGCTGCAGGAATCTTGAGACTGCCCCTACTGCATGGTCGGACTGAACGCGCTTCCTTAATCTGTGTCTTACCTCGACCTAGCTCCTTGCCCCTCATGGTCTTTTTTCCTTATTGTGCTTTATATGTCCTGTTCTTGTTCTAGAAGTATCTGACTGATTTGTTCCCCAAGCCCCCTTTAAAAGGGAGAAAGCAGATGCCATGCAAAGTCCCTCAAAGACTGGGGCTGCTGCGGAACCAAGCTCTCTAACAGCTGAGGCAGAGGAAATCTCCTCATCGGAAGCCCTCTGGTTCCCAGATCTAAATGGCTTCACACCAATTGCTCCTTCCTAGCTCCTAGCGCAGCCGATTCTTCAAACTCCTGCCAAGGATCTTCCACTTGGGCAGCTTTTATACCTTTTTTGTTCTCCTTCTGGGGCTTACTTATAACCATCAAACCAATTTTCACTTCTGTCAAATGGAGCTAGCATGGTGGAAAGTTAGAAAAAGATGGCAAAGCCTTCAAAAGTACTGACTCCATGCCACCAAGCAAGTTGCATTCATAAGAGGTTCCTCATTAAATCTGAAAGGCAACCTTGCACAAAAGGAATTATTATCATTATTATGATTACTATTATTATTATATACTTAAATTGAAGAATAAACACTAAAGAAATCATATTTTAAATTAACAAATATACATCTCTGTGTTGCTTATTTGCACTTACTCCAACTTGTGAAAAAAAAATAGTAGTCCAGTGGAGGCAGAAGGTAGACTATGTGGAGTGCAACCCACGATGCTAGGTACTCTGTGTGATTTTTTCTCTCACACACACACTTTTGA
This sequence comes from Myodes glareolus, assembly GCF_982192425.1. Classification (NCBI taxonomy): domain Eukaryota; kingdom Metazoa; phylum Chordata; class Mammalia; order Rodentia; family Cricetidae; genus Myodes; species Myodes glareolus. The sequence goes on from NC_142049.1 coordinate 4,118,265, forward strand.
AGCACCCTACCACTTGTATCCCTCAACAGAACCCCACCACTACCAATGTGCACAGTGTAGGATTCTGGTGAGATTTGACTGTGCATTGTTAGCATCAACAATGAGTGGTGTATCTCAGGACCCTGAAAGACAGTAAGACTCTGGGTCACCACTGCTACTTCAAAGCAAGCAACTCCGGGAAGGGTCTGTCCTCCTGGGGCTTTTGCTTTCTTGCCCATCCCTATTCATGGGAGGATTAGTAATGGCTGCTGAAAAAGCAAGGTGGACTAGGGAAAAGTGGACATTCTTGCAATTTACAGACGGTCATATCAAAGGGAAGGTTTGGTTCCCTCCCTCCCTGGGCTGAGTATTCACAGCATGGGCCCAGTAGGACTCAAACTTCGGGAGAACAGAATCGGGGTTGTTGCAGAACTGATTCCACTTCATGTAACAAAGGTATACTGAAAGCATGGCTCTCTAACAGAAGACAGACAGACAAGAACCAAAGAGAACTCAGTACTTGAGATTCGAGACTGGGAGTGAGGACCGGGTAAGAATTGTGGGGCCCACACAGAGGATGGTAGAGTAGACTCCAAGATAACTAAGCAAGGACATTCCTGTCTGCCAGGGGACTCTAGGAGTCAGTCTTAAAAAAAAAAAAAAAAAAAAAAGAACAAACAAAATAGTCAAGATCCGAATTGGCCCACCAACAAAAAGATGAAGAAAATGTTTTATAAGTAGATAACGGAGCTTTATTCAACCATAAATGAAAGTGAAATGATGTCACTGCAAAAGAGTGGATGGATCTGGAAGTTGTGACGCTGCTAAGTGAAGTGAGACATGCTATCACAGAAAAGACAAATATCACATTTTCTTCCATATGTGGAATCTCTGTGTGTGTGTGTGTATGTGTGTGTGTGTATGTGTGTGTGTATGTGTGTGTGTATGTGTGTGTGTGTATGTGTGTGTATGTGTATGTGTGTGTGTATGTGTGTGTGTATGTGTGTGTATGTGTGTGTATGTGTGTGTGTATGTGTGTGTATGTGTGTGTGTGTATGTGTGTGTGTATGTGTGTGTGTATGTGTGTGTGTGTGTGTGTGTGTGTGCGCGAGAGAGAGAGAGAGAGAATGAGAACTAGTCAGGAAAGAGAAGGAACCAGCCAGCGGGAATGAGACTAGAACAAGAGAGGGTGATTGGAGGGTAAAGATGAAGGAAGTACAAAGATATTTAGGTCTACAAATACCACAATGAAATCCAGTATTTTGTACAATCCATTTTAAAATGACTAAAAAGTCTTTTCTAAAGGAGAAGCAAGACTCAGGCAAGCGGAAGGCATTCCTCTCGGAGCAGACAGCACAGCCATCCCTCAGGAGCCGGAGTAGGATGATGTACAGAGGGACACAGGCAATTTAGTAGGGGAGGGGGGACTTCACAGGGACAATCAACAACCTCTGAGCAGAGACAGGGTGTGTGTGGATGTAGCTCCCCTGCATGGTTTCCTAGAGGCGGAATCACAGAGACAGCCTCCTGTGTCTCCAACCAAAAAGACTCCCCACTCTGCCATTCTTACTGGGTTTTGCTGGAAATTTCCCAAAGGCCAACCAGTCCTAAACAACAGAACAAGAGTTCAGACTGTTTCAGCAAACGGGAATCTAGGGGTTCCGTATTCTCCACTAAGGTGCAAGCATCGACTGAAATCAGTAGCCGTTCCGCATATTTACATCTTATTTTCCTCTCCCTTGAAACGTTCCCCAACAAGGGCTGATCTGCTTAGAAGGCAAAGGAAAAACTTGCAATCCCTGCTACCAGAGCCAAGGATGGGAGACTGCTGAGGGAGAAGCCACTGCTTTCTGCTGTCAGGATAACAAAGCCTTTGATATTTTACTGAGTAATAGGGAGCCCAGAGTTAGGAGACAACCTAGAGTGGTCCCATTCAGCATGCTAGGATGAGCTTCCCTAGTAAAAACAGCCGAAACTATCAGCAGCTTGACTAACAGATGCTTGCTAATTGGATAAACCTAAGGTACACACATCCCAGCATCACGCACCAAAAGGGAAGGACGCGGAAATGTGGGTTGGAAGAGACAGACGGAGTCAAACTGGGTGATTCCCTACTTGCCCGGATTGAATTACTATGACCTTAGGCAAGTCATTCAGACTCTTTAAGTTCCTTTGTCTGTCAAGAGTAGGTGATAAAAGCTTCCTTGTTTTGGTTGTGAGGATTAATTGGACTGGTGTACAGAGAGGGCCCAGCAAAGTTCCCCAACTGCAACCTGTGTGCAATAAGTGGTAATTATTATTATCTCCTTAGCCCAAACTCCACCCAAGGCAGTCACCTGTCTTTAAACAGCCGCAAACTGAGAGCTACCAGGTCACTTCCTGAATACATATTTGTTGGCTGGTTCTGTAATTAGTTGGCTACCTACCCAGGAGGCATACTTGTACACGCACACTCTCCAGGAAGATTTCTCAAGTCTTCTGGAGGAAGGAGCTGCCTTATCAACCAGACCACACCTCTCTGCACTGGTTGACAGTTAATGGTTAAATCCCCAGCATGGAGCCAGAACTTGCATGGTTCTCCAATTTCTGCTATGTTTTCTTAGCTACTTATTTTTTTTTTAAACCACACAGACTCTTTTGAAGACCTTCCCAGAACACTGCATAACCATGGCACAAATAGCTTCTAACGTCAGAGTACTGTGAACCTGGTGGAGATCTCTGTGCACTTGGGGCAGAGCTCATCTAAGCCGGCTCCTCACCACACAAGGCTGGAAATTGCCATAGTCTCCAAGCTCCCTTTTCTCCCTTTCTTCCCACGACTTCAGAAGAGACACAGGGGCTGCCAGCGCTTCTTATTCCCTGGGCTTTGGTTTCACCATTGTAATCTGGCGACGGCAAGATCAACCACATTGCAGTACACTTTGGCAATGAACTAAAAATCGAGAGTCCACCGTTCAAATTCCAGTTTTCCCATCTAGTGTATCCTCCAGCCTCAGTTTCCCCATGAACAAAATGGAGATGATAACCATACCCGCCTTGTAGGACCAAAGTGGACAGGGGACAATGCATGCCGGTGCTTAGCACAGGGCCTGGTACAGAGTAAACCCAGAATGAAAGCTGTTTACAGTCATTTTCCTCCTATGGCATCTATCCCCCTGCACTTTGCCATTGAAGGAATGCTCCACAATTTACCCTCAGGTCTAGACTCTGAAGTCCTGAATGCTATGCCTGAGGTATCAGACAGGGGGCACTTTACCCGAGGTAGATTTAAAAGAACCATTACTATGCCAGACCTCATCTCAGAGAAGCTTTGACAGGCACTGAAGAAGTCTTTAATTGTGAAAACATAGAACAATTTAAAATATTGACTTCAAAGTCATTGACTAGTAAATTAAAAATCATAGTGAGGGGACATCCAGAAGAAGTAAAAAACAAGTGATTCCTAAACGTTTTATATATATATATGGAGGAAGAGGGAGAGGGAGAGAGAGAGAGATTGATTGATGATTGATTGATTGATTGATTGATTCAATGCCTGGCTCCTGTGTTAAGGGTCTTCCCCAGCCCCTCCTTCCCTTAAAAAAACGAAGCATGCCTGGAGGTGTTACTTGTGTAGGCCTTGTGCTAAGCACTGGGAAAGGTCACAAGTAAGTCAAGGGTGCTTCTGCCCTCTCGGAGCTCACATTCTAGGGGGACAGATTTACACAAAGACCACAAGTCCTCCAACAGAGAAAGGACCAGCCAGAGCTTCAGGCCCAATGGGGGGATATCAAGAAGCAAAAGGTATTTTCCAAACAGGTTGACACCTGTATGGAGCTCTTTTCAGCCATTTTTATTAGACAGTTTTGCTGGTTATAAAACTAACACATAACCATCACAGAACACTGGGGAAGCTCGTTATCTGAAAGCTAAAACATTAACCATTTTCTTACCCCTAAAGGGAAGGACAGATACATTCCAGAACATTCCTCTATTAATCTTTCGACCCACAAATTTAACCAATCTATGTACAATGAGAAAGATCTTCTTGTTCAATTAACATTAAACATAAGCACTTTACACTGAGGTCAGTCGAAAAAAAAAATAATAACCCTGGATCTTTGCTTTGGTGACCAAGCCCAGGAGTTGAGGAACCAGGGCTGGCCTCAAGAAGGAATTGATGTTGAGTTGGATGTTGCTGAGCAAGCTGCATCCGAGGTGCCCACAGAGCATCCCAACTAGGGACGGGGCCTGGAGACCTTGCAGAGCTGAATTCAGTACTCAGAAGACAGTTCGGGCCTACAGAGTTCTCAGCACACAGGCAGTGGTTGACGCCATGGGGGTGGAGGGTGTGCAGGGTGAGCGGAGAGATGACCAGGGTAAGGCCCCTGCCCTCTAGAAGCTCACAGTCTAGTTGTGTTCAAGTACAAGTCATTGACCCCCAGCTAGATTGTAAGCTCCTTGAGGGCAGTCACCACTTCAACACAGCTGTCCCTCGTCAATCAAGGGCGCTAGGTTTCTGTAAAGCCCTGGGGCAGGAGCAGTCAGGCTTGAGGAATGGACCTTATTAGGGAGAAAAGCAGGGTTAGGGGAACGAAGTCACCAATGAATTTCTGAAGTCACATTTTTTTACATTGATTGAAAATTGACAATGACAGCATATACCAAAAACATTGAAATTCTGTGAAAAAAAATTATCAACAGATCAACATATATTAACAGCATATGTCACGAGTAATTTTCATTGACTGCCCATTTAATAGATGTCTCTTCATAGCTGTAACAGTATGTATTTGAAATCATGTTTGTACTCATGAGAGAAATATAACGGCTAAGAATCATTTCTGTCTGTGTGGTTTCCCACATAACTGGTCAGGGCATTCTGTTTTATTGTTCTCATCTTTAATTTTGTTTCTTGAGGTACTAGGGATTGAACCTAGGACCCCATAAGAATTAAGTAAATGCTCTACCACTGAGTCGCACTCCTAGCCCAGTACTAGATATCTATAACCTTTATGACTTCAGTCTATTGACTCTAGTCTGTCTCTTGGTCCCACACACAAAGAGAAACGCTTGCCCATGTCCTAACAGACAGGATCCTGCTGAGGTCTGACCGTCCCCCTGCCACTAACATCTTTCTCTCTTTTCACGGGACACTTTCTTCCTCTGTTCTGCAGCCCATCTACTTTGGGACAAGTGTCTTCAAGTCCCATGGGAACAGGCAGACTCCTGCCTGACTTGGATCCTCTGTAGCTTCTCAGAGAGTGTATGGAGGTGGGGAGCTATCAATGGTATAGCTGAATGGCATTGGTTTTGAAGACTTAACACGTTCTTCGTTTACTAGCTTAGGGTGAATGCTTAAAGAACTGCCCTTGAACTTAGCACTTTCCCAGTCCAAAGTAAAGGCTGTGGATTATTTTCCCTCTCTCCACTCTCACTGCTCCAAATGAATATTAAACCTTCGCCTAGCACAGACATGGAAATATTTGTAGGCACATTTAATTTTCCTGTCTGGCAGGTCATGACGACAAGAAACAGCTAATAGATGCAATCTATCTGCATGCAGGAAGGCAGTGTTGAGTTCCGCATGGCGCACTGTCAATAGAGTCAAGGGATGCGGTCCTTTAGTGAGGAAATTCTCCATCTTTTCCAGCTCTCACACCACCTGAATAAACCCAAAGACCTGCTAACCATTGGTTCCCATAGCATATTGACGACCCAAACCTGTCACCCGCACTAAGTGGGAGGACGAATGTCGCTGGATGAGGCATCAGAATGACAATGTCTTTTCAATGAAGGAATCGGGTGCGCGTCTGCAGCCCTTTACAGCCTACAGAATATTTCCACACACATTTTATTGTTTCTTCACAGTACCGCCATGGAGGTATTCAGGGGAGGTATTGATTGATATCTCCATTTTGCAAATGCAGAAACTGAGGCTTACCCTAAGGAAGCGGTCAGATGAGGACGTTTCCCCACCAGTGCTCTGTTTACTGCAGACTCACACGAGGAAAAGGGAAAATGAATTGGGGTACCATTCCATCACCATGGAATCGCCAGCGCCCCAGAGGCAGTCCCTGGACTTCCGGTCTCTCTCATCCACAGAACTCTCTCCCGTGGTCCACTGAACACCCTCCAGTGGCCATCCAGGCTACCCACGGTCATACAGAAGTCTCATGGGTAGCAGACGTGACACTCGACACCACTCAAACATATACCGCATCCTCCCCCACACATACACATCTCATTGTCTCCCATCCCAGCTCTGGGAAGGAGGTTTTGCTCCTTCGGTCTTAACAAATGAGGTGAATTGTATAAAAAAAGAAATTCTCTCAGCTCCAAGGCTTGAACTGGAAGAGTCTCGCTGAAGTCTACCAAACTTTTGACAAGTAGCAGGGTTAAAATTTGAATGCAGCTTGGTCAGTGCCGGCTTTCTGAGTATGCTTTCCTACCTGCCACTCTGCTTCTAAGGAGCAGACCAGGGTCACGACTCATCACAGGCACCCTTTTGGAGAAGGACAAACAGGCCCAGCAAGACATTGATCTTGACCAGGGTCATCTGCCCACAGTGACAGAACCAGGATCTGAGCTCGCGGATGCTTGATCAGCAAGAGAACTTGATTTTATTTTCTGGACAGAAACAACCCCAAGAGCCATAAAACCTCTCGCGAGCTTACCAACCAGGTCTGCTCTGTTTTAGTTCCTCCCTCCCTCTGCTCTGTCCCACCATGGTTCAGGGAAAGGGGCCACCCTAACAGGGATCCTCATGGGCACCAAAGCAGATCACGTGACATTGTAGTTAAGCTTCTTCCATCAAACCCTCCTTCCTGAGAGAAACGTCTCTTCTTAAATGAATTCCCTGAGAAGTTCCAACTCCAGAAAACCAGAAACTTCCCACACCGAGGGAGTGGGGATGAATCTACGCCTATTTCACAAGATCTTCCGACCTGGATGCTGAGCTCCAAGCAGAGAAGTAAATTAACTTTCATCTCAATTTTAACAGAGGTTCCAGAAATGACACTCAGGACCACAGACACAACAGACACACATGGTCTCACCATGTTTCCCAAGGAGCTCAAGATTGGGGGGAAAAAAAATAAAAGCTGCTTGTGCCGAGCCAACTCTGGAGTCTGGAGATGACAAATGAGGCCTCGGGAGGCACTTGTTAGGTGAAGCTGGTCCTCTTGCTGCCCAGCTTGAGCATCCAGGAACTCAGCAGCACGCACGCTCAGCACCAGCATGAGTCAGGTACGTGTCAGCGCCCATTTCCACCGCTGATCTCATGCACCTGCTTTTATACAACGGCTGGGGTAGGGAGTGGCTTCAAACTACATCTTTACAGCTTCAGTCTTTCTCTTTGGGGTACCAGGGATTGAATCTGGGACAGCATACGTGCTAGGCAAGCCTTCTGCCACTGTACTGTGTGCTCAATTCTCCATATCCACCCACCTCTTGGGGACAGGATTTAGCGACGTTGACCAAGTAAGCCTTGAACTTGATCCTCCTTCCTCAGACCTGAGTAGCTGGCATTTCAAGCCTGTGCCACTAGGTCTGGACAAAACTCGCTACGCCTTCCAAATTAATAATAGGGAAAGCAACAAAAATAAAAATGAGAATGTTCACCCATTACTAAATAATGGAACTATTTGTTGAGAGATGACTGACAGGCAAGCGCCCCAATAGGTGTCTCTTATGAATTCCTTGATTTCATGTTCACAACAACCCAGGAGAAAGGAATTCTTTCCTATTTTTCAGGGAGAAAATTGAGGATCAAGGTTAAGCACATGCCCAAGATCACACATTAGTAACGACAGAAGCAAAAGTGAAATTTGGTCCATCTACTGGATGCCTGTGCTTTGGTAGGGGGAGGAGAGCCCAACAGATGCTTTTAATTGTCAGATAAAAATCGTAGATAATATCACAAACATTTTAACAGATTTTCAGCAGAAATGGCCAATATTAACATTAGTAAATAATTACTTATTATAATATGGCCACTGTTAACATTAGTATGGTTCTCTCATCTGCTTGAGTTTGAGGACTGCCCAGTCTACACAGTAAGTTCAAGGGTAGGGCTACATGGTAAGACCCTGTATCAATAGAAGAGAAAGGGGGACTGAAGAGATAGATCGAGGTTTGATTTCTAGCATCCACATGTTCACTAACAATCATATGTAACAACACTCCCAGGGGTCAAGTCCCTTCTGTGGCTTCCAAAGGCACTTCAGGCACAGACATAACTATATGCTTAACAATCACGCACATGAAAATTAATCAGTCGTTTAAATTACATATGCGATTTGTAGATTGCTTTCTCCCTTTGCAACAAGCCTTGAACATGTCCTCACATCTTACAGTTTTCCCTACATCGCTTATTGAACAGCTTTATAATATTCCGCATCTCAGATGCCATAGCTAACGCTTCACATGGGGCAGGTGAATGATTTCCAGCCCCTGGGTATGGACATAACGCAGAGGTCACCTCTGCCCGCCCATTTCCTCTCCATCTGCCAATAGCCAGCAGAGCCTACGGACTGCAGACAATCTTGTAGCTCTCACAGACACTCCTTCCACTGTCCTGACCTCAGACACACCCACAGGCTTCCTGCACTGTTTCTAACCTAGTATTGCTTGGATTCAGGTGACTGTCTCTTGAATCAATCTGGTTAAGAAGGAAAATGTATCCCATTAATGTCATTTAAGAGACATCATCTTGTGGACAGAAAGAAAAGTTTAAGAACAAATGCCAGAAAAAGCCGGTAGATACTGTGGCTTCCTAATCCAGACTCAAGCTTTTGTTAAACAGGGAGCTGAGCAAGCGTCACTGAGGTATTAAATATCTACCGGTGCCAAGATCGGGCTCTGTCCTCGACTAAATTACAAAGAGGGAAGAGGAACCGAAACCGACTTTATCACCATGTGATTCACTGGCATTTAACACCGTGCTTAGGTACCCCACACAGCCATCTGTTACCGGTCCCAGGTGGAAAACACTCACAGCCCTGACCTTCTCCATTTACATGGGAATAAAAGATCCCTAGAGGCTATGGGGTAAAAACTTTGCAAGATCGAAGTCTAGCAGCAAAACTGAGCCAAGAGCGCAAACCTCCTGTGTTCCTGTCGTATTTGACGGCTCTTGGATTTGTTTTTCAACTTTGGGCAGTGGCATATGCCGGAAGAGAAACAGAGTTTATTTTGGTATTTGTTTATGAGATCTCCAAGTCTATTATGGCAGCAGAACCTGGCCTGTGAGCCTGTCTATGGCCATTTTCTTGATTGTTGGCTAATGGGGGAGAGCCACGGTGGGGGTGCCGTCACTGGGCAGGTAGCAAGCCAACAAGCAGCCTTCACGCGCTCTACTCGAAGCTGCTGCCTGGGTTCCTGCCTTGACTTCTGACACCAGTGGCCTGCAACCTGGAAGTCAACTAAACCCTTCCTTTCTCCAGTTGCTTTGGGCCATGGCATCTGTCATGGCAATAGAAATCAAGCTAGGATGGAAGGGTATGGACAATTTTCAAGGTGTTGATTCGGTTGGGGGTACAGCTCAGTGGGAGAACAAACATCTGCTTAGCATACGTGACATTCTGGGTCCCTCCTCCAGCACTTCAGAAAAAAGTAAATCAAACCATTTGCTATTTTAGCTATCCTTAGCAAGGACTAGTTATAGTCACATTAATCATTTAATGGTTAGCAACTAGCTGATATTTATTGGGTACTTACAGTATACTCGGCACTGTGCTAAACCCCTTTGTAGACACTAACCCACTTAATCCTCACATGAACTCTATAAAGGATCATTACTATCTGCAGTACACAGAACTGGGAACCAAGGTTGGCGCTGAGGGGCAGCAGTTTTGTTTTTTTGTTTTTTTCCCAGATCACACAGGTAAAAAGGCTTGAAGCCTCGATACCAATCCAGACAGCTGGCTACAAGGTAAAAACTGATCAAACTTTGAAAGGCATATTCACGAGAATGGAAAATAAAAGTTCACTGAAGTCTCCTTTTATTTTTATTTTACGTGAATTATAACCTTATGAAGGAGGGACAATATAAAAGCTACAACAGCTTAACAAACAGTGTATCCATCGATCAGCATAACGGGTGTGGCTGTGTTCCCCAAACACCACTGTGTGTTGGAATCACCTAGGTGGCTTGTTAGGACAGAAACTGGGAAGACCAGTCCCTGGTTCTCACTCAGCAGGTCTAGGGTGGGGCCCACAGACTAGCATTTCCGGCCAGCTCCCAGGTGGGGATGCTGCTTGCTTGAGACCACACATTGAGAAACACCAGGTTACGGGTTCCTGTGCTGGGGTGGTAGATAGGCCTCATTACGATCTTGCTTGGTTCACCTGCTTTTTGAGTGACTTTCAGCGAGTCACAGAGTCTGATCTCAGCTTTAAAGGAGAAAATGCCATCAACTAAAGGCCACTGAAGTGTGCATTGCATGAGGCAATGTATATAACCTGCCAAATGCCTACTGTAAGTAGGTGTTCAAACCTTGGCTTCTAATAATACTGATTAGTGATCCACAGAGAAAATTCACGTTTTTTTTTTTTTTGTTTGTTTGTTTTTGTTTTTTGTCACTGACTGCCTTAACGGAAAGAGAAAGGAGTCCATTGACCCTTTGGGTTCGATTAGGGACAACTCTCTCTCTCTCTCTCTCTCTCTTCTTTCTTTCTCTCTCTCTCTCTCTCTCTCTCTCTCTCTCTCTCACACACACACACACACACACACACACACACACACACACACAAAGTTTTATGTATCACCAGCTATACTCAAAACTGGATACTTAATCGGAGATAACAAACTTCTGATCTTACCAAGTGCTGGATTTCCAGGCAGGCACTGCCATGCCCATCCAAAGCAGTGTTGGGGACTTAACTTGGGGCTTTGTGCGGCTAAGCAGGCACTTTACTGACTGAGTGACACCCCCAACCTGTGACTATATTTTTTATGCAAAAAAATGCTAGAAAACGGTGGAAGGTGAAAAAGAAAAGCAATAGTGACGGGAAGCCCACTGGAGCCAAAGCCAGTGGATTAGACAGGGGTGTTTTCTCAGCACTTAGCCTTGCTGGAGGAGCATTGCCTGCTGGGAAAGGACTTACAGGCCAGACTGAGGTGCTTGATAGAATCTGGTTTGTGTGAAGCTCACTACAGAACAATCATTATAAAAAAAAGCAGTTTAATTGCATGGGGTTTTAAAAGTACTTTGTTCTTAAATGGAATAAATGGGAAGCATTAAGCAATCCCTTTGGCCTTTCTTTGCCTAATTTGCAAACTGTTATCTGTGAGGGATAGAGGTGTGTGTGTGTGTGTGTGTGTGTGTGTGTGTGTGTGTGTGTGTGTGTGTTGGCACAGGCCTCACAAGCATGTGTGTGCATGTATATAGTCGTGGTATTTTTAAAACAAGCCACACAGACAAATCTTTTGTGAGCCTCTCTTCCTGAAAATGCAGAATGTCTGAATGCCAAGGCTGGAACTTGGTGCTGGGACTTAATATAGCTGTGTGGTACTGTAGTGGGGGTACCTAGGTATATTGTAGAGTATCCTAAAAGTATTTAGAACATAGAACATTTAAAGACTCAGGTGTGACTCAAAGGAGGGATGCATTTTTAAGGCTATTTGAGATGCTGTGGCTGAAGGAAAGCGGTCAGCATTTGAAGTGAAGTCTGCGTTCTCCGAGCCTCCTTCAACTAAGTGGCAATAGAAAAGCCTGCGCGGTGGGTGTGCAGCCAATGCTGTGGGCTGAGAAACAGATACATGGAATGCATTTAACGAGACTGAGCTGCTCTCACTCCCCATTTCTTTCTCTTGCCACCTTCAAAGCCCTTAGATTTCCATAGCTAAGTTCCAGGCTCTACAGAGAGGAGAGTTTCTCAGTATCTCTCCCATGTCACCCAAGCCCCAAGGCCTTGGTAAGTCATCCCTGTGTTCCTCTTCACATGCACAGACACACACATAGACACATAGAGACACATACAGACACAGACACACACACACAGACAAACACATACAGACTCACACAGATACATACAGACACAGACACACATATACAGACTCACAGACACACATACATGGACACACAGACACACACAGATACAGACAGATAGACACACACACATTCAGAGACACACACACAGACTCACACAGATACATACAGACACACACATACAGACTCACAGACACACATACACATACAGAAATGGACACACAGACACACAGACACACACACACAGACACACACACACACACACACACACACACACAAACGCACTGCTGTACTATAAGCCCAGGACTCTCCTATTCCATACAGAGTACTTCTAGACTCATTGTGGTCCTTAGAACCAGGCCACTAAGACATTTCACATGCACTGGAAGTGAAACCCAGTAGGAGAGGCTGAATGTCTCATTGCTCAGGTCACAGGTCTGCAGAGTCCTGGGTTGTTCACAGATCTTCTGCCTTCAACTGGGCTCCCAGTGAAGTCCAGAGCCGGCAGTGGTGCCAATGCTGTAACAGCCCAGCAGCCTGCTTAAGGTCATAGCAGTACCCCACTGTGTTGAATGGCTTCACTCTTGCTTGGTTTGATAATTCATGCTCTGCCCAGCCACTTCCAGGTAGGTACTGCTAGCCTGCCTGTTTTACAGCTGAGACTCCAGAGCGTAAACTGGGCTCTGGCTGGTTGGTGCCTTCTGGCTCTGCCTCCTGTTCCCCCTCCCTTCTGATCTGGCAGTGTTCCGGCTTCTTTGGGACTCCCACGGCAACCTTTCTCTCTCCGAGTTTCCCTGTCCACCAAAGGGTGGAAGGTAAGAGCAGCCCCTAGTTTGCACCCGCCTCCCCACCTCATCAGCAGATCATGACAGAGCTCAGAGAAGGGATGCTCAGCTGAGTTAGTGCTCACCTCCAGAAGGCTGCTCTTCCGACGACCCTGTTTCAGCTCTGTTAACTTGGAAAGACAAGCACTGGGCAGCAGTTCAAACCACCAAACAACACGGTTAAACACCACCAACTGCTCCCTGTCAAGAGAGGAGTCCACAGCAGGAGGAGCTGAGATCTCAGTTCCCACTTGGCAGAGGGGCCCAGCCGGGCCTGATGTGGCTCGGCCACCACCACGCAGACCTCCTTCCGGTTGGGTTGAGACCCTCAGGTCTCAGGGGTCAAGTCATGAAAACAAGATGGTAGCCTGAGGACAGCCACCATGACAGCCCAGGAGCCCCCAAGACCCTGTGACAGGAGAGAGACTTCTCGGTCTTTTTAATGTTTTTCAGCTCATTTGAGCCCCAGGACATTCTAGTGGTCTGTCAGAAGAAAGGCTTAACCAACAGGGTGAGAAATGACAACCTGAAGATATTTGGCTCCCTCAGAACAGTCAACCTAAGGGACGAGCCTTCTGTTGACCATAAACCCAGGACAGCCTTAGCAATGATGCTAGGAAGAGGCTCCAGCCAGAGGTTATCAGTGACTTCCCTGACCTTGGAGCATCCCATCCCTTCTTCGGCACGAAGTGAGGTGACGTGAGTCAAATGACCTGAGACATCCATCCCACATGCCCAAACCTAAGTCTCTTCACATGTGATGTAAGAAAATAGGAGACCTTATCCACTGGGCTTTCCATAAAATAAAATGAATTAGTTACAAAGTGATTTAAAAATGCACCACAGCACCATAAACACTCGAGAGTATTAACTGAGTAGATACTATACCTTCCAACTGCTTCCTAGAGCAAACCTCTTAGGAAACACATTCATTATCATACCTTCCTGCATTCAGTTATTATTATTATTATTTTTTTGCTTCTCCCCTGTATCCCTGGACTTTTCTGACTGATCACAGTGTGGAGAACTCTGGGTCACCGGGGCACAGTCTAAGGGCATCTTCACTGCAGCGTGGCTGCCATTGCAGCCCTATGGAGGCTGCACACAGACAACACATGGTCCATCGGGGAAGAGAGAAGCAGAGTGGGTCACCACAGAACGACAGGCTCTAGGTACTGCTTACCCAGCATCTTAGCGAGGTTATGGCAACCGTGGATCACCTAATCAGATGATGGGGGTCAGGTATGTAAGTCTCTTTCTAATGGAAGTTTCATTCTCAAACTGCTACTATTTAAAAATTAAAAGAAAATAAAATGAGAGACAGCAAAAAGAGGTCACAGAAAAAAAAAACACACAGAGTTTGAGCCTTTTAGAACACAAGCAGGCTGCCCTAGCTCTGGTCCTGTTATACACAGGGCTCTCAGACCTGCCGACAATGGGTCCTACTCTCGAGATGATGCTAGGCTCACACACCAGGCTCTTCACAGCTCCTTGGGCAGCTCTCAGCCTCCTGAGAAGCTAGCCACTGACTCCAGGGCTTTGGTTTGCTGCTCCTCAGGAACTGCAGCCTTTGGGCAAGGAGCTAGATGGTTCTGCCTCTGTCTGCTCTACGAGCCTCTCTATCCCTGCACAGGGACTCCAGTCCCTCCTGCTGACTGGTATGTGTACATCAGTGGGAAGACACGTATGTTCCCATGAGACCTTACTGGCCAGACCCTAGCAGCTGCCTCAGCTGGAGAGGGACGGCTCACTCCAATTTGGAGATGATTTTAGCTCATAAAAACTGCTTATTAGGAATGTTGGTTCAACATACCAACCGAATGTAATGCATAAATCAAGTTTGGATCCTAGTTTAGAGAGGAAAAAAGAAGCCGTGAAGATGTGTTAGGGCCATCAGGGCACTGTGATGTGAACTGGAAATCAGGTGGCTATTTACAGTGTTATTAATTGTCTTTTCTTTTCTTTCTTTTCTTTTTTTTGAGGTATAAGCAGCATATTGTGAGGACATAAAAAATGTTTTTGCTCTCTGTGTTTACAGAGACCTGTGTTCACAGAATAAAGAGAATACACATATTTACATGTGTCATACGTGCACATGGATAAAGCATACACCAAAGATATTTTAAGAAAAAAGATGATTAAATCCTTGGGGCCCCGCACAGACTTTATTTGTGCACCCCTTATACGAAGAACTGAGCAAAGCGATACATTTATCCCCATGGCTCAAAATTCAACTTGCCTTTCTCTCAAAGTAGGAAAGCCTTTAGCTCCTGGACCTGCACCTCTTATTGAAAACACACATACACAGCCCAGCAAACACTCACATGTGCACACCCTTGTACTAGGAGGCACTTTCTTCCAGCTGAAGCCTGAAGAAAATATTCAGAGGAGTTTTTACAGAGCAATGGCAGCCTGGGTCAGTCTCCGTTCTAGACTGTGCTGAAAGACTGAGGTTCAAACTTTGCCAGTGTGTGTTTTCCCTCTTTCTTTCTCCCTCCCTCCCTGCTTTCCTCTCTCCTTCCTTCCTTCCCTTCCTCCCTCCCTCCCTCCTTCTCTCTCTCCCTCCCTGTCTGTCTGTCTGTCTGTCTGTCTGTCTTTCTTTCTTTCTTTCTTTCTTTCTTTCTTTCTTTCTTTCTTTCTTTCTTTCTTTCTCTCTCTCTCCCTCTCCCTCTCTCTCTCTCTCTCTCTCTCTCTCTCTCTCTCTCTTCTCTCTCTCTCTCTCTCTTTCTTTCTTTCATTCATTCTTCCTAAGGCATGTGGGTATTTTGGCTGCATGTATGTATCTGTACCACGTGCATGCCTTGTGCCTGAGAAGGTCAGGGGAAGCATGGGAGCTCCTGGATCTGGAGTTACACAGGTCAGGGTGTAGGACCTGGAGTGTAGGGCCTGAATCCACGTCCACTGCAAGACCAGCGAGTGCTCTTAATCGCTTCTGAGCTTCACTCCGGCCTTTGTGTGGCTGTTTTTGAGAGGCCATTGAACAGATCCAAGTGCCATTTCCTCCAGTGTCACCCGGGAACTGGAATGAACTGGTTAATACCAGCACCAGGAAAGAGAATGGCTGCGAAGATACTGGGTCAACATTTTCTGTCGCTACCTGTGATTCCAGCACGGAAGCCTGCCACTGGCTGTGCTGCTGCATGCTTTTAATCCCAGCACTCGTGAGACAGAGGCAGACAGGTCTCTGTCACTCTAAAGCAAGCCTGGTCTACACAGTGAACTTCAGGCCACCAGAACTACACAGTGAGACAGAGTCTCAAAAAGCAAAACAAAATCAAAATACAAACAAACAAACAACACAAGATCGACAAACAAAAACCACCAAAACAAAAACACTAAACAACAACAACAACAAAAAACAAGCCTGAAAAACTAACCCTCAGATGCAGGGGTATGGGTGAGCATCCATTCTTTGACTAAAGATTCCTATAGTGACCATCTTCTGAAACTGGACTCCAAGAATGTGTCACGCAGAGCTGTCTGCTGCTAATCACAGAACTCTCCAGCCTCCCCCCGCATGGCCATGGCAGTAAAGATCATCTGAATTTCAGTTATTTTAAGCAAGAATTAGTAAAGTCATCTTATGCAAATGGATCTGAAGCTTGGCAGAGGCAGAATGGCTACAAAGAGACATGGAACTCAACCACACAACCAGGCTTGGGTCATGGGTAAAGAATGCTAAACTTGTGACTGGAAGTCTCCTGAGCACCTTGTGACTTTAGACAGGGGCAGCCAACCCCATTCATGCAGAAACTGAACGTATTTAGCCAAGGTCTCATCTGGCCTTGGCATTGTCCAATTTGTGAGAAACAGCCTAGCTTAGGGGGTGGGGCTGCGTAAGTCAGTGGGGACAGGGAATTTGCTTTATTCCCGACTCCATCGCTTTAAAACCTTGAACACAAGGCACCTTGCTTCCCCAGACAATTTTGTATTCATAAAATTATGATGTTTCTGGGTGTGGTTGCATTTGTCTGTAATCCTCTCAACAAGGAGAATAAAGCAGGAAAATGAGGAGTTCAAGGCCAGCCTGGGTTACATAGAAAGACTCTCCTAAAAGAATATTAAAAATGAAAGAAGATAGGTCGATTAAGGCTGCTCTCGTCCTGACCCGTTCTAAGATTTTATGATTGCTTAGTCTTCTTCTTGGAGAAGCCCTCCTAATTTAAAAAAAAAAAAAATGCTGACTGGAACTGGTATCTGTGAAAATTACGCACATTTAACCAAACAAAGAGAGCAAATAGCCCCGGAGCACTTCAGATGTTCCCGTGACTATGCACAGAAGAACATACATTGCAGCTTCCAGTCTAGATGATTCACGGGAAGTCGTCTAGTGGCAGGTGATGAGGGATAAACGAGTCATCTACAGACCTTATTGACAACAATACTAGCATCTACAGACCTTATATCTTCAGACCTTATTATAAACAATACTAGCATTATAGACAGCCATTGGCGGTGAGCATCCAATACAGGCTGAACTCTATGCTAAGAGATTTGGGTGTAAGTCAAAGTCCTTAGCCATTGGGGTGGTGTGTGAACTTGTCATCCCTGTTTTACAGCTCAGAGAGCTTCAAAACCATGTCCAGGGTGCCAGGGAGCAGTCAATCATTGTGGTAGGATCTGTGCTGCTCTGTCATCTTGCAAGCAAACTTTAGTTTGCGTACATTATGTGTCCTTCATCTTCAATGTCAGATTTTGGAAAATATCATGAAGCTATATTTGAAAGACAACAAACCATTCATTGTATATCTAAATTGCATAGCTTGAGTTTTGATGTGGATGTACCACTGTGGAACATCAGAACCTCAGAGGAGGACACGGGCATTACTCTCTGCCTCCCTGCCTCTCTTCCTAATCACTCCGGGCTCTCCCCAACCACTGAACTACTCGGATGGGACTGGACTGTTCTGCACATGCAGGGCTCTGACCAGGTGGAGCTGCATGGTAAATATTCTTTTCCATCTGGCTTTCCTACCCGCTGTAGCTATTCTGAGATGAAGTCATTCTATTGGGATTATTAAGAATCCATTCCCTATTGATTACTAATACATTCCACTGTAGATATACTATGATGTGTTTATCTACTCCTATTTCTGGGGCTTACTATTCTCATTGGCTACAAGTATAGCCCCTAAACATCCTTGTGGGAGGTCTTTGTGTCAAGAAATGTTTGTTTCTTATCTTAGCTAAGCACTTAAGACTGAAGAAAGAGGCTTGTCTTAGAGTGGGTATCACTTTGTTTTGCTTTGAGACAGGCTTTCATTTTGTAGCCCAAGTATATCTAGAACTGACTAGGCAGCTCAGGCTGGCCTTAAACTCATGGTGATCTTGCCTCAGTCTTCTACCTCCTGAGATTACAGGCATGCACCCTAACTTGACTTATGTTTCTATCTCTAAGAGGCTGCCTAACTGCTTTCAAAAGGAAATGCACCCTTCATATGACATTTAGTTTGTCCCACGGCCTCATCGATACTTGGTATAATAAACCTTTTCAATTTCAGACACTCAAGTGAGTTTGAAGTAGCATTCCATTGTATCTTTAATTTTTATTTCCCTAGTGATGAATAAGTGTCCTTCGAATTTCTTATTTAAAACATTAAAAAAAACCCCTACAGACTTCGTTAATAAAGTGTTTGCCATACAAACATAAGGACCGGAGTTCAAACCCCCAGCACCCATGAGAAAAGCTGGATGTGGAGGCACACATCTAATCTCAGCACTGGGGTCAAGACAAGAGGACCTCTGAAGTTCACTGGCCAGCCAGCTTACCCAATTGGTGGGTCCCAAGTTGAATGAGAAATCCTATCTCAAGACAGTGAAGCGGAGAGAGACGTTTAAGAAGACACCAACATCAACCTTTGGCCTTTGCACACATGTGAACAGGTATGTACAGTCATGCTGTATGCTCCCACACAAACTGTTTCTGTACATTCTCAAGCTCTGATCAAAATAACATTACTATCATCACTTATTAAACTCCTATCCAACTTTGTAATGCACACAACACTAAGAATTTTACAGCCATCATGTCTGCTGACCCTCACAACAACCTAAACAGATGGCAGGAAGATCCAGGTTTACAGAGGTGAGAGAAGACACTTGTGAGCCAGAGGACCCTTTGGGTTCCTTTTGCAGTCCTGCTCCTGATCCTCCAGTCTGAGCTGATCTCTCCCATTGCACTGTGCAGAGCCTGCATCTGCCATCTCGGCACAGCCAGGGCACCGCCTTCCAACCAGACAGTGCAGATGGACACTGCAGATAAACGCGGCATCGACCCTTTCTCGCCGCTCACCCACTCCTTCCCTGCTCGCTAGGAACGTGCGCGGTGCAGGTTAGCCAAGATACACTGTGGCTCAGGTCTCGATCAATACATCGATACTGGATAACGTTAAAGGGAGAGCAGATATCTGGAAAGCAGTTAACTAAGAGCCTCGAATCTAAGGCCTGGTGTAAGACATCAATGTTCGCACATTTGTGCAAGGCTGAAGAAATCACTCAAAGGAAAAAAAAAACCCTTCTATTCTTTTTATCGTTGAAGGCAGGTTTCTCCAGCTTTTGATTCTTACATAAGACGCGAGCAAGACCAAATTCTAGCATCTAGTGCAGGCTACATACCCAGTGTGAACCCTGGGCAGCTTTGAGCCTGCCTATTACCCTGTCTGAGGCCAGTTTCTTCTCTGGGCTGCAGGTGGCTCCCTCTTCTCCCTCTTCCAGGCAAGAGGTGTTATTTGAACTTAAAGGACTGCAGAAACCTACAACCACAACAGAGATAGCAAACATGATGCCTAACAAGGAAGCTATGCCCGAATAAAAGAGCTGCACCGAAGTTTTGCCTTTGCATTTTTGATTCTGCATCCTGACTTTAAACAGGGGCTGATGCTCCATGTCTATAGGTTGTAGCACTCAGAAGATGCATATCTCCTGTGATTTTAGGTGAGGCTCTTGCATTTTGTTCTAATTAGATTGAGACATCATCTATCCATAGCTCCTTTGCCCCATCAGAATTTCGTCCAAGAGCCACCTCAACTTCCCTCATTTCCCCAGCCCCACAAGCTTCCTCAGGGCTCCTGCAGGGTCTGCCTTCTGCCTTGGGAATCCTTCCATGTACCCTCTCTTGAGGATCTCGTCAACTGTCGGAGTTCTGAAGTCTTCGCTGGTGAGCTCCGGGCAGATCAGGTCACCCCTTAACTGCTAGATGCTCACTTCTAGGTCAGCTCTCCTCCCACTAGTGTGAATGGTGTGTGAATGAGCAATGGGCTTGTGTGTTAACCTCTTATAGACCAGCATCACCTGACAGGAGAAAATCTAAATATAATAAATAAACATGTATAATGAATGACATTAAAATAATTAAAATTTAGCTGGGTGGTGGTGGTGCACACCTTTACTTTAAACCCAGGGCTCAGGAGGCAGAGGCAGGTGGATCTCATGAGTTTGGGACCAGCCTGGTCTATAGAGTGAGTCCCAGGACAGCCAGGGCTACACAGAGAACATCTGTCTCAAAAAAAAAAAAAAAAAACCTTACTACTACTACTAATAATAATAATAAGAAGAAGAAGAAGAAAAGGAAGAAGAAGAATTTAAAAGTTATATACTACACTAAAATGTAAAATTCTATTCATTTCAAGAGTCCCATAACAGACAGTTGTCTTCCAGCAAGCTACACTCTTCTTGGAGGCAGGTGCTGTCTCTCCCCTGGCTCTGTCCACCGTCACTCCTGGAAAAGCAGGCGTCCCCCACAAGTATTACTTGAAAGGCTGAGTGGAGGAGTGGTGGGACTGCCACATTCCCAAAGAGGAATTCCACCTTGTGTTGAGCCACAGCTGTGTCACCTGAATAAATGAACGGTCTTCCTAGGTACCCCCATGAAGGAAGTAACTTCACTGGATTGTTTATGCCCTGGGTCAGATCTATCATAGGCTTAGCCCAGCAATGTTTGAAGCATAGGATGGAATGAAGCTCATTAGGACGGCAGCTGAGCTACATCCCTGCCTCCAGTACAAACTCACAGCTAAAGCAGTCAAAGAGGTTTAAACACACACACACACACACACACACACACACACACACACACACACACACACACCTGGCTTTTCAAAAATACATAGGAAAGAATTCAAAACAACTTCTGCAAGCCATGGTGGAACTAAAAACGGAGGTGCCTCCCTCCGCGCTGAGTCAGTGCCTTTGTCTGCTCCATGACTCACTCCAAGGCTTACCAGCCACCTGAGTGACTGAGGAAGAAGCCAGGACTCACGCCCACAGGTTGGAGTTCTGCTCCTCCTCCTGTTCACAGGGGCACCCACAGCAACCACAGCTCCAGGATGGGGTGCTCTTCCCTAGCTCTCTAGGAGACAACAGGGACAGCCCCATTGCTCCTTCCTTTGAGTCACGGACAGGAAGTGAACGCTGAAAGAAAACGAGATCTGCAGTCAAAAGATTTGTCCCCCAGTCTTGGCACTGTCACGCTGCCCTTGGAACCAGCTAAGGAGCCACCCCACATCACTAGCCACGGCTTAGGTTGCTTAAAATCCCCCAGCCTCTTTTCTTTAGAGAAAAAGAACCCATCTCCTGGGTTGATTGTAAGGAGGTCAGAGTTGGTCATGTGATCGGAGTTTGGACATGTTAGACATCAATGGCCTATTCAAATCTCAATCTCGTGTCCCCTGAAGAGGCTGGAGGGTTGAGGACACTTCCATTTTGTCCCCAGCAATGTGGCTGCGATGAATCATGCCTCAGAGTGAGACTTTCCATGTGGCATTTTCTACACGTACATATGTACCTATGAGATGGAGGGGAGGAGGAAGGGGGGGGAGGGAGAGAAGGCGGGAGATTTTAAAGCTCCCTTAATAGAAAGCAATTTCAATATTTCTCTTCTAATCCACTGTGCTCTCTTTGCTTCGCATGTACTTTAAAAGCTTATCTTTGCCTTTTAGCTCTTTCATCAGCATAAATCCTCGCCAAAACATAGTAAAGGTTTTTTTTTTCCTCTCCTGATACCATACCAAGGGGGGGGGGGGGGAGAGTTGAGTGCTTTTCTTTATATTTAAATTTTTTGATGTTTCCTATAAGATAAGCTGGGGAGGGGCAGAACAAACCCTGCTCCATTCATCTGAGGAGCTTGTCAGAAAGGGAGGAATTACTTGTGGCCTCCCAACATGGCAATCAGAGGAACTCTGCAGGCCATCCGAAGCTCTTGGTCTGGGCACATTACTAACAGAGGGGCAACTGCTCGAACCCCAGGCTTTCAAGAATCTGTTGGGCTCATTGGGAAACAGTTCTCAAGGGCGCCCTACTCCTCTCCTGGAGACATTCTGCAGTTCTAAGATTAAGAACACCCCCCACCAACACACACACTTGGAATTGAACCCAGACCCTCAAGCATGGAAGACAAGCACTTCACCACTGAGATACAGCCTCACCCAGTTGGGGACTTCCTCCCTGCTCTTTCTTTACCCCACTGCAGATACACCCATGCATAGGAGAGATTCCAAGGTTTGGGGCAATGCAGGTGCATGTCTAGCTAGCCTTAGCTGGCAGTTTTCAAACTCATTCCAAACTATTACTCCTGTCCACATACCACACATGCATGTACAACATGGAAAAAACATGTTTGACAGCAAGTCCAGGGAACCAAGATGGGGTTGGGGTGGGGGGGGGGGCAGGACAAGGCTGTGCATGTGTGTTCCAGTCAGATAAACCCAGGTTCAATGATAATTCCACCAACAATGTATCATTAGAGATGCCACTTAGCCTGTACGAGAAGATGCAGGAGGTTCCTGTAATATTGCGTGTGTTCCATGAAATGAGCGGTCACACACACACACACACACACACACACACACACACACACACACACACCGAGGCATCTGCCACACAGGATTCACTCTGGAAATGTGACTCCCTCTTCTCTCCTCTGCAGAGTCATCAGCAGAGATGTTGGAAAACATATCAGTTGGTTTCCTTTTTTTTTTTCTTGTAAAACTTAATACCAAAATGTTCTGTATAAGAAGTCATCTTAGAAGGAAGGGGTCACTCTATTGCTGTATTAGCCTGCACGTTTTCACGAGCAGTCACAGGCAGGGGCACGGCTGTCTTTAATATGTGTGTGTGTGCGCGCACGTGTATGCATGTACGTGAAAGAACTGAGTACTTCATATAGCTATCTAAAATTTAATAACATGGAATCTGTCTGTGTCCAATATTCCTTTAATTCATAGAATGTGATATCACTTGATAGAGTCATAAAGTGCGGCCCTATCAAAATACAGCTGTTATTACCATTACTGACAGGCTATTTTATTCTGGAGAATGTTATTGAAATCGTAACGACAGACACTTGCTAAGTAAGTTGTCCCTAGCTAATTTCCAGAGGTCCCTCTCCCCCAGAGACTCCATAACACGATTCTAACTGAGGTTTCGCGCACGGTAGGATGAGGACTTCAGAAGACTTAAAAGAGGGTCATCTTGGGGTCGCTGGTAATTAAATAGGAGCCGGAGGATGAGAATAAGGAAAACGTCTACTCTCTGACTCTGAAAGAAAGAAACAGATAACACCGGAGCAGCAGCAGTGAGGCCATGCCCATCTGCTGTAGGATTCTTTCCAGCCCAGATGTCTATTTCAAATGCCCACTAAAAGTCCATGATGAACTTTAATTATGAGAAGCGGCAGGTAAGAGTCCATCTCCTTGCTTCTCATTGTTAGGGGTGGTTTGAAGCTGCCAATCATCACCCCCTCAAAGAGGCCCAGGATACAGAGGCTGAGCAGTGAGGGAGGGGCTCTCCCCGCTCTGCACATGCCCACGGAGCTGATGGACTCCCGTTAAAATGCCCTCGGGAACCGCAAAGAGCTCTGAACCAGCTTCTCACTACAGCTACCAGCA
The DNA here is from genome assembly GCF_982192425.1 of Myodes glareolus. Classification (NCBI taxonomy): domain Eukaryota; kingdom Metazoa; phylum Chordata; class Mammalia; order Rodentia; family Cricetidae; genus Myodes; species Myodes glareolus. The sequence continues at coordinate 4,141,923 of NC_142049.1, forward strand.
ATCTCCGCGTGACGCAAGACACGGGAACCACAAGGCCACGCCTCTTCCCACTCCTCGGCCTTCTGAGGTTCATCTTCTCACCTCTGTTCACCTTCGTACTCTCAGGGGGCGATGTGACCTGGCACCCTGGAAGCCAACAGGTGACGTGAGCCTATGTCTACATGTATGTACATATGATGCAGGTTGTACAGGGCCTCCCGATCGAAACAGCACCAGCTCTGGAGTCAGAAAGACTCGTGCGCCTGAAGACCCCACCCAACCCCTTCTGCCGGGCTCCGACACGCAAGCTACACACCTTCTCTGTCTGGAAAGTGGAGACAAGCTACCTGCCACCTCCCTTGAACAGGGAGGTCACAGGTCCCTACCAGGACACCCGATGCTGTTATTCTCCCGATAGAAAGCAGAGGGCCTACAGTGTCTGTCTGCCTCCTTGGTTTCCCATCAAACAAGTCCGTCGGCGAGGAAGAGAAACTCGCTGCAGAGGCCAGCTGAGCAAGAAAAATGTTAAATAATTCAGAAGCGCTAACATCAAGTCTGATGCCGGTATAAAAATAGTTACAATAGTTACAAAACACCGTACTCTTCGTGTTTCTATTACAACCACCTCAGCTCCCTGTTAGAAACAGGAGTGAGGGGCGAGCCTGGCTGGAGCTGGGCTTGGGGTGTGGGTGGAGCTTGGGAGCTTCCTAGGCTTCGTCTGACCTTTCTAATGACTCATTTTTTGTGCCATAGCAGGGCAGGCATTTGCTTGCCACAGCTATATTTTAAAACTGCCTTCTGATAGGCTGGCTTATTTTTAAATCCAAAGTATGCTCAGCTGGGCTGCTGGATGCACGGGAAAAGGCTTTCTGTACATCTGGTCTTCTGGTCCGCCCTCCGAAGATGCCAGGCCCGGTCCCAAAGTGCAAAATTCAAAAGAGACGACAAACAAGGCCAGGGGTCTATGCCATTCAGGATAGTGCTGTCCCTCGAACCACTAAACTCTAGGAATAGAGAAAGGACAGTTCCAACAGGGAGATACTAAGAATGAAGGACCCTGCCTGCGGGGTCCTCCACCTATATTGCCCCCCTAGAGCCTTCCAGCAACCTCTACAGCAGATGCAAGCCTCCATGTTTTTATAGATCAGGAAAGGAAGTTTGAGGAAATATAGAGACTTCCCCTATAAGTCCCACCAGGTGGGCGGGGCTTGCTGAGGCAGTCTGACTCCCAGCTCCTGGCCTCACCCCCCCCCACACACACACACCGCCCTCGAGAACCGAGTGTCTGGCTGGAAAGGGTGTCCATGAAATATTCAGCCACGTTCTCAGCTTCTGGCTGCCTCACCCAGCCCTGATCTGAAAGCTTTCTCGGGGCAGGGCGTTTTCTCTTGCAGGGGAGCTGCGCGGGAAGAAATGTCCGATCTCTGCTTAACAAGATGAGGGAAGAGCAACTGTTCCTGGACCGCTCCGGGACACAGGGCAAGTCCGTGCGCATCTGGGGAGGAAGGCCCTGGAGAGAATTCAACGGGAGACCAGAATCAAACTCACCTCGCCTGGAAGCTAAGAGGCCACGGGGTCTCTTTCACCGGAAGGAAGAAAGGGCGGCGAGCAAGCGAGAGTAAGCCGGTGGGGGTAGATGGAGGAGGGAGAATAGCCCTGACCACAGCAGTTCACGTCCTTACGGAAAACATGCGCTCATCTTTCCAGTCCGACCACAAGCTCTTCTTTCTTCTGGGAGCTTCTCCTGCCTCTGCCAGGCACCGTGGGAATGAGAGCTCTTTCCCCAAATGCATCTGCCCTGAGCCAGGCTCTATGCTAGAAGCTCATCTGGCATCCTCTCACCTAGCCCATAAGCTGGTCTTGTCACCACATGATGACGAGAAAAACCCTAAATCCAAAAGTGTAGGTAACTGGCCAAAGGTCACACACGTCAGTACAGCGGTTCTCAACCAGAGACAATCTGGTATCTCCCTCCTGGGTGACATTTAACAACATTTCAGAAAATGTTGCCTGTCACAAGTGGTGGAGAAGGTACCAGAGACCAGCTGCTGGGAGGGAGCGACGTCTATCCTACAATGCAGAAGACAGGTTAGCACAATCACCCAGACAACGGGGCCAAGGTTAAGAAAACCTCAGGCAGAGATGGCTGAGCCATAATGTAAGCAGAGGTCAGCCTGACCCCAAGTTGGTGTTTGACAATACTCCCTTGGATCCTAAGAGCCCCAGATTCCGAGCAGACATGCCTACTCCTGTCTTCCCACACCACATGTAGTAGTCCAAGCCCAAGTTCACACAATAATCACTTGTTGCTTAACAGGTTCGATTCTAGGATGGTGCCCAGGATCCTGCTGAGGAACCCCACCAAAGAAACCAACCACTCCTGCCCTGGATCTTGGAAGAGAACATTAGGTGCTTTTTTTTTTTTTTTCTAGAACCTGCAAGGAGCTTCCCCTCAGGACGCTCAACCTCCTCACTCTCCTTCAGAGACTCGAGGCTCACTCCTCCTCGGTAGGCCAATACTTAGTGAATAAGCTCCTAGCGGCAGAGTTAAAGCCAGCTTTCCAGCCAGCATAACTCCCCCCCCCCCCCCCAGCACCTAAATCCCTAGGGGAATAACTGCTGAAGAACCCTTTGATGCACCCTTAAGAAACAGGCCCTAACGTCCTGGCTACATACTGCTGAGATCTGGAGTACTGACCTCAAAGCCAGGCAGGCTTATATTCAAACTTGGCTCCACTGTTTACACAGAAGACAATTGAGCCTAATAAATACTGCTGGCAGGGTCGTTACACTGGGCACAGAGTGCTGGGCTCCAGCACAGAGTCCGCTGCAGGGTACCTGACTGTCACCCCTGGCTCTGGTATGGCACGCCTGCTGACCTGCCTCTGGAGTCCATTTCTGAACAAGAGAACTAAATTTGGTGGTGATTATGGGGATGACAAACTGAGCTGGGCGACAACAGATCAAGAAATGGCAGCCGTGAGAATTGCCATGGCAATGCTTTCAACTTGAAAAGTTCTAAGAATGTTCTGGAAATTACAGGCAGGCCTAAATGTATGTGTGTGTGTGTGTGTGTGTGTGTGTGTGTGTGCGCGCGCGCGCGCGCGCGCGTCTATTTTGATGCTACGAGGCTGTCACCCAAACTCAAGTCTGGAATGAATTTTCCCATACTACACATATATTTGGAAACTGAAGAGAGGGCTTTTAAAGGGACCTTCCAAGAGCTCGGAATAATTTCGAAAACAAGGTCCAACTCAGCAAGGAGGGTAGGTGTCTGCTAGAGATGGGATGACTCTTGTTTCTGCCACTGGGCAAGTTCCCTGCCCCCTCGATTTCCCATGAGCTAAGTAGAAACCTCGATAGGAGGAACATTTGCTGCAGGGCCAGGTGGTTTGTCTATGGAGTCAGTTCTCTGACTCACTGCAGCTCAGGACGTTGGGCTAGATGCCTGACCTCTCTGAACCACCTTTGGAAGGAAGTGGGGGCAGTGTTGCTATCATAGACAGACATTTCACTGTCTCCACTGCCCCTACAGGACCTGTATTAAACTGATGGCCAGTGAAGTGGTTCACTGGGAAAAGACACTGGCTGCTAAGTCCCATGACCTGAGTTTGATCATTGGGACCTACACGGTATAAAGAGAGACCTGACTCACAGAGTGTTTTCTGACCTCCAGATAGAGGAGCACATGCACCCACCCATCCATAGACATGCACACATAAAAAAGAAAATAAATCAACATGTAATTTTAAAAAAGACCTCACTGGGTTTGTTGCAAGGATCAAATGAGACGATGCAGGCTAGAAGCCTTGTACACTTCAGCCAAACACGAAATGGGATGACCTTGCCAGACTCACTTGCCAAGGCACTGGGGTTTCCTCTGTGAGCAAAAGGCAAAGATCTCTACCTCCACGGAGATTAAGAGAAATCACAGGAGACGAAGATGAAGAAACCATGGCCAGACCAGACATAGAAACAGATCTATGATCCAGCGCTTCAGTAGCCGCTGGCCAAATTGATCCATGACCCTGACCTTCCAGCTTTCCCAACTTTTGCCCCCGCTTGAAATTAGAGGAAGGCGAAACCCACTTTCTAAACCAGTTTTGTAGGATGCTGGCTTCTAGTTGGCTCCCTTCCCTTGGCAACAGACTCCAAACAGAGTCAGAGAAGCCCGAAGCCTCCCCTGCTCTCACTGTGAGGCTGACTACTCCCCTGCCTGCCTTCCAGGCACGGACAAAGGCAAGGGATGGCGGCGGACTCCCTTGTTCTAACAAGCTCCGAATGAACAGTCTCTGCCTGCGCCTCTTTGGGTAGTCTTTATCCATTTTCAGCCAATAAGGAAATTACATAGCACGCTCTGCCCTTGACCCACCTCCTCCTTTCAGATTATTCTCAACAGAGCAGCCAGGGGGATCTTGTTAGAAACACTCGAGCATAACATTGAACACGAGGGGAAGAAGAAAGCATCCAGCCGGGTTAGGGACCCGTGGAACAGTAGAGCAGGGGTCAGGGCAAGGTTCTGACTATAACTAGATTGTCAGGGTGAGGTTTGATAAGATGGAATAGAGATTGGGAGGTAGGCCATTATCTATGGGAATATCAAAGGGAAAAGCATCCCAGAGAAGGGAACAGCCTTGAAGCAAAAGTGGACCCAACATTCTTCAAAGTGCAGGAGAGTGTTTGGGGGCAGGAAGTGGGTGGGGAAGCCTGGTGAGGGTGCTTTGTAGATTTTGAAAGTACCTTGGCCATTGCCCTAAGGCAAGTAAGAGTCCCTTACTGAGGTCTGAGCAGAGGAGGGACAAGGTCAGAGTTATATTCTGATATAGGATTTAAATATAGATGTAACTAAACAATAGACTCATTCTAGCTGCTAGGATGATAAGACACTGCAAGGGGACCAGGACAGACTGGGAACCCAGGGCAGGAAGGTGCCACAACCCAGAAGGGAGAAGATGAACATAGACCAAGATGACAGCCGTAAGAATAATGAAAATAAGTCAGTTTCTGGGTCTGTGTTGGAAGGTGGACCTTCCCAAGACTTCAGATGCTTCTGCATTCAGACATGGGAATGAGAAACAGGCACTGAAGGTGACTCCAATGTATGGGACCTAGGAAGCATAGGATGTAGTTGCCGCTCGTCAGGATAGGCCAAAGACGGAAAGCAGAACAATCTTTGAAGCAAGAATGAGTTTGGGACACATCAGGTTCTAGAGAGCTATGAGACTATTAGAGGGAATTATCAAAGAGGTGGTTAGACTCATGAGGCGAGAGTTTGGAGAGCACTCTGCAAGGACCTTCCTTCTCCTCTCTGCGTGCTCACCTATTCAGACATTCTGGAAAGAATATATGGTCTGTGTTCAGCTGTGTCACCTGCTGGCCACCTCCCCTAGCATGATACATTTTAGGACGCACATCCAAAAGAGCGCGGGGAAGTCGTCTGCTCCAAGGTCTCCAGAGATACCCGGTATCCATGGCAAGTGACAGGCTCTTTACTCCCAACCTAACATAGAAATGACAAAAACATCCTTGATGAAAATAGGATGATCTCCCAGACTAGGAAAACCCATGTTTGCTTCCTGTCTGTTTCTGGGGACCCAGGAACAGCACACACCAAATGATCTGAAGTGCTAGATCGTTTCTGACCTAGAATTTTCAAGGACAGAGAACGGGTGAAAGGCACTAAACAGAATCCTGCAGCTTCGTGAACCTCAGCATTATTTACAGTGGTAGAGAACTGGCAGCCACAGTAGGAAATTAGAGAAACAATGGCACATCCTTACGATGGAAAATTACATATCCAAATAACACGCTGGAGAGAAAACCGTAATGGCATGGGAAATGACCTTAACATTAAAGTCAGAAAATAATGTGTATAATTCGCTCTAGTGGCAGGAGTGAACAGGAGTAGAGGAAGATTAGGGCATCAGGCAAGGGACCAGAGAGACAGAAACTCACTAACATTACTAACCCCTGTTTCAGTGCATCTGAAGCCCACTTCCGACCCCCATGCATCTGGTGCATACAGACACATGCAAGCGAAACACTCAAGCACACAAAATAACAAGAAACATACCTAAAAGAATTTTTTTCAAAGACTTGCACAGAAAAGCAATACATTCAAGAAGACTGAACTGTTGTCTGTATGGCCACAGGGGAGTGTTGCTCTCACTTTCTATCTGGGTTACTTTAGGCTACCTAAATATGCTGGTGTTGAGTGCAATGTTTTCATCATAAGGAACAAATAAACAAATGATTTTTTTTTCATTTTGATAGTGCAGAAAATCGAACCCATTGCCTCATGCGTGCTAGGCAAATGCTCTATGACTCAACTATATGTCCTATCCCCGAACATGAAAAAAAAACCACAACATCTTTAATGCAATACTTTAATCATAAAGTTGCTACCTCCTCCACCACAATATTTACTAGATGGAGGGATGGTAAGGAAGCCTGGAGAGCAGAGACCCAACTACAAGTGCAATTGCATGACAATGATGGCCACTGTTGACTATGTTGACTGGCATGCTGCAGCTGCTACCACAGAGACCACAGCAACCCTGACAGCCAGAGGCACACAACGGATAGACGTCATTTGCTCTGTGACAGTCCACATCTGGTACTTGTGGACTTGAGGAGACGAAGAGGACAAAGTAGAAACAGGGTGGAAGACCAAGATTTCAGAGCCCTGTGCAGCAAAGGGGCGGGGGTGGGGGTGGGGGGGTCCATCAGCAGCACGTGTATCTCCAGGGAGCGTGTCAGACTCTCGGGTCCACTCTCCAATCTGCTGAGGAAGAATCTGTGAGTGTGGCGAGGGGTTGTGTGTGCTGTGTGCCAGTGTGTACAGAGGCACAGGTGCAGGCTTCTCTCCATATGCATCTAGAGACCAGAGGTTGACGTCGGGTGTCTCTTACCTGTCTCTTGATACCTTATTTTTAAGATAGAGGCTAGCATTGAACCTGAGGCTCACCATTCCTACCACCTTGGCTGGTCAGGGCATTGTTCTGCCTCTGCCCCTCCCAGATCTGGTGTTACAGAAGAGGCCAACATGCCCAGATCTCACATGGGTGCTAGGGCTCCAAACTCTGGTTCTCTATGTGACAAGCACGTTACCCACTGAGTCATCTCTGCAACCCTGAGAACCTATATCTTAACAAGTCTTGAGCTAGTTCCTACATGCCGTATGGTATTTCTTGTTTGCTATTTTGTTTTGTCTGTTTCTTGGGGCAGGCCTTTCTACGTTGCCCATGCTGGCCTTGAATGTGTGATCTGTCTGCCTTAGAAGCCCAAGTTGCTGGGACTAGAGAAATGAACTATTCCATCTGACTTTAAAAGGCCTCTATATGGCCAGGTGGTGGTGATGGCACAGGCCTTTAATCCCAGCACTCAGGAGGCAGAGGCAAGCAAATCTCTGTGAGTTTGAGGCCAGCCTGGTCTACAAAGCTAGTTCCAGGACAGCCATAGAAATGTCTGTCATGTCTCAATACAATACAACTCACTTGCTCAGATTTGAGATGCTATCGAGAAGATGCATCCAAAGAAGTGAAGAATTTCTTCATTTTTACTATTTATATTAAAAGTATTCATACTTATTTGCATGTGTGCATGCTCATGGCTTGGAGGAGGACACATATGCCACAGCACATGTGGAGAGGTCAGGGGACAACTTTGTAGAATGTGCTGTCTCCTTCTACCTTTCCATGTACCCCAAGAATCACACTTAGGTTACCAGGCTTTCGTAGCAAGCATCTCTCCTGTTTATATCATCTTGCCCGTCAAGGACCTCCGAACAAACTGTAGCCATCGACGAGATGTCAGATCCCCCAAGTCCCCCAAACTGCAGAGCCTTCAGACTCTCCCACAATGCCAAGTCTCTGGCACAATTCTGGGAGATGGCTACCATGAGATGTGCATTTGGCATGCCACCGTGAGAGATGAGACCATCGGATCTTCTCCCTGGAGAATCAGAGGAGCTCTCACAGGCTGGGGGACAGTGTGCAGGAGTGGTGGCTGGACAGAGCCCAGGAGAGAAGAACATAAAAGAGCGGAGATAGCCCAAAGGCCTAGCCTGACACCTCCAGGCAAGGCAAGGCCTTCCTCCCAGCCTGCAGAATGCAGCTGTTGGAGGGAACAGAACAGGCCTGGGGAGAAGGCTGACTCTCCCACTGAGATGCCCCAGTTTGCCAGAGGCAGGGTGGAGGGCAGAGCCAACAGCCTTGATTACCATATTCTAGTCTCCTGGCTTTAGCGAATTAGGTCACTCACCTCATACATAAATTACTCAGTATGGGCTTCTTTCTGTTTCTGAAAAGGAGAAGAACCTGACATTTAAAGAAGCTCCACTCTATGAGTCATTTCTCAGCCCTGGCTGTGCTTTGTGATCAGGACAGTAGCTCTGCTGGCCCCCTCCCCCCCCCCCACACACAAAAAGGTAAAGCACTCATGGGGAAAGGGGCTGGTCTTTGACAAGAATGTCCCAGGTGAGTCTACTGCAGAGATGGGGTTAGAAATCCCTGTCAGGCACTGTAACGAAACTATAGCTAGCATTGAACAGTCATTTGGAGAAGCAGGATGCTGTGGGACAATGGTCTTGTAGCCTGTCACTTGTATTATTTTAATAAAACGCTGATTGGCCAGTAGCCAGGCAGGAAGTATAGGCAGGGCAATGAGAACAGCAGAATTCTTGAAAGAGGAAAGACTCAGTCCGCAGTCATAACCCAGATGCAGAGGAAGCAAGGTGAGAATATCTGGCTGATAAAAGGTACCAAGCCACATGGCTCACACAGACAAGAATTATGGGTGAATGCAAGTTATAAGAGTTAATAAGAAGTCTGAGCTAATAGGCCAAGCAGTTTATAATTAATGTAAGTCTCTGTGTGTTTCTTTGGGACTGAATGGCTGCAGGACCAGGCAGAACAGAAACCTCAGGCAACAGCAGGAAGAGAATCCTTATGGCTTTGTAGATGATCAAGCTGGTGCAGGGAGCAAAGAGATAGCTGATACTGAACCAGGACCTGCTCACCAGAGATGTCTGACTTTCTGCTTCTGCAGGTACCTTCATTATCAATGGTGAAGGATGCCAAGTTCCTCCTGGAGCCAGGCTTGTACAACCTTGCAACCAGTATCTTCAAATCCTCCTATGTCTCTGATCCTCCCCAGCTCAGACCTGTGCCTACTGCTGAATTGCACTGGCAGGCTTCAGAAGAAGGTCAGAGAACCAGAGCTGAGCAGATGGGAGAGTAAGAAATATGCCAATGCCAGAAGCCACAACTGGCACAAAGGACACTCACCAAAAGATACTACACAAGTACCACACAAACCCTTAGGAGACAGACTTCAATTTTCCATTTTATTACTGAAAAGAAGGCAGATGCTCAGGGGATTTCTATGCACCTTGTTTGAATGTTTAGAGCTACCAGGTGACAAGACAGAATCCAGCCTTCACCGTGCTGGCATTTCCAGAGCACTCTACAAAACCACAGCACAGGCGAGAGCCATCAGCAATTAAAGAAAAAAAAAAGGAACCCAGAGCTTCGCTGTACCTCAGTCAATTACTTTTCTTTCCTTTTTGTTTCTGTTTGCTTATTGTGGTTCTGAGGATTGAACCCAGAGCCCTACAGTGCCAAGCAAACCCTCTGCTACTGGGCTAAAAGTCAATAAATCACTTTTAAGGTTCTGGGAATAGTCATGTTGTCTCAGCAGTTGCAAGGGCTCCTAAGCTTGTCATAAATGATCTTTCCCGATAACCACGCTTACGACCCTGCCAACTTCTCAATATTATTCCCATTTGATGAACAGAAAAACTAAGGCACGCGGACACGAAGCAGCTTGTCAAGGTCCCACAGAGAGACGGCATTAAAACTGGGATGGTAACTTATTTCCACTCTGAGATGCTATGGGAGAAAGTTTGGGAGCTTGTTCAAGGTTGCAGGGAGTGTACTGACCTACAGTCCCAGACAGTTCCTGGAATGTGGCTCCATACTGAACCTCACAGCCATTGTCACTTAGCAGCTGGGGACAGCTTTTTTAGTTAGGGATCCTTTGGGTTTTGATCAGTCAGCCCTGCAAACAAGGCATTCCAGTTTTATTTATTCCTTCGGAGGGAGGAGCAGCAAGGATGAGTACTGGCCAAGGGCTTACACGCATTTCAGTGCTGTGCACTGCAGGGAAGCCCGTGAACACGATGGACCAGGAGGAAGACAGTTTCCTAGTCCGCACCAGAGACAGATGGGGACCACAGGCAGTCACATCTGTACTAGATTTGGCTCAGCCAATCAGAATCAGATCTTAGACTCACAAGAGGCTTCTACCTTCCTCTGGAGACTGGAGATCCCACAAATCTCCTAGAAGCATCATGAAGTCGAGGCAGGCCCTAATGTCATCTGCATCTTTATTTGGTTGGGCTGGGTCTTTATTAGGGTGAACACCGAATCCTCATTGCCATGAGATGCAAGGTTGATTTACTGCACTCTCTATTGTTAATAGATGAAGACAGTGGGGTTGACCCAAGGTTTCCATGCCAGGAAGATGGTGGCCCAGGGTCTGAGTGCCAGTTCTTCCTCTGAACAGTCTCCAAAGCTGTTGTTCTTCTCATTATCCTACCCTGCTCATCTGAGTCACTTCAGTCCCCCCTCCTCCTTCCCTCTCTTTCGTCCTTCCTGTCTTTCTTTTTTTCTCTTTCTCTGAATCTGGAGCTTGCCAAATTGGCTAGACTGACTGGCCAGTGAACGTCAGGGATCTCTCCTCCCCAGCACTGGGAGAGCAAGCAAATGTTAGACTAGCTTTACACATGACATCTGGGGTCCTAGGCTGTAATCCAACCTTATGAAGGTGGAGACAGTAGGATCCCTGGAGTTTGCTCCCCAGCCATTATAGCTGAATTAGTGTCCTCAAAGTTCCATGAAAGATCCTGTCCCCCCAAAATAAGGCAGAGAATAGCTGGAGAAGATACCCACTGCCAGCCCCTGGTCTCCATAAGCATGCATACGAAGAAAAAAGGAACACACATACGTGTGAGCGTGCACACGCGCACACACACACACACACACACACACGAATAAATAGGGATTCAATAAATAAAATGCTTTTACTACTAGTTAAATATGGTTGAAAACCTCACTGGGTATGGTGGTGCACACCTGTAATTAGCAGTTGGGATGCTGAGGCAAGAAGGCTGGAAGATTAACACTATCCTGAATTTTTCTGTAAGTTCTAGGCCAACCTAAATAGATAAACAGATAAGTAAAAAAATAAATAGATAAACAAGTAAGTAATTATATAAGTAAATAGATAAACAAATATAAAGTAAAGGAAGCAAGAAAGTAATACAAAGTATTCAAAAGCAACTTTTAAATGTTGTATAGTATCCCACCATCCAGCTACATGACACTTCGTCCAGCCCACTTCTTATCCTTTGCTCATCTAATAAGCAACACTGCAGGGAACGTGGTTGTTCTGAAAACTCCCCTGCCTGTCTCCGAACGTCTCCTTTGGCTGGGTCCCTAGAATTAGGAGAGTGGACTAAAGGGAGAAGAGAGTGTTTCTGAGACTAGGGCCTGATTGCTTTCCTAAAAAGGGTACATCCATTCACATCTCCACCAACAGGGAGTACCAGCCTCCCAACATCCTCTTCAGGAGTCAGCATGGTCTTCAAAATACTCTTGCCTAATAAGGAAAGGGATGAACAATGGCATGGGCCTTCAGAGAGGTGCAGGGTGCTAATCTTACAAGGGATGTGTGGCACCCACAGGCTTTGAGCTCATCCTTTGGTGTCTAGAGTTGGCTCCCTACGGTGATCCTGAAGCACCGTGCCACAGATGGAGCTGCTCGGTGCCCTTCATGTGACAGCCAGTTTGGAAACGTTTTACATTTGAGTTCCAAGGTTGGCCAGGACTTTTGCCTTATTCTTTGATCAACCCCATCATCTAACCTAGTGCTACCTCTGAGAACTTCCCATAACTATGGAAGGATTCTTTAACCGCAGGAATCGGTTACAGCAGCCACTATCCACAGGCGGCTCTTGAACGCTCGACAAATGGCTTCGACAGCTGCGGAAAGGGAGTCTCAGCCCTGTTGCATCTTAGTTGGATTTCACTTCAATGGTGAGGAGTGGCTGCTGAGCTGGATTATGCAGCCGTAAGCTACCTATCACACTGTAATATGTACTACTGAGTGAAGAACTCATGTAGGCTCCTAACTCCACCTGCTGCTACCATATTTCCATCAGGGCAAGAGCTGGCCTCTTCCCCCCTCAGCTTCGTGTGTCCATTTATTCTCTCAAATGGAGGGCTAATGCTACTTATCAGTCGTGCGGGGTGATGTAGGGATCAGCTAATTAATGTTTGCAAAGAGCTGCATTACTAACTGGTTCTCAGGATAATTGCACCTTAATAAAACGTTTAAACAGCCAGTGCTCATCCAGAGGCCAAAGAAAGGCTGGGTTGATTTAGTAAAATGCTGGTTTCTCTGACTCATCCTGAACTGGATCTTTTCACTGTGGACCTTATCAAAACAAACCCCTCTCGTTGGGAGGGTTCTACCAATATGCAAATACTGAAATGGGTCTTCACTATGGAGCTGCTATTACAAGTTAGATGAGTAAATTAATAATACAAACGAGATGGGGAGGGTAGACATCTAACCAGCTTGAACGAATTCCTTTTAAGCTCTTAAGCACTTTAATTGCTTATGTGATAATGATGTGTATTTGTACATGTCTTGATCTACTCCCAAAGTTGGCTCAGAGAAAAGAAGGAGGAGGAAAAGGAGAAAGAGAAGGAGGAGGAGAAGGAGAAGGAGGAGGAGGAGGAGGAGGAGGAGGAGGAGGAGGAGGAGGAGAAGGAGAAGGAGAAGGAGAAGGAGAAGGAGAAGGAGAAGAAGAAGAAGAAGAAGAAGAAGAAGAAGAAGAAGAAGAAGAAGAAGAAGAAGAAGAAGAAGAAGAAATAAAGGAGAAATTTTCTAAAAAGAATCACTTGGTTAAGTGCTGAATTTTGATGACGTGACATTCCAGAAAGTTTGAAGGTTGCCGTTCTATGAAACAGAGGGGCTGAGAGCTAGAGAGACCTACTATCCAATGTCAGTTCCAGGCATGGGACCTTGGACAAACTGCTCCTCCTTACCAAGCTTCCTCATCTGGGCAGACTCCACTGGCTCTTGGAAGATGTCCCCTTGATTCCCGTCCCTTCTCTTTCCTACTTCACAGCTTTGGACAAGGGCTGTCTGTGTCTGTGCAAATGAGATTGCCAGGGTTCAAGAGCCACAGGAAAGACAGATGCTCTCCTTAGAATGCCGGTCCCCAAATCTAAGACAGCTGGGAATGTTTGGTGTCTGGGGTCACTATTGTCATGTTCTAAAAGAACATCAGAGAAGAAGGCACTTGGGAATGTTCTCCTCAGTATGTACTTTGGACATGAAGCCTGGCATCTGGCAGCATACTGGATAAAGGGGCAAGTTCTTGAGATCTCCAGCCCACTGCACCAGATAGGCCCCTCAATGGGATTCTCATCTAGGTGTGTGCAGACATGTTGGACTCTTGAGCGACACTGATTTGCATCGCTTCACATCTAATCTCCCCTCCCAAGGCAATTTCAGAGCAAGGCAAACTCACTCTAGGAATTAGTGAGGTATGTATGCAAAGCTACTGCCCTTTAGTTTGACTTTCAAAGGGTTTAAAGACCAAACTTTCAAAAACCAACAGCTATCTCACAGCAAGAAAATAGACTTTTCGGGTGTGTGTGTGTGGGGGGATGTTCATTTGTTGTTTTGAGATAGGAGTTCTCTTTGTGTGTCACTCAGGCCAGCCTTGAACTCACTAAGTATCCTAGGCCAGCCTTGAACTCTTGACCTCCAAGAGATGGGACTGCAGGTGCATGCCTTTAGACCCAGGTACAACCCATTTTTTTAAAAGCTTGTTTTCTAGGATGCTAGCGGTTAAGTGATTGCACTTGATAACCCCTGATGCTCCACCTCCCATACCACAGAGCCAGCACAGGAGAAATGAGGCAAAGAGTGCTCTATGGACTCCTCACTTGTCTGTTTCTACCTGTTTCCCAAACAAAAGAAAAGCCTGGATTTGATATTCAGACAAAACAAATGACCAAGACATTCTCTCACTTTCCCTGATGAAACCGGAGAGACACGGGCATCAAAGGCAGCGTCTAAGCTTTGTCTGAAGTCAGAGGCAGGGAGCAACAGAGCCACTTGGCATATAGTGACAACCCTGAGGTGACCTTTGCACTGGATCTAAGAGGAACTTCTGCCTTCTCCTGCCTAGGATGGGGGACACCTTGGAAATGGGAGGCTTCCCTTCCCAGTGCCACAGAGTTCTATGAAAGATGACAAGTCATTTAACCACAGGGAACAAATCTTTTCTGGGTCACAGAAAAGCCACATGGGAAGGAGCAAGGCTGACAAATGCACCCTCTGATTGAAGCGGATCGTATACCGAGGGGACAAGACACCCAACTAATTTTGCTCTTGTAGCAGCAGGTAGGTAGAGTGGGTGATTGATCTGCCGTGGCCCTGGGAGAGCAGAGAGAACAAGGGGCGGGTTTGCCCTGCAATGACCCTTAGCAGGTGGGGCAACCACGCTTCTTTGGGAACAGTCTCCCTCTCCAGTGTCTCCTCCTGGGACCTCCTGGGACAACCGGAGGTCTCTGAGCCAAGGAAAGTGTGGCTCTACCTCCTCTGCAAGTGCTGGGAGACAGGCTCACTTCTCCAGGCAATTGCTTGTCATTTATCACGGAGCCAACCCCACCTACAAGACTGAGGAACATATTTACATATTTCAACTCCACTGCTGGCTGAAGCACCAAAGTGATGATGATTCCAAGACAGCCAGGGAAGGGAAAAAAAAATGTTCTTGGAAAAAGAAAAGGATTTGACTATCAACTCAAAGCTATGCAAATCCCCTGTGTGAGGTTTGCATGTCACCTCTATCTGCTGCCACCACCTCAAGCTTAGAGGGGACTGGAAAGTAAACAGCGGGATTCTGGTTAAAAATGACTGACGTAGACAGCGCAGCTTACCCTGCCGCTTCTCATGTGTGGCAGAGCCTTGGTACGGCCCATGCCTTTGACTCTGCAGCTCTACTTTCTAGGAATTTGTCTTAAGGAAATGTTAAAATTCTGTGGAATGTACAAAGCTGGTTATTGTGGTTCTATTACCATAAAACACTAAAGGTAAACAAGAAACCAAAACGTGGGGACTGGCTGAAAGAAAGCATGTCATATTAAAACATCAGGGCTCTATACTAACTCTGGAAACTGCTGCCTCTGTGTGTGCACACGCGCGCATGTGGGGGGCTACAACAGGATAGATCTATATATTTTATCACTAAGTAAGAATAAGCATTCAAAATATTACAAACATAATCTCACTTTTTCTGTATTCCTAAAGTCTCAAGCTACAACCCCAACAACAAGTAAACTTACTTTGATTTTGTTTTTGTCTATACTGTTCGAACTGCTTCAATGACATTCTAACCTAGATAATCTGAGCAAAAACCAGAGTAATGCTAAAAGTAATAAATACATAACCTATACAGTACACATCATATATGGATGCATGTATGTGTACGCACACATGCACATACATGTATACACATTTATATTTACAAGTTCACTGTTTTCCTATGGAAAGTTAGAAGGTTTGGGAATCCATGTTACTTGGCTGCCTGGGACCTGGGGCGTGTTGCTTTCAAAGTGACCCCTACAGCTGTCCGCCAGAGCCAGGTAAACATGAACTGATTGGGCTCTCAGTCACAGTGAACTTGTGTGATAGACCATGTGAGAAGGCAGGTAAGAATTGGCCCCTGGGAGCTACAGCTGATTTACCCTCCCAGGCTTTCAGAATCAAATCCACAAGGGGGTGATTTAAATCCCATTGTTCCTCTGTCTCCCTGTTTAGATTTGTGGGTGTGGGAGAACGTCCTGGGACTGGAGGCTCTAAAAGCCTGGGCCCGGACAGAGCAGCTGTCTGTCAGTGTAGGACAGGCAGCCAAGGTGAGCATTCGCACGACTGTGCTTATCCAATCTCATTTTTCTTCGACCTCTGTCACAGTTAAAGGGTGTAAATGGGCGTCTTACACCCAGTCCCTCATTGGTGTTGTCCAACAATCTTTGCTTAAATTCCTCATCACCTCTTTTCCCGGAGTTGTAACTTCTGCTCCGAAAATATCAGGTTATATAATATGCCAATCTGCACAAGGATGGAATTCTGTCAGGAAAAAAAAAAAACGGACCCAACGAAGCACAAATTCTAACAAAACTGGAAATGACTTTTCTAAGAAAAGAGAAGATATTTTTGTTTCAAGCCCTTGAAGCTGGTTTTAAATAGACTTTGGATGCGATGTTTGCTGGCTCTTGGGGCACTGTTGATCTCCCTGAGTAACCTCACCCAACAAATGTCCAACGCCGGAGAGAGCTGAGAGAGGTGAGGCAGACCGATCATCTGCGAAGTTTGCTGGAGGTTTAGTGGGTGCCAGTGCTGACTTATAGCACCCTAAAGTAGGTGGCAATATCACAATGTGCAGGGGAGAGAAGCAAACCTCCCAAAATAACCTGCCTAAGGCCACGAGGCCACAATCCCTAAACGGTGGAATCTCCAGCAACAAGCTCCCACAAAAATAACAAAAGGCTGAAGGGATTATACCAGAAAGAATTCAATTCTGTTGGAAGAGAGTCCTCTAACCCGAGCCCCACCCTTCTGCTGGAACATCTGCTCTCTACTTAGCATTCCAGATCATTCCATTTGCTGTACTCTTCTCAGGGTTCCTCCGTGTAAACTGAGCACTGGTTGTGACCCCCACCCCCACCCCACCCTGGGGCAAGGACTGACTCTTTCCTCCACAGGGTGGTTTCATGGCTTAATGCCCAAAGCCTACTTCCACCCAGAGATGACTTGATTAAAAGCAGGGCTGGCAACCCAAGAGCGGGAGAAGTCTCTAGAGAATGGAATCTCTCTGTCCCTGACACCTTCTCCATCCAAGTACATGGTAATTTCACAGTCTAGCATTCTTCCTGCCCCCAGCCCCTTCAGCAGCAGTACCAGGAGGGAAAGCCGCTAAACCATCGGAGCCACCCACTCATAACGTCCACGAGGGCCTACTGCTGACAATTAATTACTGGGCGCAGACATGCAGCACAGGCTGGCCCAATCCCACCCGGAGAAACGGCTTCCTTATCACCCTCACCAAAGAAAACAGATTTTTTTCACAACACCCAGAAATAGGGAAATCCCACTTTGAGGCTATGGTCTGGCCTGGTCACAAACCTCTGCACTCCTCTCCATTACACACACACACACACACACACACACACACACACACACACGCAGAAAACTTGTTCTCACTACCACCACCTGTGAAAACAGTCCTTGTAACTTTAACATAGAGAGAAGCCGGCAAAGTATAGCATCAGGGTGCAAGAAGAGCACCCAGGGTCTTAAAGAAAGGGATCAGGCTTTGGAAGGAAGGGAGGCATGCTGGGGACCCAGGCTGGGTCTTGCTCCTGGTGGGAACTTGGCTGCCACAGCTCGGGTTTCAGTGCCTAGGCCCCGCCCACTCTGCAGCCCCCGCCAACGCCGCCAACCACTGATCAGGCCATCAAAAAACCCAAAGCCCAGGGCGTCCAGCCCAGGTTGGCAGAAAGCTGAAGGGGGCCGCAGCCAACCATGGAAAACCCTTCCCGGAGACTTCTAGAGGCGGATGGAGAGGCGAATCACGTGGGGCCAGCAGCAGGGTTGGGGAGCTAAGTGTTGGGCCCCGAGATTTGGAAACAGGTTGTCGCTGAACCCATCCCCACCCCCTAGCCACCGGGCCGCGAACCGACTCCCGCCATGCCCTGGGAGCGACCCCGGCAGCCTCCGGGCCGCGGTTCTCCTTCCCCAGCCCCAGCGACTGTGCCAGAGCCGCTGAAGCAGCCCGGGCGAAGGCGCCTTCAGCAAGGTCAGGACGCGGCCGGCCGGCACCTGGGGATTTTTCCCAGCCCAGCATCGGCTTTGCAATCGCATTGTTAAGGATCATGGCAGAGGCAGGAAATCCGAACAGCCCCACAGATCTGCGCGAGGGAGGATTTATTTCACAGCGCCGAACACACTCAGACAGACCCGGGATTTCAGGGGGGAGGGGGATGCGGAGTTTCAGGACGCAGGAATGTGGCGAAAACAAAACCCTCCCCACCCATGCGTGCTATCTTCTGACTTGGGGGAGGGAGTTCAGGGCCACCAAGCCCCAGAATTCAGCGTTCCGCAGGGTTCTGCCAGGGCTGGGATAGCTTTTCCCTCTACAGGCGAAAAAAATAAGCTTTAAAAACACTCCACTACTGTGGTTCTCTATCAAAGCCCATCAGTGTGCGACAGGCTGCGGCAGCGAATGGAGGCAGCGGGATGGGGAGTGGAAGGGGGGGGCAGGTGAGCGCAGTGGAAACAAACTGTTTTCGGTCCAGGAGGGAGGCGAGGGGCAGAAGCCAGCCATACCACGCACCCATTCTCCTCGCTTCCGCATTAGGTACATAAATCGTTGCTCCCCTCCGCTCCGGAGGCAAATACTCTTACTTCCTAACCCACTGCCTCTACCCCAACCTGGGCCTGGATGCCTGGGGTACCTGGGTATTTCTGAAACGGACTTGGGTGAGGGCGCAGGTTTCAAAACAAGTGAAGGGCTCTGGGTTTAAAGACAGGGAGGGGCGCCGGGAGGAACCACGAAGAGAGTCTTTGGGATGCCTAGAACAACGATTTTGATTTTCCTAAAACTACGCTCCCTGGAAGGCCTTCCAACTCCTCCTCCCCGAGTCACAAGGCTCCAAGGACTCAAAGAAACCCGAGTTCTGACCCGCTCCTCTTCTCAGATTAATCTCGGATCTCTCCACCCACTCCGTCCCTGCCTCAGTAACCGGTTCCTTGAGGGCAGCGTTTTAGCACCCAAAAGCCCATTTCAGAAGTGGGCGCCGCTGTACAAGATGTCCAGCTCGCCATTCTCCAAGTGAATCTCCTTCCCAGGTACTTACAATCCCCAAGCAGGAAAACTTTCAGCAAGAGCCGGGTGCTCGCAATACAGTTCTGGGTAACCACCGAGGCAGCTTATATAACCGCCCGCGATACTGTTCGGCAGATATCCTCAGTGCACGGCCTCACGACTCAGCACATGTGCACCCTCTGGCCCCGGCGTCGGGGATGGCGAGCGTGCCCCACCGGCGCCTTCCACAAAGCAGCAGGGCGATCTTCGGGGCTAATCAAAAGCCAGTAGTGCGTTCAGATTCCCGCAAACCCGGGCTAGCTCGTCCCCATAGCTGCCTGAGTTGGTGCGTTGGTGGCTCACTGTCTTAACTGCATGTGTACAAACCTTCTCTCCAGGGTTGGGGGGGGGGGGGGGCGGATGGCTACCGCGTAGGGAACTGGTGGAGGTCTGAGGAAGGGCTCAACGTCTAACCTGAGCAAAACTCTCATCCACACAGAACCCAAGTTCAGAAACGGCCTTAAGGTATCCCACTGAAAGGGGTGCCAATTTTCCAAAGTTAGAGACCACGCAATTGAATTTCCAGTACTTTCCAACCTGGCCTAGGAGGGGGCAGGGCAGAGAAGAGAAGGAGGTAGTGACCAGAGAAACCCACCTATGAACCCAAGAAGCACTGACCATTCAAGCCATCTCTCCTCCCTTCCTCCCAAGTAGTTAGCGGCTTAGTCTTGGGTTACATGTGGACACACACACACACATACACACATTCCGCGCCACCACCTTCTGTCTGTTCCTCCAATGTAAAGACTGCGTTTTTAAATCACTAGGAAAATAACTAAGGAGCTCAGAGATCACATTTCAATACACAGCACATTTCCCGAAGCTGGGGGGAAGGGGGTTTGCAAGTAGTCACACACTCACACCCGTGAACCCCCAGAGAGTCCACCCTGGCGCCTGCAACCTCAACTCGCTCCGAGACAAACCGAACGAGAAACAACGCGGACAACAAGGATAGGCAGGGATAGGCAGGAGCCAGTGGGGCTGCAGAGGACGTGCGGCTTGGGGGTCGCGTCCCTGGGTTCCCGGCTCCAACCGCAGCGCTCACAGGGGCCGCTGCAGCTGGATCTCGCCCCGCAGGGCAGGCTGCAGCACGGGAACTCGGCGCCGCCTCGTGGGCTCCTCCAGCGCCCGCCGGGAATCTGGGGCGGGCGAGTATGCAGAGGGGCTGCGGGCGGCTGGGCCGTGACAGGGAAAGGGAGCCGGGTGCAGCAGAGGAACCTGGACCGATATCAACCGCGGTCTAGAGTCTAGGGCTGGCTCCCAGCTCTCCACTCTTCCCCCAACACTCGCTCCCAGACTCTAGTCTGCGGCGGACTCCCGGGGCTGCCGTGGCCAAGGCTCTGGGCTCCGAGCTCCCTGCCTTGCCCGCAACCTAGACGCCCGACTCGCCTTCTCTTCCTCCCTCCCTCCCCGGTGCGGAGCATGGGTTCAAGTTAGCATCACCCGGAGCCCTCAGCGAGCTGCATGAGCTACCCGGACCTGCGAGTGCAGAGAGGGGCGACGGAGCTGACCAGCCGCCGCCGCGAACCCCAAGGTGCTCTTTTGGTAGAGCTGATCACGCCGCCTTACCGTGACTGCAGGCTGCCACCGCCGGGGAAGCGGGGACGAGGACGGCGCTCTGGAGGCGAGGCACTGCGCCGCTGGTTCCACTGCTTTGCGAGCCGGATAGAGGCGCCCAAGAAGGAGCAGGACCGGGTTCTGCGCTCAGCTCCGACGAGACCAACAATAGCTCCCGCGGGGAGTGGAGCCCCAGCGAGCCTCCAGTCGCGCGCACACACCGGGCTCCGGCTCCCGGCAGCTCCCGGCCGGCGTCCCTGCCAGCACTGCTGCCCCACATGAAACAGCTGCAATCCCGAGGATTCTGGGGGTTGGGGCGGGGGTGAGCGCGCGGGTGTATGTGAGTGTGTGTGTTTAATAGCTTCCCTCCTCTTCTTCCCCTCCCTGCCTGCTCGCCTGCTTGCCTCCGTCCCCCACCCTCGCTCTCTTACACACAGGGCGAACTAGTGAGCGAGACACGCACACGCGCGCGCGCGCACGGACACACACACACACACACACACACACACACACACACACACACACACACACACACACGCAGGTTACATGAATGGGAGGCGGGAGCCAATCCTAAAAGCCCCGGCAAGCCACGCTTGGAGCAGGGCTGCACCACGGCGCCGGGGGGCGCCACACAGGTGATGAGCCCTTCCTCCCGTGGCCTCTCGCCCTCATCTCTGCTCACACGTCTCTGCTGTGTGCATGTCTTCCCTTATCTCCTTCCTTCCCTTCTCTGGGCTGCTTTCTCCATCTCATCTCATTTTCTCTCCGGAATTCTCTAGGCTCTTAGCTCAATATTTTTCTCGGTTTCCTTTTTGACCCTTTCTTCCGGCTTCCTCACAGCCTTTCGGAAACTTTCTCGTTCCCTGTCACTACTTTTCTCTACTCCCTTCCCTCTTGTCTTTTGTTCTCATTCCTTCCCCCTAGGAGTTGCTTATTAGTATATTGTGTTGCCTGACTCCTCTCTCTCCTCACACCTCTCTGTTGGTCTTGGCCCCCCTCCTTGCCTAACCCTCTGAAATGCTTTTCCACACCTCCGACTCTTTTCCCGGGTTGTTTTTTGCTACTCGCAGCTGCTGCTTGGCCAAGGTAATTAACGGTTCCATCCTTGGGCATGCAAGATGTCTTAAAGAAAGGCCTTCCTCGGACAACTTCCCCAAAACCATGGTAACAGCTCTGAGTCCTGTGGTAGCAATCATGGGGAGGGGGAGTGACCAGCAGTGAATATAGCCCAAGAAATTTCCTTCCCTTATGAATCTGGATCATAACTGCCAGCCCTTTACCAAGGCAAGGACATTTGTTTGTGATGGAGAGAGAGCTTGAATTCACAGAGGCTTTCTGCAGAGAGACTAAAGGTTTTCCCGCCTGCAGCCTCCTTCAGGCTGGCTATTGTAGAACTTGATTTCAAAGTATTCCCCTGGCCTAGCCTCAGTTCTCCCACCTGCAAAACAGGTTATAGCCACCTCACTAGGAAGAACAATGGACAGGAAGCCCCGGAGTGCTTAGGAAGTTCTCGACCTTTGTTGGGAGCCACCTGGAGGCACAGGTGGTCCTGCAGTTTGGAGGTAGCCACGTGGGGCTGAGCAACCCTGCCTGCACCCTTGCCTGCACATGCTCAGACCAGCAGAATGGCATTAACCAATCAGGACAGCGTTCAAGCTGCTCCACCGTTTAAAAGCAGATGCCTCGGGACCCTACTTCCTCTCTCTAAGCTTTCTCTCGTCCCTGCTCTATCGTCCCTTCCCCCAATTTTCCTCAAGGGAATGCTCCAAATAAAGATGTGACCAGAGAAGGAATTCTCGTTTTTGGTGGCGTTCATTCCTGCTGGACAGGATGGCGCCCCGCAACTGGTGCCGAAACCCGGGACGCTGAGGGACCCTGACAACTACGCCGGGGGACCCTGAGAAAGCCCGGGAGAAGAAGCCAAGATCAGACACCAGCACAGAGAGCCTTGAATTTCAGAACTCTGAACACGTGGAGCGGTGAGTGACGTCTGTGAATCCCCCAAAAAGGGGAGGGAAAAGAATTTCAAAGGATAGGCCTAAAATAGAAAAGAAAATACAAAAAAAAATCAAAGTTAAGGTATCTGAAAGAAGGTACAGAAAGCAACGGGGAAGAAAAATCCCTTAAGTTCAGTGCAGGAGGAATGTAAACAGCAGCAAAAAAGGCGAGGTAACTAAGGCGGGACTTTGAGGACGATGGGGTACGGGAGACCGCGGCTTCCGCTCCCTCTCTGTCCACCTGCGTACTCGCTGTTAGAGACTGGAGGCAACAGTCTCGTAGGGAGGCGAGTTTGATCACTGCCTTCCCTATTCTTAAAGAGCCACAGAGCTTTTGGAGGTGATTTTCGCCTAATTTTGTTAAGAGAGCTCAGTCTCTGGCTCTCACGTACAAAAAACTTTAATTTTTGACTGAGAAAGACAAGCTGCTTGATCGTGCTGAGAGTGCTGGCGGCAGCCGGCCCGCCTTTGAGCGGTAATGCCTGATTAGAAACACGGAAGTGGGCCAGGCACGGTGGTGCACACCTGTAATCCCAGCTACTCAGGAGGGAGACGCAACCAGTTACTGGCGGGGAGTTTGCTGGAGGCCTACGAATAGCCAGGTCGCGGGCGGGCTAAAGTCCGTGTGACATCAGAGGCCTTCTGGCGGGGCTATGGTTTTTGGAGGACTTTTTCAGCACCTGAGCGGACTCGCCTGACTGAGGCGGAAGCTGCGTGGTGAGCAGCGGCGCCATAGAAGGCAGAGAGGAGCTGAATCGGCTCTGCGGAAAAACTGTGTTTCCATAGCAACATGGGCGAGCGGGGAGGTGAGTTCCCAGAGAACGGGGCTCTGCGCGCGGGCGGACCGGGCAGGAGAAGCCCCTCCACGGGTGGGCGGATGCCCCCCCTCGCCGGAGCTTGGAAAAGGCTCACAGCCGGCGGTGCGAGTTCATTGCCTGAGGTGAAACGGCGAGCCCGCGCACGGCCCGGGGCGGAGCCATGCCTTTGAGCCATGCGGAGCGCGCCATTATGGGCTTCAGAGGCGGAGCTGTGGCAGCCGCCGCTGTCCGCTGCTGCCGCCGCCCTCAGCCAAGGTCGCCAAGAATTTAGTCAGATAAAAACATTTGTCGCCAAAAATTCAGTCAGATAAAAACATTTATCCCCCCAAACATCGCCCCTTCGTCAGCAGGAAGTAGCCAGATTGATGAGCAACGCCCATTCTCCCTTAAAAAAACTGGTCGTGATTATCATAATAAAGGCATGTTTACCTGGTTAACGTATCCTAGGTAACAAAGAAAGGCGGACCTTTTGCCTGAGGCACCTGGTGAGATAAACAATGCTACCTAGAGGTTTTTCCATCTAAATAGGGGAGCTGGAGAGATGGCTCAGAGGTTAAGAGCACTGACTGCTCTTCCAAAGGTCATGAGTTCAATTCCCAGTGACAACTGCTTTGGTTTTTAAACAATAGAGGGGGACTACACTACCAGTGACAGCTTCCCCCAGAGAAAGGATTTCTCTTGCATTCTATACACTTAATTTTTAATTCAAAATTTTGCTGGTACAGGCAAACAAGATTTGCTTCTTGAAACAGAGACCTGCAGATCTCTAAGTTCAAAACCAGCCTACTTCCAGTACTGATTGTGCTGAATTTTTACACTGAGAGTTTTTAATACTCTTAAATGTTAATTTGGGAGGAGAGTTTTGTTTATGTTTTTCTAGGAATGCTGACATACATCTGGATGCCAGCGAGACCGACCAGAGAGATAAAGAAGACGACCCAGTGGATGCTGAGTGTCCTGCTGTGGAAGATTCGTGCGGAGACAGCAGAGATGACCTTCTGGGCGGTGCCAAGAGCAGCTGTTTCACAACATCGACTTGAGCAACACCCTGTGCAACCTCTTATCTCTTAACAATTTTCTGACTGACTCTATTCTGCCTTTCTCCCTCCTTGGAGATGGGTGGGAGCAGAGATATCCTTGGCATGCTGCGTCTAGGTGGGGACCAGATTGGAAAATAGTTTTGCCTTATTGCTCTTAAAGACAATAATTAGGGGGAGATGTTGGGAGCCACCTGGAGGCACAGGTGGTCCTGCAGTTTGGAGGTAGCCACGTGGGGCTGAGCAACCCTGCCTGCACCCTTGCCTGCACATGCTCAGACCAGCAGAATGGCATTAACCAATCAGGACAGCGTTCAAGCTGCTCCACCGTTTAAAAGCAGATGCCTCGGGACCCTACTTCCTCTCTCTAAGCTTTCTCTCGTCCCTGCTCTATCGTCCCTTCCCCCAATTTTCCTCAAGGGAATGCTCCAAATAAAGATGTGACCAGAGAAGGAATTCTCGTTTTTGGTGGCGTTCATTCCTGCTGGACAGGATGGCGCCCCGCAGACCTTGATTTCCTTTACCTCTCCCACCTTCTGCTACCGGTCTCTAAAGAGCTTTGGGAAGGCTAGGTGAGACAGTGCTGATTTCATGCTGATGTGGAAGGAAGCTTAGGCCTTTAAAAACAAGCACACAAACCTGCTACTAGGTGTTCCAGAGACTCTGTGCTGATTACAAAGCCATCCTGGCTTAAAAACTGGGGATTCTGGGTATCCCCACTTTAGTGTGCAGGAAGGCAAACACGGAGATGGGCAGATTGCTTTAGAGTTGGTCTAATCTTAAAATCCTCGCGATGGGTGAACACTGCCCAATGACAAAGGCTTGGAGGCTAACTGAAATGCCAAGCCCTGGAAGTCATTTATCAACGCCATGCCCTCACTGTAGACATCAAATGCTGACTGCCATCGTGAGTGGCAGTCACATTATGTCCTTCAGCAAGTACCTGTTGACCATCTGATCTGTGCCAGGTATGTAACGGGCTCTGGCCGCTCGGGTATGAAGCCAACGATCCCTGCTTTCTGGACGTCAGTGTCCTAGACCTATCTCGTAAATACACAATGAGGAAAAAGAGGATGCGCACTCTAAGCAAGTGCCATTTCTTCAGTGGCACACAGAGACCTTATTAAAACATGAGACTGATGATGGTGATATTAAGGGATGTTTGAAAGCAAGAACATTGGAAATTACCTTCAGGCTATGTACCTTCTTCAAGCGATGGGAAGACAGACCCTGAGGTTGAAAGCAGTGGGCACTTAATGAGAAACAAGATAATCACCTAGTCTCAGAGTATCTCTCAAGATTCAGATCTTTTCAAAGTGACAATAATAACTTTAGACCAGAAAACTCTGTCAGGATCTATCCTCATTAAAAACATCAAAGTTAACATTATAGGGACAGTGACGGGCATCATGGGTCCCCGGCATGGTGTATGATAAAGGACATAATGCCATTTCTGTGATATGTCTGCAAGAAATAAATAACCAGAATTGATCACTGAGGCATATAAAACAGCTCCAAACTGAGGGCTCCCATGTTATTCAAGAACAGCAAAGTCACAAATAGAACTCCAGAGTAGCTTCAGATAACGGAACAGCTTAGTTGATATGACAATAAACATGATATGTGGTCCTGGATAGCACATTAGTGGGGGAACTGGCAAGAGTTAAGTAAAATTTATATAATAATATGCCCATGTTAATTTCTGGTTTGGGTGGATATATAGGAGACCATCCTCCATTTAAATGAATAGGCAGCTGCAATATTTAGCGGGTCAAGAAAAACGAAGTAGCCAAGTCAATCCTTGTCTTTAAAAAGAGACACATGTGGAGGTGTGTCTGCCTGAAAGGGGCAGTGTGAGCCTAGGGTGTCCATCCTGGTTTCAGGGGGCAAGGGAAGACTTCCTGCAAGGTTAGCTTCTCAAGGCAGGCTAGAGTGGGAAGGGAGAGCGGCTGCTCACTCAGCCAAGGGACAGTACAGGGCATGCACAGGTGCACGGGGAACTTGAAGTATAACTGAATGTGGTGGTCATGACTGGATCAAGTGTAGAGCAGTAAGCATGCTTCGGTGATGGAGGGGTCTGATGGAAGCCCAAGAGCCAAAGCTTACTTGCTGGGGATGGGAGAAAGCTACAGAAGGTTTTTTGCTCGGGAGTGATGTGCTCTTCAGTGTATTTGACACAAGCTGATTCGGCAGCAGGAGGAAAAAAATAAGGAAGGCGGGTAGCTCGGGGAGACAAAGGATAGGACCAAGCGAGTCATTTAGGTAAACTAAGGCAGTTGTCATGAAGGAGATGAGGAGAGATCGGAAAACTTGGGAATGCAGTGAGCACGTTTGTGTCTAACTAGATGGGTGGGGCTAGAAGTCCAAAGTCAGCCAGTTTTCCAGTTTTGTTAACCTGGAGGAGCGAGTTCGTCAGGAAGCAGAGGTCTTAGAGAGGAAATGAAGGTTATTATCATCATGTAGTAATTCAACTCTGTGCTTGGCTGCACACGCTCCTGTGTGGCTGTGTTGGACCACGGAAAACACATGCTACCTCATGTATAGCACCAAAGGCTGGGACATTGCTTACGAAAGACCTACACCATTTATAGTGCTGGAGACAGAGACCAAAGCAACCCGAAAGGTCAAGTATGAAAAGTAAAAAGGGAATTAAACTTTGTGATAATATTATACGATTACTCTTAAAGTATATTTTGTCTAGTTTTTCACACCATTAAAATATCACTGTTATTGTGTAAAAAAATTTAAAACAGAATTCAAAATTGATAATTATACTTTGAAATCTTCTAGCAAGAATATCTGGGTAGCAAAAGGAAAGAAAAACAAAAATCTGTCAACTATTAGGTATGATTGCCTCAGGTTGGTGGGATTATGACTTACAGATATTTTCTTCTTTGTGTGTTTTTGTATGTTCTCAAACTTGCATAATGAATCTTCCTTATTTTCATAATAAAAATTAAAGACTGTCATTGAAAACACAGACAAGGCTGGGCACCTTCCCTATCCACTCTATCCCTTTTCAAGGTGCCCCTCTCCACTCCCCTGAAAAGCTAAGTGCCTCCCAAGCTTTCTCATCCAGAGTGAAATACCAAGGCATTTAACAAACCAGGGAGCTTATCTGCTGGCCTGGAGAGGGGAGGGGGCCCTTTTGTGAAGGCAGATGCGGTATTAGGGCCGGAGCTGTATATATTAAAGATATTTGCATTGCCCTTATTGATTCTGTAATATGTTACAAGGAAAAGAAAACAGAGAAAATGTGAGTCTTTAAAGGGCAAGTTTTAATTAGGAAACATATTTATTTGGGGGGGATAAAACCTTCTGTTCGGAGACCAGCAGTTACTACAGAAAGCTTCCTGGATGTGGGTATTCCTGATTCCAGGCAAGGGGTCACAGAGGGTCTACCGCCAATGCTTGCCGCCTGCTGTCTGATACCACTGGCCACATAGGATTTAGACACCCACTGATAAGCCCCAGCAGACTTTTACAATTAGAGTAAGGAAAGGGCCAGACCATGGTCCCAGGCTTTGGGAAGCTTGCTGTAAACTGAAAGCTCTGTAAAACAGCTCCCCCTCTCCCCTTAGCTCTGCCTCTTGTTTAGCATGAGGGCCCAAATTAATCCCAATAACAGCACCAAGCAGAGCCCTTTCACCTCTCCTCTGTGGATCCGCTCAAGCCCTCACCCGCCCCAAGGGGGAGCCTGTGTTAAAGAAGGCAGAACCACCCAGCAAGGATCAAAGATTAAGCAGTGTTGAGGGGTGCTAAAGAGGTGGGCAGAGGGGTGGAGATGGGGTTGCAGAGGCAGGAGAAGTTCCTGGAAGTCCTCGGGAGTGGCCTGGAGCTTCCGGGATGGGATGAGGCATCTGTAGGATGTCAGAGGACAGGGGGCGAGTCACTGAGCCCGGGGTGCTGCTGGCTCAGCAGCGTGAGAGTGGAAAGTTAATGTCAGAAGGCACAGGCTCCGGACTTTCCAAGCCACATTTGTAAAAGGCAAGAGGTGAAGCGGCGACTCCTCTCTGGCAGACAGACTCAGGGAACGCCTATGCTGTCTGCCCATGGTTTGTCTCACCTGTGAACTGTCTTTCTGCCTGATGGGAAAGAGATTTGGGGATAAATGACTTATGACTTAACGTTGTCTGCTTGCAAGTAAGGGGGACACTTCTGCTCAGAAACATCTCAAATACTCTTTTTCAGGGGAATGGTTGAATTTTGTCCTCCACCCTACTACATACTTCTAAATGCTCAGCAGCCTATCTGGCATTCACATATCCTTAGCAAAAATTAAGAAATGGATGTTAACATCAAGAGCCTAGCGTGACCTGAACACTGTGCTAGGACCCTCCTTTCAATTGCAGCACCATCAAAGATGGGGAAACTGAGGCAGAGGGAAGTGAAGCAAGGGCTAGTGAGATGGCTCAGCAGGAAAAGGGACTTTATCTGGGTTCCATCCCTGGGTCCCACATAGAAGGAGCAAACTGCCAGGCGGTGGTGGTGTACACCTTTAATCCCAGCACTCGGGAGGCAGAGGCAGGCAGATCTTTGTGAGTTCGAGGCCAACCTGGCCTACAAGAGCTAGTTCCAGGACAGGCTCCAAAGCTACAGAGAAACTCTGTTTCAAAAAATCAAAAAGGAGTAGGAGAAGGAGAGGAGGAGAGGAAGAGTAAGAGGGATAGGGAGGAGGAGGAAGAAGAGGAGGAGGAGGAGGAGGAGGAGAAGAAGAAGAAGAAGAAGAAGAAGAAGAAGACGACGACGACAAACTGACTTTCATAATGTGTCTTTTGTGCTACGTGTGCTATTATTATGCCAACCTGATACAACTATAGTCATCTGAGAGGAGGGAACCTCAACTGAGCAAATGCCTCCATAAGATCTGACTGTAGGCTGGCTGTAGAGCATTTTCTTCATTAGTGGTTGATGAGGGAGGGCCCGGACTATTGTAGGTGGGGCCCTCCTTGGGCTTGTGGCTCTGGATTCTAAAGCAAAGTAGGCTGAATGAGCCATGGGAAGTAAACCAGTATCAACACTTCTCTATGGCCTCCAAATCAGCTCTTGCCTCCAGGTTCCTGCCTTTTGTTCCTACCCTGACTTCTTCAGAAATACACAATATGTGCACCTGTAAGCCAAATAAACCCCTTTCTTCCTAAGCCGCTTTGGCTGTGGTGTTTCATCACAGCGACAGTAACCCTAAGACATCTTTGATATTGACACTCGGGTCCTGGAATGTCATTTCCATGTGTGTGCACGTACACACAGGTAGTAAACAAAATATAATTTTAAAATAAAACAGAAAAAATAGGTAAATTGCTGAAAGTCACTATTTAACACTAGTCTAAGTAATATCATAGCTAATGTCTAGCTTGTATAGACTATGCCACAGTGGGTTGGTCAGGTGAATTGAATTATCAATATATTAGTAGTGAAGGGAGCTAGCAGTACAACTTATGGTTTATGTAAGCCTGTTGAGAATAGGCCAACACGTTATTTTTCATGACAGTGTCCTGTTCATCTCCTGCATTGTATATCCCACAAGTTGGAGTTGCAATTGCTTTGCTTATGCCTGCGTTTTATTTTCAAAATGCAAGATTTAAGTTCCACAAGTGGGTTGACCACACTACGTCTCCATCACTGCTGGGTCTCCTAGCCCCCAGCACAATGCCTGGCACAGAGGAGACATTAAATAAAATGCTTGTGGAGTGAGTAAATGCTCATGAGCTCCTGCTGTTCTAGAGCGGCAGAGCCCCTGGGAGCCTCCAACCCTGTACCCAGCTGAAGGCTGGGGATCTTCTATTAATTTGACTCCATTTCCATGCCAACGCTACACCATCCGCCCTTGAGGGCGTGCAGTTCGGGCGGCGGGGCTGAGCTTCGGATGAGTACGTAACGATTCCCATGTCAGATTGTGCCCCTTCGCTGACATTTGCTCCCAGATAGCAGGGAAAACACTGGTCAGAAAATAGCAGCATCTGTCATGGTCAAAGGTGACTAGCTGGCAAAATCTGGTGGCAGAAGCATTCTCTCTGAGTTAGCCACCTCGGCCCCAGCCTCCACCAAGCATCTTCCCTCCCACTGACCTTGCCTGCATGATATTTTCTTTCTGAGAACACTTCCCAGGGATCTCCTCAAAAGGAACACTAATGCTTCTCCATTCCTTCAGCCTGCTTGATCCCAGGGTATGGCTCAGCCAAGGCCTCTGTCCTGTCCTGTCCTGTCCCCTTCCCTCCCACCTCATCTTGCCAATAGCCTAGCAGGCTTCCTTGCCTCCTGTGAAGACATGTTCTTTACCCTTGAGGGAGGTCGGGGCAGGTGCTGGCCTTCTGCAAAACTAAGGCAACTCCATCCCCTACTTCTAGAAGTCTATAGCCTATGAGAACTATGTGCTGGTCCAGGGTGTGTGGCAGAGATAGCCTAGAAATGAACAAAGAACAAACAAGAAAGCTTCAAGAATGACCTTCGCTCAAGTCTCAGAGCCCTTACGGTGTGAGTCACTATACTGTACATGCCAAGCACTTGACAAATATTCACACATTAGTTCCAAGTCATATTATCATTCAGTATTTTCAAGCCTAACAGCCTATGTCTGCAGTAATAGGACAGAACACTATTGTAGTCCAAATAATTTTCTTGTTTACAGAATATCTGGAAATGTATATATAGATATAGATATAGATATACACACACACATATATATATATCTTATTTTTTTCATAGTTACATGCTATTTCAGCATACACACATGTGATACTTTGTGAAGCTACCATAGAGACCACAGTGATAATATTCACTTAAATAAAACTCTGGTAAAGAGCAAGAGGTAAATCACACAGCCGTTGTCCCAAAATGTTGACTAGATAAGATATATTATCACTCTGATGTCTGTTAATCGTTAGGCAAAGCAACCCAGAAGAAGGTAAGATTTTAGGTCATAACAGAAAAGGCAAACACCACAATTACCTGTTGACGTACCTGAAGGGAGCTGCTTCCTTTACATTTGGAAGCATGTATTTAGGTATGTGTTTGTGTGCACAGGAACCATACTGCACCTGTGGAGGTCAAAGGACAACTTGGGGGATTCTGCTAGCTCTCTCCTTCCCCTTTATCGGCTCTGAGAATGGAACTGGAGAGATAACTTGTCAGTAAGTGCCTTCACTGTCCCTAAAAATGTCCAGACTTTATGTGAAACTAAAAACATACACATTCCAGGAGAAATTATAGGTGACAATGTATCTAATGGGGGGGGAGTGAATAGAGAAGACCTTCTCAAATGTCATATTAAATGGGAGAAATTGTAAGGAACTATATAAAATTAAAATTTTGTGCATACTGACAGTCTAACTCAGAAGTCAGAAGAACAACAAAGTGTTGGTGAGGTATTTGAAGCATGAGTGAAAATGCGAATTAGTATTTCCTAATATATAGTGGAGTTTTACACCTTGGGGCTGGCCAGGGGCTGGCCAGGGGCTGGCCAGGGGCTGGCCAGGGGCTGGCCAGGGGCTGGCCAGGGGCTGGCCAGGGGCTGGCCAGGGGCTGGACAGGGGCTGGACTCGGCAGTTAAAGTATGAGTTGCTCCGACAGAGAGCTGAGGTTCACTTCCAGGAATCCATACAGAATGTTTGCAACTGCCTGTAACCCCAGCCCCCGGGGACCCCACAATCTCTTCTGGCCTCCACAGGTGTTCAGGTACCCACACACAAACATTCAGGAAGGCACTTACTTATTTATTTATCAATTTATTTATTTCGACAGGGTTTCTTTATGTAGGCTGTCCTGGAACTCATTCTATAGATCACGCTGGCCTTGAACTCAGAGATCTGCCTATCTTTGCCTCCCAAGTGCTGGGATTAAAGGTGTGCATCACCACCGGCCAGCAATACACACATAATTTAATTAAATATATAATAAAAAAAGAAAAGGGAAAAGAGACCTTAATAGAAAGGAGAGCAAAGGGCATAAAAACTAATTTATATAAAAAAGTATTTTTTGTACCATATACATACAATTATACATGTATATTAAGGATGTCACTCACTGATGACTCTGAAATGTGAGGTACAATGATATGGTGTTTCTGTTTTATTTTGGGTTTGCTCATCAGATGAGAAAACATAAGGAAAAAAGTACCAATAAGACTGTCACTGTCCCTGCTTATTCTTTATGTAAGAATATGGGTACAGCGTTGCCAGTCTGTTTAAGCCATCTGTCATGAAAGGGCTCAGCTGTGAGTCACTTTCTACCTAGACTCTACATTTGTCGGTGTGCATTTCATGTCGTTAAAGAAAATAATCACAGGACTCAGAGAATGATAGGAAGCCATTTCATGAGTGTTAGGAACAGTCCAGGGCCATTGGAAATACCTTAAATATTAACCTGTTAATTTATGATCAAATGCCTTAAGGCGCATAGACATATGATAGACCGTTACGGAGCCACTACAGGTCATGATGTAGAACAATATTTAATGAAGGATTTGTGAAGGGTTTGCAGTAAGTATTCTTCTGGCTTTTCTTTCATGCATTATAGAGAATTCCAAGCAGAAGCAAAGTTGATCAACTGACTCCAGCCGTCACCTAGCTGCAGTAATCCTTAGCGCATGCCCAGTCATGCTTGACTGACTCTCACTTCTTCACATGTTATTTGAACTGAAAGTTCTGGAAACAAACTCTTTCATTTGCCCACAAATATCTCAGCAGCCATCGCTATAAAAAATGAGCTATTTTAACAATATTAAGTGTTATATTAAAACAACAGCAATTTACCAATATTATAAAAGTACCCAGTTGCTGTTAAAATGATCCTGCTTTCTAAGTCTCTTACAACATCCAAGTAAATCCCACATGTAATTGATCGACGGGTCTCCTAAATTCCCTTTGATCTACAGGCTTCCTGCCATTTAGGTCTCTTCTCTTGTAAATTAGTTGCTGTTGATTTATCTAGAGTTTTCTACAAACTAGTTACTTAGTGTACTCCTCTGGGGATGTTTGAACACCTTTTTTTTTTTTCTTTCCCATAAGCTTGTAGTTCACTTTAGAAGCATGTTCCCCTTCAGAGTTAATTTTTTTGGCAGGACTGCTTTATAGATGGTCGAGGGTGCCTCCATCTGTCTTGGTGATGTCAGCAGCCTTTGGTGTTCATTGACCAGATTCATCATTGCCCCAGAGGTGGTAAGGAGGTGATCGTCCATCACGCCTTCTTCACTCTCTAGCAGAATACTTCTCTAAAGACAAATGACCCCTCATGAGCTCCTTGGTTACTTTAAAAAGGTAGGGTCTATTTTTGATATTCTTCCTTTCACTTGCCAGATCTCCAAAACATAAGTTGGCTCCTTAACATCTCCCAGAAGCAAGCAAGACTGTCTGAGCATGGGTGTGTGCATGTGTACGTGTGTGTGTGTGTGTGTGTGTGTATCTAAGAACCATTCATGAGGGGTTAGAGAGATGGCTCAGGGTTAAGAGCATAGAAAGCTCTATATTTGGTTTGTAGCATCCACATTGGGCAACTTTCAATTGTCTTTGACTGCAGTTTAGGCGCTTCCAAGTTAGATTCTTGGGTACATGCACTCATGTGCACACACCCTAGCCCCCACATACATGATTAAAAATAGTGCAAGTAAATAAGAAAAGAATATTAGTGAACTTATGAATTTAAATATATCCAGTGTATTGCCACTTACTTCAAGTATTAATTAAATTTATTTTCAAATTATCCTATCTTTGGCCAACAGGAACATTTTCACATGGATTCTCAAGCCTTTTGAAGTCTCTTTTCTTTCGATAACAAATGATGTTCCAGAGCTGAACACCATGGTACCTGCATGTAACTCCAACACTCTTGAGGCTGAGGCAGGAGAATTTTGAGTTTAAGGTATACTGGACAATATAGTTGAGGACAGCCTGGGTTAGATGGGATCAAGACCCTGTCTCAAAACAACAACAACAAAACAAACCCAAATAAACAAAAAAGTAGTCAACCGAACACCAATGAAATGAATGTTCCAGCTTGAGTTTATATCTATCAAAATACAGAACTGAAATTACTGAGGATACCTGTTCCATCTTGGGATTTATTTATTTGTTGCTTAATTTGAAGTAGCGAGTTTGTTTAGAATTCAGTCTTATCACTATGGATTATTCATTTACTACTACATTAATTGAGCCTCTTTTTGGTCATTTGGAATGACCAGAAATTTGCAATTCTTAAAAGGAAATTCATTATGTATTTATATCAACACTGCTTCAGCTGCAGAGCTGCAGAGATGACTTGGGGGCTGAAAGCGCATAGTCCTCCTGCAGAGGATCTCCCTTCCCTTCCCAGAACCCATGCTGGGCATCTCACAGCTGCATGGCATTGCAGCTCCAAGGAACCAGATCACTCTGGTTCTCATAGACACGTCACTCTGCTCCCCTACACACACACCATTCAAAGTAAATCCTAAAAAAAGAGACGTATTCAATTTATACTTAACCTCATCTAGTTCCTGTGTCTCTTTTCTTCCATTATAGACAATACCATAGAAAATATTTAATGATTCTCAAAAATAGCCATAACATTTACATTTGATGTAAATAATTATAGATATATAGCAGACATATGCATATCTATATGTATATATTTTATTTTTTAGTTTTTAGAGGCAGGGTTTCTCTGCAGCTTTGGAGTCTGTCCTGGAACTAGCTCTTGTAGACCAGGCTGGCCTCGAACTCACAGAGATCCACCTGCCTCTGCCTCCTTCCCGAGTGTTAGGATTAAAGGTGCACTACCACTGCCCAGCGTTACTCTATATTTTATATAATTATAAAAAAACCAGTGAGCAGTAAGAGAGAGGGGTTAAGCGTTAGGAGTAATAATTCTTTTTTGTTATTGTTGTTCTTTGGTTGGTTGACTTAGTTTTGGTTTTATTTTTGAGACATGGTTTCTCTATGTAACAGTCCTAGCTGTCCTGGAACTTGCTTTGTAGGCCAGGCTGGCCTCAAACTCAGAGACCCGCCTGCATCTGCCTCCCGAGTGATGGGATTAAAGGCGTGAGCCACCACCGCCTGGCAGCAGCAATGACTCTTTATGATGAAATTAAGTATACATTTTATTTTCTTTTTCTTTATTTTTTATTATTTACAAAATGTCCCCAATGAGCCTATTTTTCTTTTTTGGCAGAAGAAAAAACATTACTAAGAAACCCCCAAAATAAACCAGATGGTATAAATCACAATATTATAAAACTACCCATCTTATACGTGGGCAGAATAATGATAATCTATGACATCTGTTACGTGCTGTCTTATTTACAAAGTATTTATTATCTTCCATGATCGCTTCAATGTATTTGTGAGATAGTCAGGATCGGAATATTATTTTATGTCAGAAATCCTGTCTTGGTGTGACGGTGCGTGTCTCTAATGCTAGCCCTTGAAGACAGAGACAGGTGGCTCTCCATGAGTTCATGGTAAACAAGAAAAGAAATCTGAGGTTTAAAGGTAGCACAGATCATGGACTCAAGGTAAAAATCAGGGCTGCCTACTTGCTGACTAGTGTCCTCTCCCATGCATAAAACGAGCTCTCAGTGGTCATCACTGTAAGGATGGGCAGTGATCATCACTGTAAGAATGGGCAGAGGTCATCGCTGTACGGTTTGATGGTGGTCATAATTGTGTGGTTAGACAGTAGGGTAATACCTATGCTGTCTACCTTGCTGGCTAAGATTCTATCCCAGAATTTCCTTCTGCATGGGACCTGAGGGTTCACATAAATGCCAATATTTTTAAAGTACATAACTAACCGTATTTGTTTGAATGACCATGAGGATCCCAAATATGTCTGAATATTGAAGAGAAATTTCACAAGATAAATGGCGCTTAAATTTAGTGTTATGTGTATGCAGCGTGAGAAACTCAGGCGTTCGGTTATTCTTCTAGAAACTTGCAAGAACTGGGGGAGGAGCTCCGCCCTGTCTCTCTCTAGCTCCCCTTCTCCGCCTTAGTGAGCCCACTAGCACTTTGTCCTGAGGAGCCCAACAGCCAATGGCTTGAGGTAGCTCTTCAGGGGGGCCTGCAGGTGGACGGACATGTCTGTGAAACCGCAAAGGCTTTACTCAGATTTGCCCCACAGTGGGGCGGGAAGAAGGTTGGGGCTGGGGCATGGGAAAGACACTACTTCATAGCAGCGATGGGATCTAAACCAGTAAAGACCAGGGAAGACCATACACAGACCAAAAGGGACATTTTAAACTTCATTTCTTTTTTTTTTCTTTTAACAAAGCTATTCACGAGCACAGTTTTCAAAAGTCAAACACTCTGCGTGGATTTGGTGCAAATAGAAGTCCCTTGTCTACCGGTCACCATTTAACCCTGCTTGACAAAGGCAGCAACTCATTTATTTCCACATTTCTAAATAACCTGCCTCCTTTGAAATGCCTTGATTGTTTTCACTTTTTGAGAGGACTTCACACCGTTGAAGACGATGTAGGAAATCCATTGGTAGTTTTCAAAAGCACAGTTGAGGAATATGTCTTTCCTTACCCTCTCCATGCACTTATATAGTGAAACAGTTAAATGTTAGTGTCTTCATCACAATGGCTTTGTCAAATTCCTCCCAGTTAAGCCATATCAATGCTATAGTGCACATACAGCTCTCTTGTATTACGTTTGGTCTTCTCTCCACTTACATTCTCTTTTGTTTTCTCATGGTTGCTCAACATTTGGGGATTGATACTACTTGATCCCCTAAGCTGTAAACCTGCCCATCTACCCCATCAATAAAATAACCTGTCAATTTCCTTCATTTCTTCTTCTTCCTTCCTTCCTTCCTTCCTTCCTTCCTTCCTTCCTTCCTTTCTTTCTTCCTTTCTTTCCTAATAGAACTTCATTTCCCTTTGTCCCCAGTATCCCGGTGTGGGCTGGTTGTGTTCCGGGCCCTCTTGGGATCTCCTTTTACCTCATTTCTGGGAGTTCTGTCCTGATACGTTTGGCTCTGAGGACGGCACAACCTCGTCTTCTCTTTCTCCTTCATGAAAGACTGTATGGAAGCAAGGATCTCAGGAGCAGATTTGACTGCACCGAGAACTCTAAACAGAAATCATTTCTCTGTCGTCCTCAGGATGTTGATGACCTGGTGTCTCCTTTCTTCTATGAGCTGCTATGGGGGTCCAGTTCTATTTGTCTTTTTGTCCTGTTCTGTATTGTGACAATGTGATTCTCTCACCTTTTTCCCTTCTCTGGAAGCTTTTAAGAGCACTTCAGTTTCCCATATTGAAAAATAATATTGCATGTATTTATTGTTCTTTCTCTCTTCCCCCTCCCCCCTTGTGTGTGTGTGTGTGTGTGGTGTGTGTGTGTGTGTGTGTGTGTGTGCATGCACAGTGATTAGGTGGAGGCCAGGCACAACCCACTGGAGTTGGCTTTCTCCACCAAGTCCATCTACCACCAGGGTCCCAAGGATTAACTCAGGTGGCCAAGCTTAGGGCCATCTCTCCTGCCCCCATTTCCTAGCTCTCCATTTCAGAGGTCACAGGATGCTCGCTGTGGGCCTTATTTCATCCACTGTACTGGGCTCTTGTTGGTTTTTTTCCACTCCAGGAAAATCTAAGATTTGCTTTATTTCGCTGATAATTTCCTTCCTCGTTTCCAAAATTTGTCATATTCAAATACTAGAGCTTGCAGATTGCCTCTCATTTTTCAATCATCTCCTCCTTATTTTCCATATTCTTGTCTTTCTGTTCTACTTTTGGGAGATTTTTGTCAGTTTTGCCTACTAACCCCTCTGTTGACATCTTCACTCCTGCTGCTGCGTTTGTAATTGTCAGGAGCCTCCGTCAGCCGTTTGAGTGTTTCTCTTTACATAGCCTCCTTACTTCATGTATGCAGCACCTCAAAGGATGCTAGCAATTTAGTTTATGAGCTGTTCTACCGATTGTGTTCTCATCACTGTCTCTATGTTCTCTGAGGTTTGCTTATGCATTCTTCGGCAATTTCAGACACGTATATAGTGGATGATTGACATATTCAATCCCAATTCCCCATTACTCACACCCAGTCACTCTGGAAACCTCTCCTTCCCAACATGTCCCCTCTTATTTTTGTGTTTTTTTTCCTTTAAATAATCCACTGAGTATCATTAGAGTTGCTTGCATATGCATAGGTGTGGAATAAAGGCTTTTCCTTTCTGCACTAAATTTGGGGTTATTAAGAAAAATGTTTTAACACAGATTGAGGGGTGGTGCCGGAGAATTATCTGTATTCTGTCAATCATATTTTAATAAAACACTGATTGGCCAGGCAGGCAGTATAGGCGGGAAAGCCAGACAGGAAGTAGGGGTGGAGCAAAGAGACTGGGAGTATTCTGGAAGCAGAAGCTCTCTCTCAGCCACTCCTGCTCAGACCACTGAAGAGGCAACATGTAAGCTGTCACGCTGAGAAAGGTACGGAGCCATGTGCTAACATAGATAAGGATAATGGGGTAACATAAGTTATAAGAGCTAATAAGTAGCCTGACCTAATGGGCCAATCAGTTTATAACCTTATGGAGTTCTGTGTGTGATTCTCTTTGGGATTTGCCGGCTGTTGGGTACCGGGCGGGATCGGAAACCCCAACAAGCTGGCCCTCATGTTACAGAGGGGGAGAGTACACACTTTGAGACTTTTCAAAATGTTACTTTGTTTTCTGAGTTTGCTGTCTGCATTAATGATGATGCTCATATTTAGATGGTCTAGATGTGTACACGCATAATCAACTCAAAAACAGTTGGATAATCCAAGATTATTCAGAGTAATGCCCATTGCTGGTGGACTTTGTCATAGCATGCTCTGGCCAGGTAATTGCCTTAGTGATTGCTTAACAGGCCTCTCAGTTTCTTTAGAAAGCACCAGGGGAGGAGGAAACGAGTGGGAGACCTAGCAGGGAGGACGGCTGGAGAGCTGGTTAGGTCACTCTAGACATGATTCATTTACCTGTGTTCCTTTCCTCAGCACATTGTATCTTCCTTTATTATTTGATTCCGGGATGCCCAGGAATAACTGTGTAGAGGGGGCAGGCACCCAGGAGAGCGCAATAGAGGGGTGGAGCTGAAGACTGTCAATCACCCTTTCCCTTCCGAGCTCCTCCCAGACCACTGTTGATGGGAGCACCTCGAGCTTTCCATTTCCTAGGATCCCTTGGGCTCTGCAGCCACAGTCAGATACCCACAGGCTTTCCCTACGGAGAGCTGAGGATGCGCAATCTCAGGTGGGCCGAGTCGGTTCTTGTTCATCAACTGTGGTTCTCAAGAGCTATTGTTTTCTTGACGCTTTCTTTCCCTTTGTGGCTATGTGTCTTTTTAACATTTCTTTCTCAAGTTGGTAGTTCTTACAGAAGAAACAAGAACTGAGCATGTGTTCCATTCCCATGAGCGGCAAGAGACTAAGGCAGAAACTTCACTCAGCTGCCACCTCCCCTCGGTCCCTGGGACCTGGAGCCCCTTCCTGAGTAACGCTATGACACTATGACGCTATCTACTATTCCCGGGCCGTGGGCGAGTCGGGGGTCCTTAGTGCCCTCGTTATTGCAGTGCAGATAACCGTTGCTACCTTCCAGTTGTGTGAACAACCAGGGAGACGTTTCTCCTTTTGTGAAGTGTATCTATAAATGCCGGTTATAGATGATAATGCGACATTATCATTTCTGGCTATATTGGTTACCAAGCTTACTGGGATATTGTTAGAGATGATGCGGCCTACATGGGAATGAGATGATCCTCCTTTCTAAACGTTGTAATGAAACATCCTCAACGATGAAAGATAACAGGGGAGACGATGGTGGTGACGGTAGTTGATATTTAGCAGGGGCTTCCAATGCCAGCTCATGTGTACCCTCACAAAGGAGCAAACTGAGGTACAGAGATGGTAAATCTTTAGGTCAATAACACACAACAAAGACACGGCCGCTCACACGATTAGAGTGTCTAGTTTACCCCAGAGTGATGGTGCCTACAACCAAGACCAGCGCTTCTCAAACTTTGACGCTGTCACAAATCACAGCGCATCTTGTTACAGAGCAGATACAGTTATGTTTTGTTCTAGCGCAGGCCCAGCAGGCCCGGCATGGGGCAGCAGTCCACATATCCAACGAGCTCTCAGGTGACACCTGTGATGCTACCACGAGGACTACATTTCACGTGGTGATCTTGACGGATGTCACATTGCATTGGAACCTTGCTTTCTAAGGGCACCAATGAGACCATAAGAACCCAACATCCCTTCCTATGTGCGTATCCAGGACCATGGACATACCCGGCCTTGCTGAGGACACCTTGGAATGGTTCTACCACTGTCTTCCCATTGCTCTGAGGGCAAGATTCTCACTGCATGCCATCGCCTTTGGAGGGAGCCAAGGGTAACCCTGGCATTTATTGTTCACGCCGGTTCTAGTCCCTTCTCTGAACACAACATTGGCATTCTCAGCTGGTCTCCTGAACCATACAAGTCCTCAGGTATGGGGCCGGAAAGATGGCTCCATGCCTAAAAGGCCTTGTTGTCTAAACTGATGACCTCAGTTTGATTCCTGGGCCGTACATGACAGAAAGAAAGAACCAAATCCCACAAGTTGTCTTCTGATTTTCACATGCGTGCAGTGGTAAACATGCACACGCACATACACATACAAACTACATGTAAGAATTTTAAAAATAAAAACCTTTTCAAGATGTGGAAATATTTCTCTCAGGCCCTCAGCAGGCTTGGGCCATGTCACCTAAATGGAAATGTGTAGAAGACCCTCCCACTCCGGGTCTCCTAGACCCCAGCCAGCTCTTTCTGTACCCTGGATCTCAGAAGTCCGCTTGTGAGAGCAACTCTGTCAGTTGCTGCCTATAGAATATGACCTAGAAATATAACATTTGCTCTCTGACTTCTTTCTCTTTCTTTGGCCACTGGATCAACTCTCCTGGAGTTCACTACCCTGAAAGCAGGCCAACTGGAGTCAATTTTCAGGTAGGCAAAGTTGGTGATGTCTGTGAACTCAGCTGATACAAGGCTACTACATGTGAGTCTCAGCCTAGGCTCTCGGTGCCCGGCTTTTTCTGTGGCTTCTCAAGGACCACACTCGGGTCTCGTGTGAAAAGCATTTTATTGACTGAACCACCTCCCCAGCCTCCACTTATTATTTTTTTATATCTAGGGAGGAAAGGAAATCAGTATGCCCAAGAGTCTTCTATGCCCCTGTGTTTCCTGCCTTGCTATGCTCAAGGAAGCTGCAGCCGCCTTTTGTAGGGGGTGTGTGCCCTCTGCGT
The DNA here is from genome assembly GCF_982192425.1 of Myodes glareolus. Taxonomy (NCBI): domain Eukaryota; kingdom Metazoa; phylum Chordata; class Mammalia; order Rodentia; family Cricetidae; genus Myodes; species Myodes glareolus. Next base: position 4,183,565 of record NC_142049.1, read on the forward strand.
TGGCCCCGCCCTCCAGGGTCCCCACTGGCTGTCTATGTCACTCCAGTCCTGGAAGAATGAGTGCTTGTGATCTCTGGCTGGCAGGCACATGGATGAGCTGCGTACTGTCAGGTAAGTGATTACTCTTTCTAAGACCCAGGGTCCGAATTGTTCAGTGGGGATAAGAAATGTTTACATTATTTTGCAGGCTGTATTACGGAGCCAGGAGGCTCAGCAGCCTTCTGGGGAAGAAGGGGAGCATGTTAGGTTTTGCAGATCACCTGTGGTTTCTTCCTTTTCTTCCTCTCTCTCCTCTGCTTCTCAGATAGGGTTTCATGTGTTCCAGGCTGGCCTTTCTCCATAGATAGCCAAGGACAGCCTCAAACTTCTGATCCTCCTCCCTCTATGCCCCTTTTTAGGGATTGAACTCAGGACCTCAAGCATGCTAGGTAATCATTCTGCCCACTGAAGTACTTCCCAAAGTTACATGTTCTTCTCATATTTACTATCCTTAACTTTAAAATTAATTTTTTAATAAAAGGAAATGGAAATCTTCTCTGTCTCTGAGGCTGTATGAAGACAGGCGGCAGATAGATTTGGCCCTGACCAAAGTTTACGAAGCCGGAGCATCTATGAAGTCTATAACACCTGGCACCTGGTGAATACCAATACATGTTTCTTCTGCTCAGCACAACACCGGGCCTCTCCCTCTCGGACACAGGTGGACGCCACAGTGCCCATCAGAACTCTCGCTGTTGTGGTGACTGCCCCCAACAATACGGGCGGGGAGGTGGGAGTGCAGCTTTGTCTGTTGAGGCACGTCCTTCTGGGGGAAAAACCTGTATGGTGCTTCGTGAGCTCCAAGGCAGCGTGACAAATGTGGTGTGACCATGTCACCACCGTGAAACCAGAGCCGTTGTTTAAGCCAATTGCGAAATCACATCTCCATTCCCATTCCTCTGTCCATACCATTGCCAGACAATTAAATTTGGAAAGGGCCTTGGAGCCTCTGAAGTCTGCTGAGCGGCTCTTCCTGCTCACAGCTCTCTCCTTTGTTTTTGTTATTTAACTCCCCTCTTCCCCACCCCCAACAGCTCTATCTGCATTATTTATTATTTAACTTGAATGCTGGGGATGTAGCTCCAGATGAAAAGCATTTGACAAAATAAAATTGCATTGTGTTATGTGAGTCTCATGCATGCAGCTTGGCATAATTAAAGCAAGAGAGACCCGATATTGTTTTCCTATTCAAAGAGTATGACGACTATATCTAAAGAAACTCCAGTTATTTTCTGTGTTGTCCACAGAACCCAAGGAGAATACGCATATACATACAGGAGCCCAAGACCATGTCGAATGATTGTCCAAAAGACACGTGTACTTTTTTTTCTCTTGTTATTTACCAAGAAAGGAAACAGAGTTATATAGAGGCACAAAAGCCAAGTTTCTAGAATATTTTGCCTTAAATTTTCTTGACCCAGGCATGCAGTAGGTGGGGATTGTTTGTGGGGATTCGCCAATCTTACATTCTGAAGAACACTACTTAGATGCTATGATGGCTCACACTCATGTGTACTTGATAGAATCTAGAGGCATCTGGTGAAAGGACCTGTGGGCATGCCCGGCGTGGGTCATCTGGATTACGATAATTGATGGGAATAGACTAGTTTCCCTTGTGGGCAGGAATTAGGCAGAAAAACCCAGACAGAATGGGGAAAGCTAGCTGGGCACACATTCCTTGCTCTCTTCCCTGAATGTAGTGCGGCAAACTACTTCAAACTGCAGCTGTCTTGACTTCTCTGACATCACGGACTGTATCTTGAACTGGGAGCCGAAATACGCCCTTCCACCCATAAGCTGCTTTTGCCGTGGCATTTTATCACAGCAACAGGGGAAAGCACCTGAGCCAGAGAACTACGAAAGGGTTGAGTCCGACGCTGAGTACCAGAATGAAGGGGTGGATAAATGAAGGTCCCATAATGAAGAAGGGAGATGCACTAGACACACCAATTCAGCATCATCGCTAACCGGTACAATTACAGCTAGAGTCAGCGTGCAGCAGGACTTTGGCGGTATTTTAAATGCTTTTTTACTGCGACGACTCCTTTTAACCTTCCCAGGCAATCCTGGGAGTTACATACTATTACAGATCTCCACAGATGGAGAAACTGAGGCCAGGCACAGAACAAACTCTTAGTTACAGAAAAGTATCTATTACGTTGGGGGATCAAGTTCTTTCTGCTGGCAAGAGAGAAGGACCTTTCACATGGGGAAGGTGTATCTACCTCACCCACACCAAGATGAATTGGTAACACACCCAGAACACTTTCTTTAAAGAAAATGTTTTGTTTTATTTATAGGGTGTGTGTATGTGCATATGCTTGTGGGCTCATGTGTGCACACTTCAGAGTCCACACGGAGGTCAGAGGACAGCTCACAGGAGTCTATTCTCTCCTTCTATTAACTGTGTCCCAAGGATCGAACTTGGGTTATTTGGCTTGGCGGCAAGACACCCTTAACTCAGCCATCTTGCCAGAAGAAAGTCCCAAGTCCCACTCCTACACTCGCCTATTTCAAGCAACACAGTGTTACAAATAGTTGTTTATTCAACATCAGTCTTTCCTGTGATTCTGGAGACGTCAGGGTGTCTGTCTTGTGGACTGCCATATGCCTAATGGCCGGCACGTGCTTCAAGAATAAATTTTGACATGAATGTAGAAATCTGGTCAAGGCAGAGGCGTGGACAGAGATTAAGGTGCTACTGGCGGATGTGGACAAAGGTTAAGGCTCAGCTCCACTTTACACCCCATTAGCATTTTAAAAAAACTCTCATTTCGCACTGCTGTCTCCCCGACAGGCCCCCGGTATTCCTAAAAGGCTTTAAAAGCACGGTATTGTCAAAACTCCCATTACTGCATGTTTCAGTAACACTCTGCACATAGATCCGCAGCAATTACCTCGCGCACAGAATTCTAAGCTGAATTCTGCACTTTACCCAAGATCGTCATTAATTAGCTGAAATGGTGTTGTTGTTGCATGCCATGGGTCTCAAAGTGCAGAGCCATGTGTGGCATGAAGTGAACTTTCTTCTTTTCTTTTGGCAGAAGAAAGCCATGCCAGCGGCCCGTGCAGAAGCCCGCGGGCAGCCAGGCTGTCCTGGCAAAGCAGCCAGACCTGTGCAGAGAGGAGAATGCTTTGGCTTTGATTGACAAGTGAACAGAGATAACTCAAGCTGGGTGTAAAATGGAGAAACAAGATTATCCGCTTGCCAAGGTCTTTAAGATAGAGCTGGGAATGATTTGCAGATTGGAGTATTATTAGTTTTGTTATTATTTGGGCCCAGATCTGCTTTTCCTAGGCAAATAATTCATCCCCAGCCTTTTTCTATTTTTTACTTGGAGATGGAGTCTTGTTTGCTAAGTTGCCTAGGCTGGACTTAAACTTACAACGTAGCCCAGGCTGGAGTTAAATCCCCCTGCCTCAGCTTCCTGAGCAGCTGGCATTATGGATACCTATTCCCATGCCTGGTTTAAGATGTCTTTACACAGATCCAATTGGAAATATCACCAACCTCGAAGGTTTTTCTAGCTCATGTAGACATTGAAAGGGGAGGGGCAGGGCGTGGTAGCTTTTATCCCCACCCACAAAACTTTTATTAGGCAATTATGTTAAATATGATTCAGATGTTTGATATAAATATACTATTTCCTCTTGGAATTGTTTCTCAGTGTGGAGCCACTGACGGCTTCTTAACTACAGGCACGTGGAAAGTGAGTGATTCTAACCCTGCCCATCAAGAGCAGGCAGGGGAGCCCTGACAGAAACACACAGTGTCCTTTGGGCGGCCAGTGAACCTCATGCTCATAAGAGAAGGGGGCAGGCTCCAGGGTGTCCTTGGATGGCGGCTGAACTTCAGGTCGGTAAGTGGATGTGCACAGGAGAACACAAAATGGCAAACGTTGTGTCAACTTGACCTGAGTTCTGGTTCTGGCTGTACACCCTAGCAGCTGTGCGTCTCTGGGAAAATTGCAAGGCTTGCTGGGAAACACATTCCCTGCCCCCAGTGACTTCATTTTCAAACCAGAGTGGAGAAGAAATGGCCAACCCGGCACCATGTTCCTTGAGAGATACAACCAGAATAAATGAATGAATGAATGAATGAATGAATGAACAGACAAACAAATAAATGGCTTGTCTGCATCGGACAGAGGCTTCCATTTGGAAAGAGCCCATCCCCTCTGCCCGAGGCCTGAGGCGATGGGAAATGTGAGACACCTCCTCTTGCTGTTTTTTTTTTCTTCATTCCGCAAACATTTATGGTGTGTTTACAGTGTGCCAACCACTACGCCAAACCCAGGACGCCCCGGAGATCAGATGTTAGCATGATTCTTTTGGGCTGGCTTGTGGTTTGCTGGATTCCTCCATCTACTTCATCTAAGTGAGAAGAAATCAGCATCAGTGGAGACCCCGCACTACAGACGGATATATCTGAAGCTAAGAACCAGTACATTTGGGGCATGGCGCCAAAAGTTACCTTCGGACAGCATCCGAGGGGCCCTGTTCCTGAGGCCTCCCCATGGCGGCACCAATATCGCCAACCTCGGGTTAGTGTTAGGGAGCAAAAGAGTTTTGCTTACTCAGTTGCTTGTGCATTTTGCAACACAGACACATTAATTATTATCTTTGCATTTCACTGATGCTGTTGAAAACCTGGAGGGATTTGGCGGCCCACTCAAGCACAGCCATCTACACAGGCCAGAGCAGAAGCCGAGTTACAGGACCCTTATGTGATGCATCGGCAGGTAATACCGCCCATAATTCCTGCCTCAGTATTTCCCGATTTGGGAACTTTGATCTCTGTGGTCTTAAACTATTTCCATAACCGATGCCGGTTATAATTACATCCCAGTTAATAGGCCATTCTGCAGCAAAGCTTGAGCACATAGTGAGCAAAAGCTTGCCGGCTTGGCATGTTATTTATGGACAACCCCGAGGACTGCTCCCTCTACATCCGCTGCAGAACTATGCGCTCATATATGCAAGCTGGCTGCTCAGCTTCATTTTTCTCTGTTTTCCCTCAGCAAGAATGGGAAAAGAAACTTCCAGCATATGGAAGCATTTCTACACTCTGAGATTTTTCGGGGTGAGGGTGGGGTGGGAGGGTGGGAGCATAATTTGCAGCTGTGTGTCAGAAGAAATATGTATTTCAGAGTGAGGCTGATTAGGCCAGGTTCCACGTGGCAAAAGTCATCTACAGAAAAGCATTTTTTTTTAAAAAAAAATCGACTTTGTCCCCAATTTAGCATTTGTGAAATAAGTACTTCTCAGTCTGTTCAACATTTGCCAAGACACAAATCACAAACAACCCTGGGCCTTAATCATCACTGTGATCTGCTCTGCCGTGTGCCCACTGGACCTGCACAGGTGTGGACCGGAAGATGAAGGCTTCCCTTAAGTGTCTGTGGCCACACCGAATTTTATTTTTATTGCATGTGGTTCCTGTGGACGTGTGCATACTGTGGGGGAGCTCACATGTGTACACGCATAAGTATGGAGCCCAGTTTCTCATTCCGCTTCTCTCCACCTTCATTCTCTGAGACAAGGTCTCTTCACTAAGCCTGGAGCTCACCAATTAGTCTAGATTGGCTGGCCCAGGGATCTTCCTGTCTCTGACCCCACCCCCAGTCCCCACCCTACAGAGCTGAGGTTACAGATAGGGACCTAAACTCAAGTCTTCATATTTAGCCGTGTGTCAGGCACCCTACCCACCGACCCGTCTCCCCAACCTTCTGGTTTGTCTGTTTTTTTTAGCAGGGTCTCACACAGCTTAGGGCAGGCCTTGAACTTGCTACGTGGCTGAGAGGCTCTTCTGACCTCTACCTTCCCAGTGTTGTGTTTAGAGGTGTGTGCAAGCCACACCCTGTTTATATGGTGCTAGGGACCAGATCTCGAGCTTGGCACATGCTAAACCAACTCCACTGAAAACTGAGCTATCTCCCTAGCCTGTCACACTGAAGATTTTTTTTTAAAGTAAATTAAGTGACTGAATGTGTAACCATGATCTGTGTGAATGGCCCCATTTAAACTTAGTATGCCCAACATAACAATGTCACCAGCAAACCTATACATAATACATTATCCTCGTCTCTAGAGAGCAGAGGCTCCCCAACTGCCGAGGGCACAGCAGACAATGCGTTACAGACTTCCAGGGCTTTAAGAAGTCTGTTTGTCTCCTTACATACCATGCTTCCCCTCGCGGGGGGTCCATCTCTTTCAGCACCACTCGTCCTCCTCAGCTAAAGATGGGTCAGCTGTACCCGTCCTCACTTGCCAGTTAGTAACGTACAGACCGGAAGAAGTCAGGGGCGTCTGCACGATGTGGAAGGACTCACGGGTAATTCTGGGCCAGCGGGCCCAATGCACACTGAAGATTTCACCCCCACTTTGCTGTTTCAAGGGTGCTTGCAGAGGAAGCAAGGGCAAGAGCTCTCCTCCTAATTCTTAAAGATTTACCAAGGGCCCTCAAATCCTCTGCTTTGCTCCTCCTGCTGTTCCGGGCTGTGTGCCACTAGGACCTGATATTATTATTCGTTTTACATGGGAGAAAACTGAAAAAAAGAGGGGAGGGTGAAGAGAAGGAAGAACAGGGAGTAGGAAGAAGAGAAGGAGGAAGAGGAAGGAGAGCAGGAAGAAAAAGAGTGGACTTTTCTTAGGTCACAGAGTAAGAGAAGGAAGCGTGCAGGCATCCCAGGACTCTTCCTGGGATTGGGGGATTGGGAAGGTGAGCATTTGCTCTCACTGCATCCACTTCTGGTACCCTGGGGACCCTGCACCATCACAGCTCTGTCCATCCAGATAGTAGAGGTTCTCAACCTATGGGTCGCAACCCCTCTAGGATCGCATACCAGATCTCCTACATACCAGACACTTACAGTACAATTCATAACAATGAAAAGAGCACAGTCATGAGATAGCAACAAAATAATTTTATGGTTGGGATCGCCGCAACATCAGGAACTGTGATAAAGGCTCCCAGCATCAGGAAGGTCGAGAACCACTGACTTAAAACATGTAGAAGAAGCCAGCCAGGAGGGTTAAACAATTCCTTACGTCTGATATGGCCATTGAAAAGTTCACATTTTTGTATCTTTCTCTGAATGCAGTTGAACTGGAAAACAAAGTTGATCACTTTGACACTCTCTTTCCTGCTCTTTCCTGCTCTTTCCTGCCAGAGGGACTGGCACAGTGCCTGGCGCTTAGTGGGTACCCAGGAAAGAGTCGCAGCTTTGCTTCCCCATCATTTTATTCTTACTGAATTTCTCCTTCATGCACAACGTGGCAAAGACTATTGAGCATTGGTTTAGAGAATTATCAATCATGCACGCCATCCCTAACAAAGTCATTCTTTATAGCAAAAGCAGAACAGATATTACCCGCCATGACATCGCTGCTCAGGTAATATGCAGGTAAATGAACTGCAGGACTAACTTCAGGAAGGTCTGAGGCCACTCAATAGTAAGGGCACTGGCGGCCGTGTGTGGAGACATACCCGACTTCCCAGGACATTTGCGTTTCTTATAATTTCACTTTTTAAAATAAAGCAAGTCAGTGAATGGACAGTAAGACGTGGTTACATCATTATGCCACAGTTATTTATTTATTTTCGGTGTGTGCATGTGTGGTGTGACTGGGGTATGTGGCGGGTGCATGCGTGATGGGTGCTCGCATGTGTGAAAACCAGGGAGAAGATTGGGTTCTCCCTCTAGCTCTTTCCACCTTATGTCTGAGATGGGGCGTGTCTCTTAAACCCAAAGCGTGCTGCTTTAACTAGATGGGCTGGTCAATGAGATCCTGGGATCTGCCTATCTCTGCTGATCAATGTTGAGGTAACAGACCTAGTCACACTCAACTATGCCTAGCTTTGAAAAAAAATACAAGGACTGGGGATTTGAACTCAGGTCCTCTGGCTTCCATAACAAGTAAGTTACCTCTTCAGTTCTGATTTTTCCTATACTACAAGAGCATCAATTTGAAGAAAACAAATCATTTTGTTTTTTAGGATAAAATGAAAATTGATTATGATGGGGAAAAAAATTAAGCTCCTGTATTTTGGGGGAACATGGTAAGCAAGCAGGAGGAAATGGGAAACAAAATCTTTTGTTGTTTGAACCTAAAGATACTGCAAATCAAGTCATTTTTCTGGGTCTTCCTGCTGCGTGTGGTGCATTGTACTCTCTACAAGATCTGTGCAAGGTGGCTTCTATTATACCCATTTTATAGGGAAGGGAACTGAGGCTCAAGGTGACACAGCCAGAAACTGGTAATGTAGCCCGCCTCCGATCTGTGACCTATTTTGGGGTTTCTGTGCAGCATGCCTCCCTGCCGTGTATAAAATTTCCAGCGTGCAGCTCTCCAAACTGAAAACCACCACCTTATAATGGAAAGGGAAAAGAGACTTCACCAGACGTGACCCAAAGCAAAGATCTAATTCAAAATCATTTAGCTTCCTCTCTGCCACCTGAGACCTCCAGCCAGCAGCCAGGGCTCACCGGAGAAAGACTTACAGACATCGTCTGGCTGACTGACAGCATTTACAGAGGCCAAGGTGTCAAAGGACTAACCAGTTACTAACACTTAAAACCACGCTTGCACAAGCACCCATGCCCATACTCAAAATTCCCAGTCCTGGGGTTTTAGCAAACCCTGGCTGGCCCCTTTCTGCTCTGTCTGTGGCTTCAGACTGCCAAGCACCCTGGGAAGCCAGAGCTCTGTGTGTCCTTATGATGCAAGAAGCAGAAAGAGCCTCTTGCTGAAATTCTTGCGTCTCCTCTTGGGCCACCAATCATTCTCTTATTTTTATGTTACAAAAAAACTTAAGAATGTCGACAGTGGGGATCTCATTTCTGGATACAGGTGTCTTTCTAAGGACCACAAAGGGAAGAAACGTGGCACGAGAGATCAGTCAACGGACCACGGAAAACAAGCTTCTGCACACCCGAAAATTCATTAAAAAATGAAAGGCAAGTGGCATGAAGAAAATATTTCTAATAGAAGTGACAAAGGCCTAATATCATTAATAGGGATGAATCTTTCATGAATTGAAAGAAAAGAAATCAGCATAAAAATGGACAAGGGCCACGAGCAGAAAATTAAGAGTATAGTCAATCTGCAATGAACATGAAAAAGAGTTTCATCTCGGGAACCATCAAAGCAATGCAAATTAAAATAATATGAACGGACTAATGCTTGCAAACTCTTTGTCAAAGGTGAAACAGATACATTCCAGTGTTTGTAAGCTTGTGGGATGTTTCTCCATTTCTCAGCTCGATACATGCAGACTTGCTCCATGACCGCTCTGCCCAGTGCTTCTTTGACTCTAAAAGGTTTGAAAGTGTTGATGTTCTCTGACCCATTAATTCCAAATCACATACGAAGAAAATAGTGAAGGATGAGTTACGTTTATCATGGCATTGTTTACATTAAGGAAACCTGGGTTCATAGGAAGCTAAATTCCCAGAAAGGAAATTATTTGAATAAATTACAACATGTGTATTGCTACACAGTCACAAAAAATATAATGAATGTTTGGAATGGCATTCGAAAATGCCCAGCATATTTAATGTATAAATATGCACACACAGGCACATAGGTATAATATAATCCCAATTGCTTAAAAGACTATCCCGTAAACAATGTACATACCTAAGAGAAGGAAGCTCAGAGTGTGCAACAGTGATTCTGGAGGGAAGGAATATGATATTACAACAATATGAAAATGTGGTAGCTTGTGTTGGGAAACTCTACGGGAGCAAACTGTGTCAGATCTAGGTCTTAACCAGGAACTGGAGCTAGACACGCGCATTGGAGCATCCCTGACTATTGTCATAAACAACACGAACACAATCAGGGTGGAGATCTCATTTGTTCTCTTGTGCTGCTGGGGACCGAACCTAGAGCCTCATATAGCCTGTCCACACTAGAGGAGCTCCGTATTGCCGAGCTGCACCCAGACAGCTTATACAATGTGGCGCGACACTGTGACACTTGCCTAGAAGTAGGCTGCCGTGCGCGGGAGACATCTGCTATCAGAATGATGACATGCACAGGGTGTTTACGTGACTCACTAGGGAGAAACACGCTTTTCTGGAAAAGCACTATTTCTCAATATAGTAATTCTAAAAATATTAAAACTTTTGCTTAATTATACACACACACACATATCAAGAAAGTATGGGAAAACAGAAGAAAATTTTAGTTCTATAATGCAAAGATAGCTAGTGTTCACATTTTGTTATATGCTTAACCTGTGAGAATGGTGGAATTTTTATTGGCTTGGTTTTCTTCTGGATTTTTTGTATGTCTGATATGTTTAGATAATTGATGTGTTTCTTTCCTAAAGAAATAATTTCTCTCTCTAATTCTCTCTCTTTCTTCATCTCTCTCCATTGGAGGCAACCCAATCATAATTTAAAGGGAATACAATTTAAAGTGTGTGTGTGTGTGTGTGTGTGTGTGTGTACACGCATAGGAGATAGATGACAGATGGATGGATAGATAGATAGATAGATAGATGATAGATGGATAGATAGATAGATAGAATTAGCAGTTATTCATGTCATGCAGAAAAATGGGCCATTTTTAGATAATCATAAATTCACAGAACAAAATTGACAAGCAAATAAATAGCATTTAAATCATAAAATAAGTAGCACAATGGTATTTCATCCCGAACTTTGATCTGTATAGTCTATAAGATTTAGAAACGTTTAAAACTCTCTCTCTCTGAAACTAAGACTCAATCATATATTAACAAATCCCCCTCTTCAGGTTTCAGGGCCAGGCATGGAATTCAGGCATCTTATAATACTCCTTTTCACTCATAAAAAATGAGAATAAAGCTGAGCATGTTTGTCTGTTTGTTTACTTATTTATTTTTAGATTGATTCTCACTAATGATGTAGTCCTGATTATATAGATCAGGCTGGCCTTGAACTCACGGGGATTCACCTACCTCTGCTGCTTCTCCAGTGCTGGTATTAAATGGGTATGCCATCCCGTACCCCTGGATCATGTCTCTATTTTTAAGGGACATGTGTTTTTTCTTTCATGCCAGAAAACACTGTGTAAGAGTTCTTTGGGTCTATGACTGCAATTGGCCACAGTCACGGCCAGTAACATCTTGTCAACCAAATACATTTCTCTCTCAAATTTCAATGCTCTACAGCCAGGAAATTCGATTGCTAAAACAAGCTGTAGCACTTGGGCTGTGTTCGCAACACAGCTGAAAGCCTGAGAATCTCCAAATACTTCAGGAAAATACAGATGACATTTCTAGCCATCTCTGCTTCGTTGCTTGCGAAAATAATGAGCTATGCACATGAGTAAATGAAAGAGACACATCGGGAAAAGTTTTCCGGGGAGAGCGGTGCCCACATATTCAGGAGGTCAGGCTAAAACCAGATGGGGGCTTTGTAGCTTCTTTGATCTTTCTGTTTTCAAATCATAAATTTCAGATCATAGTCACTAACATACTAACAGACACCATTATTGGTACCTCAGGTGTGCGGTGCACATGTCACGTTAATTCCCTAACAGTTCTTGGTCGGTACCCTACCTCCCAGATGACGAAACCGATGCATGATGGGAGATACCATCTGAACCCTGTGTTATGTTTCGCTTTGCCGTGGATAATTTTTAAACAGAGTCCTTGGACTCCACTAAGGTACTAAGGTGCAAGTCGCTTTAAATTTGTTCTTTAGTTGATGGCAGTTCCCTCGAGTATGAACAGCAGGACAGTTTGTTAAACATATTGCCTTCTTTGCCCTCTTGTATAGCATCAGCAACGAGTGAATATCTGCTGTGTGAGGTACTGATATCAACATATAGGGCGCGCATTACTGCACGGAATTACCTGCACTGCTCTATCAGACAAGAACAACAAAAACTGTGCCAGCAAGCAAGCGTGTAGTTCTCAAAGGAAAAAACTGAAACTAAGTCACAGGAAAGATGCATGGCCTGCTTCACATACGGCTTGTAAGAGACATGAGGCAGATTTGGCAGGGTGGAGAGATGACTTTGGGTAAAGGCACTTGCTGCTAAGGCTGAGAGCCGGAAGTTTGATCTCCTGGATCTGCTTGGTGGAGGGGGAGAACCAGCTGTTCTCAGACCTCCATAGGAGGTCTGTGGCACAGGACCTCCCCACCCCCATCCCACTAAACGGATAAGCGTAAGATAAAAGAACATTCCTCCATCCATTCAGCTGTCCATCTTCTCCAATCTGTGTGACTCCTGCATCCTAACATCACAGAATGCACGGGAGAGGCCACCGGAAGAAGCGTCTATGGGTGCCAGAGAGACAGCGCGAATGCAGCGGCTATGACAGCCTGAGTTGGATTTTCCATATCTTACGTATCTTCCCATATCTACTTAGAAGGAGGGAAGCAGAGCCAAAGAAATTATCTTCTGATTTCCACTTGTGTACAGGGGCTCGCAAGTGCCCATGCGTGCAGATGGGGGTCGATAATCAAACTGATTAAAGAAAGGAAGCTTCTTTGGCTGGACATGGTGGAATATACCTGTCATCCTGGCCCTCAAGAGGCTCAAGAAGCTGAGTCAGGAGGATCACAACGAATTCAAGGCTGGTCTGGAGAGTAAGTAGAGTGAGGCTGAGCCAGCTTTGGCTCTGCAGAGAAATTGTTTCTAAACAACTCAGAGGCTTCTGATTGCAGATCAAAGTCCAGCGAAACCACTCTTAGGCATACACACAAAGCATGCTCTACCGTACCGCAAGGACACTTGCTCAGCTGTGTTCACTGCAGCTTTATTCACAATAGCCAGAACCTGGAAACAACCTATGCTCCTCAACTGAAGACCAGATAAAGAAAATGGGTGCATTTACACAATGGAGTATTACAAAGATTTCATGAAATTTCCAGACAAATAGATGGAAAAAAAAAATCATCCTGAGTGAGTAACCCAGACCCAGAAAGACAAACATAGTATGTACTCACTTAAAAGTTGATGTTAGCTGTAAAGAATAGCCATGTTGCAGGCCACAGACCCAGAGAGGCCAGGTAATAAGAAGACTTAAGGGAATGGGGGGGCATTTGGACATCCCGGGGGAGAGGAAATAGAACAGATTTCTTGGGTAGACTCAGAGTGGATGGGGTTGGGAACAAGAGGGCTCATGGTGGGAAGTGGGGGAGGGGGAATACTGAAAGAAGCTACCAGAAAAGGGGGGCATTTGGGGGCTAGGTAGAAACCTAGGACAAGGGAAATTTCCAGAAATCAACAAAGATGACCCCAGCTAAGACGCCTAGCAATAGGGGATATGCAGCCTGAACTGGCCATTTCCTGTGACCAGGCAAGACTTCCAGTGGAGGGAGTGGGACAGCAACCCAGCCACATAACCTCTGACCTACAGTCTGTGTCTAAAAGCACAGAGATTTTGGGAGGGGCCAACCAATGACTGGTCCAGCCTGAGACCCACGCCATGAGAGTGAGCCTAACCCTGACTCTGCCTGGGGTACGAGGACCCAGAGGCTGAATGGCCCAGAGACCTAGGGTAGAACCAAACACAACTGGCAAAAAAGAGAAAAAAAAGTCAATGTAATGATGTCTAATGATATTCTTATATACTCATAGATTGGTGCCTAACCCAATTGTCATCAGAGATACTACATCCAGTAACTGCAGAAACAGAGACAGAGACCCACAGTTAAGCATTAGGCAGAGCTCTGGGAATCCTGTGGAAGAGGGGGAGGAAGGACTGTGGAGCCACAGGGCCTTAAAGACACTGAATTCACAATCAGGGAGCCTGCACAGGACTGACTTAGGCTCTCTGCATATGCTGACAGTTGCATAGCTTTGTCTTTCTGGGGGTCTCCTATCAGTGGGAGCAGGGGGTTTTCTCTGACTCTTTCGCCGGCTTTTGGGACTCTGTTCCTCACACCGGGTCACCTTGTCCAGCTTTAATGCAAGGAGAGGTTCTTAGTCTCACTGCAACTTGATCTGCCATGCTTTGTTGAGAACCATGGGAGGCCTGCCCTTTTCTAAATAGAAACGGAGGAGTGGATGGGTGAGACAGAGGGAAGGTGGGGGAGGGACTGGGAGAGATGAGGAAGGGGGGGAACTTTATATTATATATAATATATAAATATATAAGCTTTATATATATTTGTACACTATATATAGTATATGTTCAAAGGAATAGCAAGCCCAGGGAATTTGTACATGGGTTACCTGGGGAAGAAACAGAGGTGTTGGCTCTCAATTAAATATCTTTAAGATATTTATAGTGTTGTCTGGTACAAGATAAGTTTAGTCACAGGTGGGACTCTTATTGTTAGCTTCTCAGCTTTTAAACTCCACCTTCCAAGAGCTCTCTGTCCAATTTGTTGGGCATCATGCCAGGCCTTCACGTCAAAGACCCTCAGTCATAAAGCAACGCCAAGCACACCCCCAGATGGCAGCAAACTGTTCCTATATCTCCAGTTTCTTCTGTGTGTCAAGCCTAGGGCTGGAGGACACCAGCGGCACACAGCGGGCACCCACCCACAGGAAGTGACTCCTGAAACCCAGAAACATTGTGAGAGGCCATTTCCACTCACGTTTTAGACAGCTCTGCTCTCCCCTCCTGCCTCCTGCTTTTCTGAGTTTCCAGTTCCCCAGGGGTTACCCATTTTTGATAGAAGCTTATGTTATGGGGGGAGGAGGGCCCCTGAATTAAGCTGAGCAAAGGAACTAGGAACAGGTCAAAGCTTCAAGTCACCCAGGGTGGAGCTAAGTGCAGCTGCAGAGGTGGGCGGTTAACCACCACATTTAAACCCAGCCCAGCCTTCATCGCTCTGTCATTTCATGTCACCGGGCACACACCAGGGAGGGGGGGCAGTAGTAGGGCAGTAGTAAACAGAGCCTTGACCTTTCTGTCCAGTCCCCTAGCTGCGTTCTGGGCCCTCGCCAACCCCCTCGGAGTTGGCTAGAATTGGCTGGAGAACAGTCCTTGACTCAAGCGGCTGCAAAATATACTTAACACCACATTGATTTTCCATATAATTTTATAAGCACAAACATTCTCTTTCATTTCCTGACAAACAACCAGATTCCCCAAAGCGTCCAATAAAAATCAGTAATTTGCACATCACTGTCTCTCTCAGAGGCGGCTGTTTGGAGTTAGTCGGCAAGGCCAAGGTCCCTCCACTTCCAAGCCCTCCCCAAACAAAGTGGAAAGTTGGGTGGTTGGCGGCTTGCTTTCGAGACATCCAGATGCCCTACAAGTGTGCCTCCTCTGCCAGCAGAGAGGCAAGGCACCACCCTACACACGAGGCCCTGTCCCACAACTCTGCCACCACAGGGGCTGTTTGGGTCAGCTCCCCGACTGCTTCCCCAGAGCCACGAGGGAGAGTAACTCCGTCCTGCCTCTGTCACACTAGAATCATTAACTCAATGACTGACAAATGCCTGGGGCTAATCGGGCACCCAGGGTTCGGTGGCAGGTATTACTCGAAAGTTGCATCATCGAACAAGCAAGGACTGGAGTGAAGCATTAGAAGCAGGCGGTTTTCCATCCCAGGAATCTACATGCCATGCCCTCTTGTCCAGGGGCAGGAACACACAAGGGTCTTCCTCCTTCTCTGAGTGGTTTCTAACTTCAAGCCTAGCCAGCCCCTCCCCATCCAAGCGGCTGCTACAGGGGGCGGGGACAGCGGAGAAACGAAAAAGTGGAGATTCTTACCCACAAGTCAGGTCTCTTCAGGTCCTGGAGAAGCGCAGTTCTCAGGAGACAGGGCACCAGGGTTGCCAAGGGAACCTGAAATACTAGTTTGCCACAGTCTTGCAGGAATGACGTCCCAGGGGTGAGTAGAGAGGTTTCAGTCTTTCAAAACTGCTGAAGCTCAGAGTCTGCAGAAGAGAAAAGGAAGGAGAGGGAAAGAATGTCTCTCAGAGGCCGGCAAGCAGAGGACTCCAGATGCGGGGCTCTTCCCGTCCCCACCCAGGGCTGGCTATCAGGGAGCCTGTGTTCTTGCTTCATGTTCCAGGGCTGGTGTTTTCATTTCTCTTTCCCTGAGACCTGGCACTGGGGAGCATGGAGTGGCTCAACCTGTTGTAATTGAACATGTGGGTTGCTGCTTGTTGCAAAGATATTGCAGCAGCCTCTTCGTTACAAGCGACTGTTCTTGGATTCAAAGAATTAATTTCCTTGCCTGTGGGTGCCTGCTTGTACTCCCGGATGTGGCTTGAGCGGGGTGCCTATGAAGAATGGGGACTAGGGACACGGGGAGCAGGGGTCCTGAGCCTGTGTTCTTTGGAGCTGTGTTCCTGGTTTCCACTGTCTTGAGGCATGCCTGGGTCTTAAGAGCCAGAGGGGACTCCTGCCAGGTGCGACCTCTATGTGTAGGTGGTACTCAACCCCCGACCTGAAGCTATGCCTGTAAGGCTGACCCCTGGAATCTCTGTGGTCCCGGTGTCTCAGGCTTTCTCATCGTGGGACATACTCTGAGTGGGACTGTCCTAGAAAACAGGAAGGCATTCACGCCCCAATGTGTTGGCGCCTTCCCTCCCTCCTTCTTTCATTCCCGGATGTGTGAATTCATCAGTCTATTTGTGTGTTTACCATTCATTCTTACACTAATTAGTTTACAGGTTAATTTGCCTATTCCCACCCATTCAGTATTCACATATATTTTTATTCACTCATTGATTGACACACCCATTTGTACTATCATTTACCAAGATTCATTATGACCAATTGATCATTTTATGTAATGATCATGCATATATTCATAACAATATATTCATATGCAATAAACATGCATATATTCATTTTTGTCTGTATGAAGCACTTACTTTTGTTCCAATATCCAATCATCCATCCATCCATCCATTCAGTCATCCGGAAAATCATTTTAAATTCGCTGATAAATAGATTGGTTTTATGAGAACGTAAATTTTCATATGTTTATGTATATATTCATGTACTTCTTTATCTGTTGAAGATATATCCTAAATCTTACTATATGGTGGGGAAAAAAAGAGAAAACACCAATTGGTAGTCCTGAAAACATATATACAAGTAATGTTATATGAATGCAACAGGCTAGATTTAGGAATATAGATCTGTATACAATATGTACATGAATATATTGTATGTGTGCAAAAGTAATTGATGAAATATATATTATATACACATGTATATATTGTGAGTCCGGCCTGGGAACAGGAGACCATGTCTGACATAAGATGGGAGGAATACTGCCTACTCTCTGCTCCGGGTGATGGGGGCAACTAAGCAAGGTCACCGACGTCAAGGGCCTGGCAGATTAAAAGTAGTTCTCTGTCCATGCTTGTCTTCTCCCTTCTTCCTCTCCAAACTTCTTTCCTACACCTCTGTCAGCGAGTCTCCCTTTCCCTTCTCTGTGGGGAGGGTACGGAGAGAGGCTAAAGGTGCTGCTCGCACGGAGTGTCTCCAGGGACTAGAAGAAGCAGAAGTTGATCCCCCAAAGGCTTCAAGCCCTTGGGGGGCCCTGGAGAAACGCCCAGGGAAACTGTCAAATAGCCCTTCAGATGTACAACCTGCCAAGGGAATCAGCCAAGAAATCCATCACCATAGGACTTGTGCAAACCCTCTGCACTGGGTGAGAGGGGAGGGTGGATTTTATTAATAACTGAGCAAGACCAAGGCTTGGCAGCCACTTTGGGAGGGGCTTCCAGCTGGGAGGGGAGGGATCTGCCTGGCAGGTGTATGGTTTGCTTGGAGAGGAGAGGGGGTATCATCTTTGGAGCAGTCTGTGCTCCCATGCAGGGCATGGGGAGGTGCTGAGTCCGTGTTATCTCTCCACACCTCTTCATGGGCCTCGTGAGCCAGATATTATTACAAACCAGGAAACCAAGGAGTGCAGAAGTTTGCTCAATGTCATGTGATTAGTAACTGGGAGGTGCGGGATTTAAGTGTAGACTTGTGTGAGTGCAGAACCTCTGCTTTGATCTGCCAGGATACCCTTGTTCATGAAGGTTGTCCATCGTCTGTGGTCATTTTTTTTTTTAATGTCTATTAATTGGAGTTTGTGTGAAGTGTCGTTGTCCTGAGTTCTTTATGGTCTTTTCAAACTGAAACTAGAAATGTGAACAGAAGTAGGCCAAATCTTCAAAACAATATATAAAAATCTGGGGGCTGGGGAAACAGCATTTGGTAAAGTACTTGCTATGCATATTTGAGGAACTGAGTTCAGATTCCCAGCCGCCACATAAAAGCTGGGCATAGTAGCACACATCTGTAACCTATTTCTGGGAGCAGGTGGGACTCTGGAGATTCTTGACTCTTGCCAGCTAGCCAGTCTAACCAAACGGTGAGCTCCAGGTCCAGTAAGAAAGCCTGTTTCAAATATATAGGCTGGAGAGGAACAGAGACAAGTATCCCACACTGACTTCTGGTCTCCCCATGTACACATGTACATATGTATACATGTACACTTGCACACATATACACATGCAGAGGTACACACATACAAAGATGCATGATGCACACATGCACATGTATACACACAGAATTTAACTGGGGGTTATATATAATATGCATTATAGTCATTATAGTATATATAACTTTTTCTTTATTTTAAAATATTTTTGGCTTTGAGACCAGCCTGGTCTACAAGAGCTAAGTTCCAGGACAGGCTCCAAAGCTACATAGGAACCCTGTCTCGAAAAAGCCAAAAAAAAATTATTTTTGGAAGTGAGGACATAAAAACATGTCATCAAACCCTAATGGCTTTCCTTGTGCTACATGGCAGGGGCTATGGCGCCATTGCTGTCCTCACAGGGCCAATTTCTCAGTCTGGGCTCAGTACTTGGATTCCATATACGCGACCACGGGCATGGTGTTGACTCAAAGGACCTGAAGCCTAGCTAGAACGAGAGAGGCTGGTGGCAGGGACTAAGTTGTATTCCTTACCTCCTTGAAGTCCTAGGTCCTGTACCTCCTGACAGCCCTGTATTTGGAGATTGAGTCTTAGGGTAGTTAAATTAAAATGAAAATCTTTGGATGTGGATCCTAATCCAATCTGGTGTCGGGGCTGTTGTAGAGAGTCACGACTGTGAAGAATCAGCAAGAGGGCAGTCATTATCAGGCAAAGCCAGCATGCCTTAGAGGAGAGCAACCCTATTGGCACCTTAACCTTGGATTCCAGGCTTTTAAACAGTGAGAAAAAAATGGCTGTTGTTTGGACACCCAGGCTCTGTTGCTGGCTTATTAAGCCAGGGCAGAGCTGGGGGCGGGGGGGGGGGTCAGTGTAAGGATGCAAGGGGACTCGGTAGGGACCAGAAGAGTGACCTAGCATCCAGTAGGGAGACTAGCATTTTAGCCACCATCCTCAGCCAGCTGAGTCAGGCCTACAAACACGCACTAGATAAAGGAGAATTGGGGGGGGGGGGACACGCCTGTGCTCAGAAGAGACATCCTGAAGGACTCTGGTGCTAGGAGAAAGACAGCTGTCTGAGGTGTGACCATCCATTCCCCACCAGGAGGACAGCCTGGGGTCTGGGTTTCCTACTACAGTACACAGTAAACGTGAAGAGTTCCCAGCAAAAGTGGCTGGCTACAGGCTGGTTTCATTTCCTGACCCCTCTACTAAGGCTGCAGGGGCACTGCTGTTTCTGAGGTGCAGCCTGACGGTGGCAGGCAGAATGGGGGCAAAGATGACAACAACCGACCGTAGGTGACAAGGGAACCAAAGGGGGCAAAGCTGGCGTCTTTATCATTGTCCCCATTGAACTTTCAAGTGGCATAGGAACTGACACCTCCAGCTGTGTGGGCATCTCATCTATAGCAGGAGTTTTTGGTTAACTTGTGTCTCCTCCTTACGACCCTTGGCACATTAAAGGGTGTGTTTGTAAAGAAAAGAAATCCTGAGAATGAGTCTCGTGGGTTAAACAATAAATATAAACACATTGTTTTCACTTTACTAAAGTGAAATGGGCTCCTCCTTACATAACCAAGAGAAATCAGCTGTCACTTAATTAAATGCTCAAACACGGAGCGAACAACAGCAGGTCCAATATGGGGCCCCCTCCACCCTACAAGCAACGGAATGACCGCTAGTGACCATGTAACCAACAGCAATGAAGCTGTGGCCTGAAGGCCAAGGGTAATCACCCTCTGGACTGTTGGTAGAAGACACCTGTAAAAGAGCAAAGCTACACACACAGACAGTGTGTAAGAATACACCTTTCACATGTGAAGTCCTTCACAGACCCTGCTGACTTTTGCCAATTCAAACGTGAATGCATACAATTCTACATTAGGGGTAAAAAGTGAGCTGTTCATTGAACAGAAGTTACTGGGGAACCAGTGACACAGAGGGCACCCTGCTTGATGCTGGAGACACGAGAGGGGACACACTGAACTCGAGGTGTGCTCAGTGTGAGACAGCAGGGAGACCACACCTGGAAATCAAAGGAAAACAACGATGTTTGAAGCTACAAGAGGAGAGAACAAACCAGACACAAGGAAGCCCAGAGGAGGAGACTTCCTTAGATAAAAGCTCCTTTGTTTTTTTTTTACCAAAAAAAAAAAAATCTCATTTGAACCTGGTATTTGATAGAAATAACGTCTAACTCATCTAACTCTTATTGTTGTCGGAGAAATCTTTTCAAAATGAGACTTGAGGACCCTCTCTCTCATTGTGCCTCAGTGGCCCCTTCCCAGGGGAAAGCTCAGGTGCAGGAGGGCAGCGCTGTTCCTTTAACTGTTTACCTGCAGAACACGCGAATGTTTGGCAGAACTACGATGTGACTAGAACTTTGAAGCAGCTCTCCGTCCCCTCCTTTCCTATGAGCTCAGACGTTCTGTAGAGCGAGGTTTATGGCAGTCTCTCTCTCATGGAGCATGGCAGGGAGACGAGCCTGGGCTTCGAGTCCATTGATGAGGGTTCAAGCTCTGACTTCACACTTTCCTAACCCTGTGACCTCGGATAAGCTATTAAAGGTCTGCCGATTTCAGTTTGCTAGTCTACAAACTGAGAATGATAAAGATAATCATACCAACAGCAATAATATCCACTAGGAAGGATTGAAGTGAGGATTTCAAATTCATCAGAAATGATTAGCAGACTCTTCCTTATTATTAAATATTCAGCAAATATGAATATTATAATTTTTAATTCTCAAAAAAAACCCCAACAAAAAAATGCCTAGATTTTCCCCATTGCTCAAGGCATTGGGGGCAGAATCACAGCCTCCTGGTCGCCTCCTAGTGTGTTCACTCAATTGGCCCATGAAAGAGTGAGTCAGGATTATCGCCACGTTTTCAGCGGGAAAGATTGGAGATGGGTCTCACTGAGGAACCCAGAACCAACGTCTCAAGTATAGAGAGCTCAGGGGATAGAGAGAAACAAATGACGTTCCAGAAGGAAGCCCACTTTACGCCTGACTAAAAGGGAAGTTGCCCCTTTAATTTAACCTCAGCCTGTCTAAGAAAAGATAATTCTTTAACTTTTTTTGGTGGGGGGGGTTGCCTTAACTACAATGTCTTAAAAAAACTACAATACCTTTTTGAAAGGGAAGAATAATGACTGAAGGGTGTTGAAAGGTTGGCTGTGTGAAGCAAACAAACTTCCACGCCACATTTGATAAGCATGTACTCAAATACCTGGCATTTGTATTTCAGAAAGCAGGTTTGGGAGAACGGCGGTCTACACACTGCTGGAGAGAGGGCAAGGAGGGATCTACCCTGGTTTGGGACAGGATCATCAATGAATGTGGTCTCACCTGGTGATTTGGAGGCATTGCCCTAGTTAAAAACAGTCTGTGGCATGCTGGAGGGAAACCCAGAAGGGGCTTGAGAGGTCCAAGCTCAAGTCCTCAGTCTACCCTCCCAGAGGTCTCCTGCCACGTGGATCTCCCTTTCGTATGTCAGGCGTGTCCCGTCTCTCAAATAATGACATCCCTGATGCCTGCCTTTTTCACTGCTAGGACCACTTTTCCCACAGTCTGCCCCCTTTATTCCCTGCAAGACTTTACCTCCTTAACAACCCAGATTGGAAAACTTATTAATAAGCCTACGAAATGGGTACCGGAAGCAGACACATTATCTGGGAGGCAAATTAGCCTTAGGAGGGCAATTCGATCCCAACAGCAGAGACTATCCCAATAATAATTCAGACTCTGATAACTACAATCATTTATTAGGAGTTTACTGTGCACCAGGCACCCTCTGCATGCATTGCCTAACAACCTTCTTACCAAGTAGTAGGGGATTGCTATGTGTTTTTTTTTCCATTTCACAGATAGGGAGACTGAGGCTAAGTGTGTCTAAAGCTACACAGTTGGTAAGGTTCAGGCCAGAGTTTATACAGCTCACACTGTTATGACTTCATAGCTCAGGCTCATTCCTGGTAAACTCTCCAGGCTCTCATTTCTGATGAAATGACGCCCTTGTCACTGAGGGTGTAGCTGAGTGGCAAAGTGCTTGCCTGGCGTAACAGTCCACGAGTTCAGTGCCAAGAGAAGAGAAGCTGAGGAATATTCCCTGTCTAGAGCTCAAATTGTGAAGTTAGGGGAGGCACGGAGCATTGAATCATCTCCAAAATTCCACTAAAGCTGTGGCTCAAACTCAAAATAGAAAAAGCATCTGGAACACACCTTGCCAACAAGGTGGACAGAAGGACCACCCCACTTAAAATACTTCGATTCCATATTTCTTTCTTTTCTATATTCTCTACTGCCCCCCCACTTCCTTTTTTCTACTGGATGATTTTAGCTGCAATTACTTAAATTAGTTTCCTCTTTCTGCTGTAACAAATTAGCACCCGTGTAAAGATGCCATGGAACAGACATTTATCATCTTATAGTTTCAGGGTGCCTACATCCAAAATAGGCCTCTCTTGGCTAACATCTAGTTTTCGGCAAGGACTGCAGGGCTTAGGAGATGCTCAGGTGAATCCGTTTCCTAGTGTTTTCCCAGGTGGCAGAGGCGTCGTAGAGTTCTTAGTCATGGCTGCCTCCACCCTCAAGGTCTTGGTGTTAGGACCTGCATGGTTTTGGGTTCCCTTTCCTGCTTAGCATACGGCTTAAGCTGAATTCACACACGATGAAATACCGTGATATTAAACCCATGTGCAATATCAAGGCTCTTAGGCACACGTATGCTTCCTTGGGTTGCAGCATTAGGATGCTCTGTCAGAGTCCCAAGACCCAGCCGGTGTTTACTGTCTGTGCCCGATAAATGCTGACCTAATGAACAAAGATCATTTTTCTCATTTGACTTGTCCGGATTTCCATGTTTCGATGAATATCAAAACCATGGAGAGTCTTTTATATGCCATTTTTTGTTCACCATGGCTACCATTAGACTTTATAATAAACATCCTTTCTTCAGGCCGCTTAGACTCTGTTTAATTTCTTAAGCGTGTGATGTGATGGAAGTTGCTTGTTGTTATGATATGACAAAAACCAATATGGAAGAGGCAAGGGTTTACATTTCCAAGTCGTAGTCTGTCTTGGAGGGGGGTCGGAGCAGGAACTTAAGCGGGAGCATGGAGACTGTGGCTGGAGTAGAGACCATGAAGGGATGCTGTTGACTGATTTGCTCAGCTAGCTTCGCACACAGACCAGCCCTATCTCCCCAGGGGATGGCACAGCTCACAGTAGGCTAAGCACTCCCCCATCAATTAGCAAATAAGAAAAAGGCCCACAGGTCTGGGCATGAGCCTATGTGACCTGAACAATCCTTCAGTTGAGGTTCCCTCCTTCCTGGGGGACATTGTGTCTAGTTGTAGCTAGCTATGGCAGAGGTCCAACAGGAACTCCTCTAGTTTCTCCTGGAATTTTTCTGGGATGGGTGTGCCCAACACTCCCAATTCAAAAGTCAGGCTGCAGATCAATAGAACTGGGATTGGCGAGAGGTGTTCACAGATCCCAGTCTTTGAACTGAGATGGATGAGAGAGTGTGGAGAGGACCACCAATGATCTTTGACCCTCAGCTTTGCTTCAAAGGGGCAGGAGGTGCTACCCTTACTTCCTTCACCGGGCTTTCCTAAGAACACAGAACTCTATAGCTCACTATGGATTGTGAAATCCAGATATACAACTGATGTCTGAGAATTCTGAAGGGAAGAGGTTGCCATGGCTGATTCTCGAGCAGAGGAGCAAAGAGAAGCGATAGCCTCTGTCTGAGTGGTTTCTCAGGGCTGTGATTGCTGTGATTAAGCATCATGAGCAAAGCAAATTGGGGGGGAAAGAGTTTATTTGGCTCACACTTCCTCACCAACATTCACGACTATCAAGACAGAACTCAAGAAGGGCAGGAACCTCAAGGCAGAAGCTGATGCAGAGGCCATGGAGGGGTCCTGCTTAGGACTCGCTCCTCATGGTTTGCTCAGTCTGCTTCCCTACAGAATTCAGGACTCCTAACCCAAGGATGGTATCACCCACAATGGGCTGGGCCATCCCCATCAATCATTAATTACGAAAATGTCCTACAGGCTTGCCTACAGCCTGATCCTAGGGAGGCATTTTCTTAATTGAGGTTCCCTCCTCTCAGATGACTTTAGCTTGTGTCAAGTTGACATAAAACTAGCCAGCACAGATGGCCTGTCTTCTCAGAAATCTCTACCACCAGACGGTATTTCCTGAGAGAGAAGGAAAGGACAGGGTAGCACTAGATGCTGGTCATCAGAGACATCACAAGGAATGGAAATCAGGCTCCGAAAGCAGAAGAACATTTCCAGGGACCAAGAAAGGAGTCATAAACGGCCAACCAGAGGCCATACCCCTGCTCCCAGCAACCAGGGGTCTCAGAAGCATCCAAGAACATACCTTGCAATAGGCAGCAGTTTGCTCAGGCCTGATGCACCTGCAGGGCCTCAGGGGAATGAATCAAGCAGGATAGGCTCACACCCACTTTCTCCCTGGCCTTCCCACAGTCTAGCCTTGACACGGGCCTCCTGCTGAAGGCCATTCTGGTTTGGGTGAAGCTGTCCTTTTAAATGAACAGGATGTGCTGTAACAATGAACTTCCTTACACAGACTCTTGGTTCCCCCGTGGAACTAACTTTTGAGTTTTGGATAATGGGACAGGGTAGATAGAGCCACATAAAGTAGGTTAAATAAAAGTTTTGGAATCTTTCCAGGCCTCCTGCTCAGACATGGTAACCCTTTTCCTGATGCATCCGGAGCCCCAGAGTGGAGCCTCATTTGCCTCCCAGTTCCCAGGGGTCCCCAGCCTGCCTCCCTGTACTTTGCTGCAAGACCACAAAAAACGAGAGGGTTTTTTTTTTCTTTTCTAATTCTCTCCCTCTGCATCCATAGCTTAGGTGTTCATCTTCTCCCGTGATTGGTCTTGGATCGTGTGCTTTTTGCTTTCACTGTCTAGAGAGGTATGTTGTATGTGAGCATCAAGGCAGTTAAGTGGGACGGGCACAGTCCTACGGGCCAAGATGCTGGCTTTCCTGGCTGGATCCTGGTGGTTTTGATAATGCCTGACAGCACATGGGTATCGGGAACTTTCAAAACACCATTGTCTGAGAACCAGCCTGAAACTGTCCATCCTTTCAAACACACAGAAGATTAAAGTGTCCTAATATCTGAAGGCAAACAAAAGTAAGTATCCTACCCCTTCTGGGGACAAAGTCTCTCTCTGAAGTACAAGGGGTCATCGGGATGCCGTGTCTCTGGTTGAGAAAATCACAAGGGATGAGAGATGAGTTTAGACGTAAGGTATTCAGTCTGATCCTTGACAGGAACAAGGCTCAGTCAGTCAGTCTGTGATTAGGACAAGGTCACAGGACTAGGGAGAGGAAGGGACAGAGGTAAAAAATCCAGGTCTGTCTTTCCACCATGCCCTGTGCTGTACTATGACAGGACTGGAGAGCCTCCCATGAGCAAGCGAGCGAGTGACTGGGTGAGGCAGTGAGAGCACAGGTCGGCAGGGGCAGCACTTTCCCCAAGACTGTCGGGGAACGGGCAGGGCTGCCAGGCCTGTGCTCTCTTCATTCTGTAGAGCTTGGTGGCTCCTCTCGGGAGGTCGGAGGCTCTCTGGTTCCAGGGAGTAGCAGGTGTTAATGCTGTATGATTCCTCTGCAGCCCTTCCCACCAGGCAGCCCGTGTGGGTTGTCTAAGGGCGGCAGACACCTGACTGGGCAAATCTTGTTGCCACCCCGCAGTCACACAGCTGTCCCTTGTCCCTTTCTTTCTTGTCTATCCCTCCCTTTGCCTTAGGTTTCATTGTAAGCCATCCGCAGTGCAGTTGCAGGAGAAGGTGGGGGCAGGATAGGACGGTGGAAAGGGTGGGGACTTCTCATGTGATGGCAATGCACTACCAGGGTATCTATCAGTCAGCACACATGGTGACATTTATCACCGGGGAGGCGCACACGCCCATGGACCACACTGTGCCTCCTCCAAACTCAAACTCATCGCCTACTCTGAAGGGCGATGCTATTTGGAAACAGGGACTATGGGAAGTAATTTACTTGATCAGACCACGAGGCTGGAATCGATAAGATGAGATTAGTGGCTTCGTAAGAGGTAGAGAGGAAGAGATAGATCTCCCTATCTCTGCCACCTGGAACAGAAAAAGAAGGCTGCACTCAGGTCAGGAAGAGAGCCCTGGAGAAGCTGACCTTGATCTTCTCCTTCCAGCTTTCAGAACCTTAAAGGGTGTGCTTATTTGTTAATTCACCAGTTGGTGGCACTTTACTATACAGTGACCTAGGAGGACCAGTGCACCATGAGAAACTCATTCCATCTTTTGTTTTGTCTTTCTTGGTCTGGGTTACCACACTCAATGTTTTTTTTTTTTCCCTAGATCCATCCATTTGCCTGCAAATTTCAAGATGCCATTATTTTTTTACTGCTGTGCAGCACTCTGTTGTGTAAATGTACAACATTTTCTTTAACCATTCTTTGGTTGAGGGGCATCTAACATATGGAATCTTACTTTGGAGGGTAAGACTGGGGTCAGGTTTTTGGAACCTGACTAAAGGTGTTATGCAAACTAGTTTCCCGATTGACTGAGTTCTCTGACAAAAATACCTCTTGAACTGACCAGTCATTCACACACTAGGATGACTGTGACCCTTTCCAAAGAGAGAGTTCTTGGAGAATGCAGATCTGCAAACGGGTAGAGAAGACACGGGACACCAGGTGGTGGCGGTGCACGTGCTTAATCCCAGCACTCGGGAAACAGAGGCCACATGCCTGCCTGTAACCTCAGTACTGTGGGGAGCAGAGACAGCAAGGTTCCTGGGGCTTCCTGGCTGACAGCCTAGCTCAGTTCCAGAGAGAGGTCCTGTCTCAAAGGGATATGACAGAGAGCAGTAGACAGGGTACCCAAAGTTTTCCCCTGCCTTTGGAACGTGCACACAGGCACATGCACCTACAGTGCACACACACACACACACACACACACACACACACACACACACTTCTGAAAGCCCTGCAAGTGAGACAGAGTTTTCTGTGCCCTGTCTTGCCCAGGCATCACTGACTCTGGAACATTCTTCCTTAGGCACATTTATACCTCTGCAAAGGAGCCTCAGACCCCTCCACACTCTGAGCACAAGCAGCAGCCTCTCCCAGGCTGCGCCACCCACCACCACCCTTCTCTGACTAGAAAACTGCAGGCAGGTTCTCAGCTGCCACTCTCCCCGGCCCTGGGAGCTTGAGCAAGCCCTGCTGCTTCTCCTGGAGTCTCAGGTGTAAAACAGACACACCCTCGACCCTGAAGGCCACTGCTCAAGACCGAAGGGTCCAGCTGCAAAACAAGCCCTTGCACAGAGTAATCTCAGCAGATAACAGCAATTGTTTTGTTCAAGGAAGAAAAGAAGAAAATATGTTCAGGACGGTGTCCCACATATGGTGTGGTGACAAGAGTTACAGAGGAAGTTGTTTTTCTTCTTCTTTTTTTCTAAATAATTACAGGATGCCCATGGCAATATGGAGTCAGAACTCTTTGAGCCACTAGTGCTCAAACTCCCACTCTGCTCATGTTGGTTGATGAATCTGGGATCCATTGCTTTCTCCTTAAAGACTAGACTCATCATTCCTAGGAAGGAGACAATGTATCTAATAGAAGTGTAGTGATTTAAGGGGAAGCCATTCTCAGAGCTGTTCATTTTCCAAAGACAAACAGTGACATCTTTAATCTTACATGTTCGAATGGGATCTGGCTACCTCTCCATCAAGAGCTGGGCTCTGGCACGTCTCTCCTTGAAGTTGGGTGAGTTTGTAGGATGTCTATGGGGGAATGAGAGAGTTTACCCTACAGGAAGGAGACTTCAGATCCTTGTTTCAATCAATAATTGTATCCGCTGCACAGATGAGTGTATGGAATCCTAACCCTAACCCTAACCCTAACCCTAACCCTAACCCTAAAGATGTTCCCAGTTGTTCCCAGCCTCTGCTTTCCCAGAGGTAGACCCAGTCATGGAGGACAGAACTAGCCATTTTTGCTGCTCTTCCCAAATTCCTGACCTACAAATTGTTTTAAGCTAAAAAAATCACAGCAATATATTATGTAGCAGGATTTTAATAAAACCACGAATACAGTAAATAGAAGACAGGAGCAGCAGGATTTGTGATTAGAGAAGTTCCTATTATATATATCCCCTAAGTGCCCTGCTAGGGCCAGCAGCTGCCAGAGACCCCGCCCCTGAAGTTTATGTCCCGCCCATCACCCTTTCCGCCAATGGGGATTTAGCCCCTGTGCTGCCCTCCAGCTCCTTCGGTGGCTGTGGTACAGAAGATGGGCAGAGGACTCAAGCCTAAGAGGCTCCTGTGTCACCGCAGCAGTGGCGGGTCAGCTTTCTCCCCGCTGGGAGGTGGGTATGGGGGTGGGGCCAGGAGATGCCTTGGTAGGAGTGGCCGCCCCGCCTGGGTGAGGGCTGCTCCTTAATCTCTCATCTCCGCTGCCTTTACATTCTGGCCCGACAGAGGTCAGCAGACTGGACACATTCTTTGTTGCGGTTAAACCAAGCCCTTAAGGGCTTAGAATTGCTTTAAGCCTGATTAACTCCCGAGGAGACAGAAACATTTACATTTGGGGACAGAAGAATAAGATGTTTAATCGCCTCTTAGAAACAAATGCTTTCCTTGTTACTCAAAGCCAGGCCCCTGTCTCACCCCCTTTTCCTTCTATTTGTTTTGTTCTCAAACTACTCTTTCTCCCCTCTTCCTTTTCAGGCCTCTTCATTGTTCATCATTCTTGCCCTTTCTTTAAAACTTTAAAATATTTAAAGCTGAGTGAGCAAGGCATGATCTTAACCTCTGAGCCATCTCTCCAGCCCACTGCTTCCCAAAATTTCTCACTGTCTGTGTCTCCATGTCTCTGTTGTCCCTCTCTGGATATCTTCCAGCTTTGGAGTCTTTCACTTTCCTGCTTCTGCGCTCCTGAAGGGTGAATCACACAATGGCTTTTGAAGCAGACAGTGGTGCGGTTCTCAAATGCTTACTAAAAGAGGGGCCGGAATTCTGGAATCCCTGACGCTGGCTTGGCTTATGAGCAGTGGTGGGGGAGGTTCTCAGCCGTGTGTCTCAAATCTAATGAGCCCTTGTCGGCAGGAGGCCTGGTGGAAGTCATGCTGGGTTTGAAATCCCATCACAGATGGCTCCCCAACTTTTGGTAATAATCTCAGCGCAATGAACAAGGGTGGTCAAGCCTCTCTCTGGATCTTGGCGAAGAACCTTGGACTTGGGGTAGAGATCTCATCTCCTACCAGTCGTTAGGCAGTCACTTCATCTCTGAGCATGTTCTTCACCCATAAAATGCATAGCGGCCATCATTGTGCCTTTCTCAGGGGGCTATTATGAGACGCATACACGCTAATGAATGAGAAAGCATTTTGCAAAGTATAGCGTGCTGTACAAATTTAAACCCTTTTTATTATTGTTGCTATCATGATCATAATTTTTATGTTGTGCTAATGTTATTCTTACAACTCATCAGTATTAAAAAGAAGCTCTGAGCAGGAGGCAATCTTGCTTCTCCCTCATGTGTGGATTTAGGGCGTCCCTGGGAATAAATCACTATTTCAAGGGGCTTTATCAAGTCTCCTGCTTCCTCCCTAGTCTGCTCAGCTTCCTTTGCGGAAGGGCTGCGAAAGCTGAGTATATCCTCCAGGCCTGGTCTAGCAGCTTCCCGTGGTGGTGGTGGTGGTGGTGGTGGTGGTGGTGGTGGTGTATTGCCTCCTGTATCCATTCCAGCTCCAGGCAGTTTAACCTCACTTCTCCATCTGCCCCCTGTCGAGTGAGCACAACCTCAATCTCTGTCCATGACACAGAGCACCTTCTCCCTAGCTCACCCAGAACACAGATGACCTGTTCTCAGGTCCTGCCCCCTCCCCTCCTTTCCAGCTTCCGCTACTCTCGGCTTCAGCCTCATGGGCTCATGGCCATGCTTGCCTCATGACCCCGAGGAAGGCCTCCATCCCTGAAAGTCAAGCTGCCCTGACCATTGACTTCTCCATCTTTCCCAGCTGAGACCACTCACTCTCTTGACTTTCACTGCAGCTAGGCAGAACAAGGGTGGTTAGTTATTCATGCCTTGCTATCAAACCAGTCATCATCCTTGTTCTAAGCTGAGTCGGCATTCTCTCCAATCTGCAAGCCTAGATCAGAGCACCTCCCAGTGAAAGCAGCTTACACAGCAAGGGAGGGGTGTAGGAAAGAACTCTCTGTCCCATCCTCCTTCAAGGCCAGCACTTTGATAACCCACCCAAACTTACCCTGGCCATGACCCTCGGGAGAGCCGCAGGTCTCTCAAACCCACCATTCGCTACCATCCATGATGACTCCAAGGGGACCTATCAGAGCATTTTACAGATGAGGAAATTCTGGACAAGTATCCAGGAAGTGAAACACCTTGCCTAAGGTCAACCAAAGTGGGAGCTCACGCAATCACCAGGGCTGCTTCCTTCAGGCTCTCGCCCACTCATTCTTGGCTCTGTCCTCGTGGACCTCGGGGTGGAACGGCACAGAAAATCCCATAAACAGATCCTTGCCACCGCATGGTCATCATGGCATAGGAATACATTCAGAGCTCCGAAATCACGGAAGAACTAGGTTTTATTTTGCCTGAAGAGCTGATTGATTGTGGTGGTAGTGGCGTGTGTGTGTGTGTGTGTGTGTGTGTGTGTGCGTCTGTGTGTGTGTGTCTGTGTGTGTGTCTGTGTGTGTGTCTGTGTGCGTGTGTGTGTCTGTGCACGTGTGTGTCTGTGTGTGTGTCTGTGTGCGTGTGTGTGTCTGTGTGTGTGTCTGTGCGCGTGTGTGTCTGTGTGTGTGTCTGTGTGTGTGCGTGTCTGTGTGTGTGTGTCTGTGTCTGTGTGTGTGTGTGTCTGTGTGTAGAGGGGGCTGCTGTGGAGCAACACTGTAGAGATCTTTCCAGCAGAGATCTTTCCAGAAGTTGGAAACTCTAGAGAGTAAATATAAATGTTTTGCACTGTGGCTACCACAACCCCACTTATGACAGACATTACTAATCAGCCTTGACCAATGACCCCACCAGGCTCTGCTATGCCAACCATCCCCCGGTCTCTCCTTTGAAGAACTGGAACTCACTGGATGCTCCTAACGTGAGAGTTCTGTGACACCAAGAGTAACTATCACCTGTGTCTCACCTCACCACTCGGGTCACCCCTGCCGGTAAGGTGGTCAAGACGATTGTCATTTCAGAGAAGAACCTGCAGTCAGGAATATCCCTTCCTTGGCAAGGTCACACAGCCAGGGAGCTGAGAGGATTCAGCAGGATGCTCCAGCGTGCCTCCCCTCAGAGCCTGTGGCTTCTTTTCTTTCCCTCTCCTCCATCACTGTAAAATGTGTCTGCATTGAAAGAGGCTGGAGATGTCTGCGCGGGTGCTGTCTGCGCTCTCCAGCGAGGATATGTCGCCGAACCTGCTTTATTTTTGCGGGATGCCACGGTGCCCTGCCTCACACATAAATAAAAAGGATTTAATAAAGCAGTTGAGCAATGTTCAACATTTCTCAATGAAGCAGGCTCTTAGTGGAGTTTTAAAAAGAATTTTCTTTATAAATTGAAATCGTGTCTTCAGGTATTTCAGCTCTTGCAGCAAGGAGAGTCTGCGACTCACAGACTTGCTTGTCTGAGGGGTAATTTAATGCCACCGCCATAGATCTCGATTTCTCTTTTTACCTTTAATCAATTTTAACAAGCCAGATGGTCATTGCAAATGGCTTCCCTAGCATCTCCCTTTTCTGCCTCTACTGTGCTAGGGGATTTATTGGAACGAGGTTCCTGGAACGATCTCATCACTTCCCATTCTGGGCTCTTCCTGCCGCCGCCATTCAGGGCAGTCTCCAGCATCCACAACTGCACCTTCTCTGGCTCCTCAAATGGAAGAAGCTCCTGTGCCCTGCCCTGCCCTGCCGGTCAGCCCCCGGGAGAACAGAAACACACACATGCCTTGCATGAGTTATTGATGCTGTAGTTTCTAACTAGACAGCCTTGCTCATCTATAATCTAGGCATCAGGAATAAGTATGGCTGTGGAGGTCATAGTTTCCCGGCACTGTTCTTACTGTTCTTCTTTATGATCTTTAATACCTACAATATTGGAACTAAGGTTTTTGTTTCCGTAGTCACTTTTATAAATATGACCACAAAAAATCAGGAAGCTGAAGCACTTTGTGCCCAAGTTGCATGGTTTAATTTCGAGGCTGAGGGTCCGTTCTGATCACCAAGCCTCTTTATTAGAATGTATTCGTATACTGTTTAGGAAGTGAAAATCGGTTGCTGTTTCACTAAAACTCCCAGCCATCAATCCCTGTATTCCATAAATATTTATTGATCACTTACCATGTGCTAGGATTTATGCTGGGTTCCGGGGAGACAGCAGTGAATGAGATAAAAAAAAAAAATCCTTGTCTCATAAGGCTTAGCGTGGAAAGGGGATGGACGGGAAAGAAGGCTGCTAGGCAAATAATGACTCCCGTCAAAGCCCTCCTCATCCTTATCCCTGGAATCTCTGAAAGCTACCTGACACTTCACAGATGTGATTAAGTCGTGCCTTTGAAATGGAGAATTAACCTGGATTAACCAGGTGGGCCCAATGCAATGAAAAGAGTCTTTAGAAAAGGGTGCAGAAGGCTCTCTGGCACAAAGAAGGTAGATTCATGGAAACTGGGGTCAAACTGCTGTGAGTGACAGCTCTGAAATGGGAGAGGTCAGAGGTCAGAGAAGGAAAGCACCCTCCTGCTAGATAGTGGGTGGGCAGAGGAAGTGAGCTTCTTTAACCCAGAGCCTTGGTCTGGAATGCAGCCCTGCCCACCCACTTCAGACTCCTCACCTGGGAAAGCCTCTGGGAGTGACTGAAGGCTGTTGGGGGTAATTTTTACAGATTATGATCCAAGCTAAGAATAAAGGTGAAGTCCCGCTGAGAAAACAACCCTGGGAGGCTCTGTGAGAGAAAGGATAAGAGAAAGGGGGCCAAGAAGGACATTCCAGGCAGAGGGAAGGGCAGGTCCCAAGGTCCAGAGCGTGGGGAATAAAGAGAGCCACTGTGGCCAGTCTTCAGCAAGAGCAGAGTGGGGGAGAGGGGTGCGGAGTGGGGTGCTGTCAAGTGAGGTTGGACAGTTACTCCAGACTCAGAGATTATAGTGTCCTTTAGACCACAGTGAGGGGGTCTGGTATTTAAAGTCAAAGAGAAGCCGCTGGAGAATGTTAAGGGGGGTGTGTGTGTGTGTGTGTGAACTGTCATTGCTTTGGTCAAGCATCCATGAAGAAGACCCTTCCTTGGGACAAGCAGCAAACTTAGAGGCAAGCAAGACCAATATGTCCTCCAGTGTTTCTGACACATTCCTAGAACAAGCTCAGCCTTCGGGGGTGGGGGGTGGGGGGGGGCAAGGGCTCCTCTTTCTGCTGACCTAGCTCTCTAACTCCTCAGGGCAGGGCCCCTGAGTACTCAGTGAGCAGACAGTGCTGTAGCCTTCAGCAGGATTTATGATGGTAAGAGCTGACCCCCGACATGGAGGCACTCAGCATTACTGTATGACCGAACTTGAAATGCTCCTGCCCAGGGGTGGAACTTTCCATCTGAGGCACTCTGTGACTCTCTGGCTCATTATTTAAATGCAGCTTTAGATGGGAAGCTATGTGAAGCAAGGGACCCCCTGCACTTTAGCTCTGTAGCTCCAGACTAGTGTGTAGCCAGGGCTCAGTAGGGTCATGTTGAAAGCAGGGTTATGTGGGAGAGGGGAATGCCACCAGCACCAATAATTTACACCTGGTTTTTGGTAGGAATCAGAAATGGAAAGAGTACTAACAAACAAGAAAATTAAAATCATTAAAATACCTCTCCATGGTTCTATTCTAATTACTGTTCTGAAGACAAGGCTTTGTTCTCAGGCAGCTGATACCAGGGAGAAACATGAACACTAGACAAGTCTTTCCACCCTAAAAAGCCTTAGCTAGATGCCCAAAAGCAGCCAGAGTGTGTGGGGACATACAAAAGGCACACACACGCGCACACATACACACACACACATCTAAATACCATCCAGTCATTTAGTTCCCCGCATATGCTATTGTAATTAGAATGTGAAGTGTCCTCCACAGGCTCCTGTGTTGGGGCATTGATCCCCAGCGGGTGGCCCTGTTTTGGAAGGTTGTGGGATGTTGAGGAGGTGGAGCCATGCTGGAGGAAGTAGGTCACAGAGGGAAGGCCCCGAGGTTTCACAGCCCAGCCTCACTTCCTGTTTTCTCTCTGTTTTCTGAGTGGGGATTCAGTGTGATTTACCTGTCTCTGTTTCCTGTTGCCACACTTTTCCTTTAGGGGATGGAATGTGCCCCCTAAAACTGTAAGCCAAAAGAAACCTTTCCCTCCTTAAATTGCTTCTTGTCAGGTATTTTGTTATACTAATGAGAAAAGTTTAAAAATTACACATGCTAATATCCACATCTGTACACATCTGGCTTTCTAACAACTTGCCTAATTGCAGAAGACGGTTCTACCATCTCACGTTTCTACAAGCAGGTCCAAGCGGTAGGGCTTTCCCAGATCCGAAGTGCCATGGTTATTATTCTGTTTAGCCATTAAAATAGTTTAAAGGATGCTACCTTTTATGATTGGGTGTCTAGGAGATTTTTAAAGTTGTGCTTCACTGAAGAAGTTTGAGAGTGTTGTGGCCCCAGCTCCATTTTCTGCTAAATTCTGGGAATTTGCATATCTCAGTGATTTTTTTTCGGAACACATATGGGGTAAGCTAGAAGAACTGACTGTACTTTCTTCTGTCGGCAACACCAAGAAAACAAGAAGATACACAGTCATTAACGAGAAATTGAAATCAAACCAGTGCGCATGAAGGATGATTCATGATGTCCTTCTGGTGAATAGGACACTCGTATTATTTATTCATTTGCCGTCTACTCTTTCATTCTGTTGCTTACTCTCAAGCTACCCCTCCAGTGCCTACTGGATGTCAGCTCCCATCATAGGTTCTGTTGACGCAGCAAAGAGCAGAAGCAGCGTCTCAGAAAAGCTCAGGGTTGGGAGTGGATGTGATGATACACACCCGTAATCCCACTCCTTGGGAGCAGGAAGAGCAGGGTCGTGAGTTCAAGGCCAGTCTGGACTGTTTAGTGAGTCCCTGTCTCATATAAAAATCTTAAAGTTGGAAGAAGATGGTGTACATACATTTCATCACTGCAGGCTTCGCAGGTTTTCCTCCAGTATTATCAATGTGCTTACTATCTAGTGCCTACTTCCTACTATCAGCGTACCATTGTACTCGATTCAGTGGCCCGGGAGTCACTGGTAGTTATCATCAGTGTGTAAGGGAGACAGAGTCCCTAGTCCTCTCAGTTTCTGGGTGAGGATTGTGGGATCTAGTAGGAAGTGGTAGGGAGAGCGACGTAACTCCAGCCTTGGTCCTGAATACTGCCACTGACTTCTGGGGAAGAACACATTGAGTCTTCAGTTTTGGAAGAGGGTGGAGGATGTCTTCCTTCATCGGAGTCGGTTTCAAAGGGGGAAAAATAAAAATAAAATAAGAGCTATCACCAGGATCCATGGTAGTGGGGACACCTGAATTTATTCAAGGATACCTAGGAGGCCACTTGATTTCATGGGGTCAGAGGAAGATGGGCACCATGCCAAAAGGACACCGAGTTACACCGTGTGAGCTTGTGGTGTAGGCTAGAGAGGTGAAGGGTGAAGGGTGGGTGTAATGTGGTGGTACCAGACTGTCCATCAGGGGGGTCCTATGGGTCAGATATATCAGGCTCTAATAGGTTGGGGGGAACCCTCTGTATTTTCTTTATTACATTATCTGCGTCTTTGTACTGTAGACTTAATATTAACCAACCTGCCACAAAATCATTCGCGAAGATCGACATTCAAAGCCATGCTCCCACCTGGGGTGGACTAGCAGACAAAAGAAGGGAGTGGGCCAAGGGAGGATAGGAGGTACAGGATGGTGGGCAGTACCTCCTGCTTTCCTTGGTCAGCCGCGGGAACCTACAGCCCACTGGGGTGGGCAATCAGAACAAGCTGGGTGTGAATAGTTATGGGTTCTGAGGGCTTACAGGATCTGAGCAGGGCTCAGGTGTAGATTAGGGGTATCCGAAAATCCCTCAAAGATTAAGAAACTTCAGAGGGCCTCTGGATTAGAGTTGTCAAGAGCAAGGACCTTCAAGTCAGGACAAGCAGGCTGAAGTCCCTCTTGGCCATTTCCCTGGGTCTGCCTGCACCTACTTCATCTGCAGCGTGCGCATGGAGGGCACTAAATCACAGAGAACACCCAGCACAGTGCCTGGCATAGGCTTCCAGTACCGGAGTATGCCATGGCTACTCCAGCCCGAGCAAAGTGGGGAAAGCAGACCTGCTGGGGAGCCTGAGCCAAGAGATCAAGGAGCGAAAAGGCCACGCCAGGCACTAAGGTAACTGCTTAGGAGGTGTCCAGTGATCAAGACTAGGGCCGATTGTGAGTTAGGAAGGGCTACTCTGCTAGGGTTTGGATCCAGAATGTCCCGAAGTCTTTTGTGTCAAAGACTTGGTTCCCAACTGTTGGTGCTACTGGGAAGTTGTGGAGGTGTTGGAAACTTTAGGTGG
Organism: Myodes glareolus; assembly: GCF_982192425.1. Classification (NCBI taxonomy): domain Eukaryota; kingdom Metazoa; phylum Chordata; class Mammalia; order Rodentia; family Cricetidae; genus Myodes; species Myodes glareolus. The sequence goes on from NC_142049.1 coordinate 4,220,595, forward strand.
CAAAAGGACCAGAGGGGAAAAGGAGGTCACTTGGGGTGTGTTTTGGGAGCCCAGTCCTTCTGTTTCTCTTTTCTCCCCGGTTTCATGAGACGAGTGTTTTCTTGCTCCCTGCCATGATATACTTCTTGTTCTCAGTCCCAAAGTCAAGTGGCCAAGGTGACCATGGGCTAAAACATCTGAATCCTTGAGGAAAAATAAAGACCTTTCCTCCCCCCGGTTCCACTTGCTACCCTGGCCCGAGTACCATCGTCCACTATTCAGTTGTGCATCCAGAGGATGCAGACACAGGAAGCTGTTAATCTGTGTTTGCTAGTATTCTACCACCTCTTTCATACCCCTGTTGTTCTGGCTCTTGATTTGAAAGAAAGGAAGTCCTCCATCCCTTCTTTCATTCTCTCCCTCTTGGCTCCAGCTGCATCCCTTTGGTGACCTGGTTCCTCTACCTCACTCATTCATGGACCACCTCCTGCAGGCCGGGTCCTGGCCATTCCACGCTGGCCAGGAGACCACTCAGCTGGACCGGGGACCTCCTTTTGGGCTCAGAAACAAGCTTCACTGAGATAAGCCGCTGCCGTAATTGTCAACAGCCGTCAGAAGGCAGCAGATGCTCACTGGCCATAAAGGGCACAAGTCCTTGCTAGGGGAGCTGGTTTGGCTGCAGAGACCTTGTGTGCTATTTTTAGTGCCTGGACGCAGAGGTACCAGAAGAAAATGCCAAGCTGGAAGGCTGCCTGCCCACTGAGGGCTGGGCTCCAAGTGTCCTGCCTGTGACTTTCAACTCCTGTTCTTTGTTGTTGCTCTCTCTTTCTCTCTCTCTAGGATGAGGCTTCTAGGCCTGGCTGATGGGTACAGCTCTCCCTCCAGGGAGCAGTCACCTGGAGAGGGTGCCAATCACTGGACTGTTGGTAAGTCCTCTACTCAAAGTCAACGCCTTGTGCTGGGGTTCCTCAGTGTCAATGCTACTTTTACTTAATGGGTGAAGAATCTGGACCTTGGAAGTGGCAGGGATTCCATAAAGCCGTTTTACTGAGGAGAATCGCCCCCCCCCCTTTTAGTGTTTGCTTCTACTTTCTTGAGAATGCAGATCAGGTTTCCTGCCTCCTGTTTTGCCCTAGTTATTCAAACTTAGAAGAGCGAATCACCCTCTCTGAGTCCTATTTCCCCTTCTGTGAAGTGGCAATGAGAGACTGTCACTCAGGATGGCTGGAAACTAAAGGTGAGGAAGTGGAGAAGGTGCGAGGAACCGAGGCGGTTTGCAGAAAGACTGGGCATTTGTTAGAAGTTGGAGGTATCATTCCCATTGCCTGGTCGTCTGTCAGGACTTGCCCTGGGCCTCACCTAACCCTCACAGCCACTCAGTGAAGCAGACGAGCTCATTTTCAGATGAAGAAACCCAGTCTCAGAGAGACAGTCGGGATTCCTAAGGGCACACAGCTAGGGACGGGCTACTAGGGGGACATAGCTAGTGCAAGGCTGCCATGAGCCTTGAACTCGGGTCTCTACTCTCCTCTGTTCCAGGTCTGCAGCTCAGACGCACGGGGGTTCCCTACATGCTTTGTCCCCAAGAGGTTCAGCAGAGGGGACAGGGTTGTCAGAACGATGGTGTGTTTATGTGCACATGAGAAAGACAGACAGACTGGCAAGGAAGAAGAGAGGAAGAACAGAGAGCCAGTACCAGACTCCACACACTGCGGCTTTCCCACCTGGCCTCTCCAGTGTCCCCAAGACAAAGTATGAGCCACTCTGGTACATAGGATAACCCTGCACATGGTCCACCCTGCCATGACTCAGGGGCTCTGTGGTGCCCAGGGGTTGTCCCTTTATGGGTAGCTCAGCTACCCATGCCATACCCAAAGGTGGCCTGTATGGTGTAGACCTGTAGTTCTGTCTCAGGACTTCCTGCTTTGTTTCTCTCCTGGGTGGTCTGTCTTCTGGATCACTCTCAGGCACACCTTGTCCTCTCGAGGGTGAGCCACACCTGCATCTCAGGGCAGTATTGCTGCTGTGTGCTAGCTGCCCTCACTGTGTGTCCCCAAGAGTGGCCTTCTCTCATGGGAATTTCATAGGGGCTTCCCCCTGACACTTATTCATGAGTCATAGCTTGAACACTAAGCTGTCACTTGACCCCATCCAAAGTCTCCTCCTGACCCCTAAAAACTCGCAATAGGGAATCTGATAATTCCCAAAAGAGAACCCCCAGAAAAGTGGTCTTTAGGTTCTTAATTTCTGGGGAACAAACATCCACCATGGAGATCAGCATGAGGGAAACAGAGAAAGAGGTGCAGCAAGTACTTGGCATGAGGCTTGCCAGAGCCTCTAATGCTAGTTTCTGACTTGGAAGCTTCCTGGTTAATCCCTGGCAAGGCCACTTTCAGCATAGGCGATGTGATTGCGGCATAACCAGCATGCATGTCAGGGACCATTCTGCATGCTCTAGCTATTTTAACTCATGCAGGTGCCATGACCCTAGCAAGTAGGAGCCGTGCCCATCCATTTTGTGGATGAAGAAACTGTGGGAGGAAGCTAAGCAGCTTTCTAGGGTCACCCCGCCAGGCTGGAGAGGAGCTGGGGTTCCCATGGAGATCCAGCCCAGAGCCACACTTTGAGAACTTCCTCTGTCCCGGCCTTGTGATCAGCACCCTATAAACATTGTTTCATTTGATCAAACCTTCACTAGAGAGACAACAAAGAGAACCACTCTGGCCAAGAGGTGACTGAGATGAGCTTTGAACTCGGGGCTTTGTGGGACTTGTAAATCTCTAGCCTGGCCGGTGCAGACAGAACAAAGAATCCTTAGGTCAAGGAGCATCTCGCACTGTGTAAAATATACACGAGGAATGCTTCTTTGGCTTGCTGGAAGCATTCACGGCGGCCAGCTTATATCATCTACTTCCCCCAACTGAGAAACTGCCTAGATTAGTCCCAGGTCCTGGAGCGCCATCTCTCTTTCCTGGCTCTGCACCCAGGAAGGACTAAAATAAGATCCTATTTCTTCAAGCATCTAAGATGTAGGCCCTCCCAGGGGCCATTCCCCTATCTGCACTTCCATGGAAAGAAAGTTTTATAAAAACATAACTGGCTACATTTACAGACTCATCCATCTATCCATCCATCCATCCATCCATCCATCCATCCATCCATCCATCTACCCAGTGAATAAATGCTTATTGAGCAGATATTATTGGGTCAGGTGATAAGGAAGCAAGCAAACCAGGTGTCAGGTTAGGTCCTCCTAGAACTTACACCACAGTGGAGAAGAGACACCGTGCAGACAGGGATCCTCCTACACCACAGTGGAGAAGAGACACCGTGCAGACAGGGATCCTCCTATGGTTGTTTTGAAGGTGAAGAGAGATGGGGAGGGTGAGAGGGGGAAATGGAAGCTATTTTTACACAAGGTGCTGCAGAAGGCCAGCCTGACTGAGTCTGAGCTTTGAGGGAGGCTGCCAGGAGGCAAGGGAGGCAGCCTGCGAGCTCAAAGTTCCAGGCACAGAGACATTAAGCCTCCAGTGGGAGACTTGGCTGCCTTCATGTGGCCCTGCTTGGGGCGGTGGTAGAGGGCCTCAGGAGATGCTAGAGGGATGTGTATTCATTTGTTTGAGGAAAGTTCACACTTTGCCAATGTGCTAATGGCAAACTTTTCAATAGCATTCTCTAAAAAGAGGAGCTTAATTACAAACAAAAAGACGTGTGATGCTGAGATATAGCCGGCATCTGAACATCCTGGGGGTCACGTAGGCGCTGGGCAGACGCTGAAGAAGTTGTGTTAGCATTGACTTTGGGTGATTCCCTACCTTGTAAGCCAATGTTTGGTCAGGCAAGGATCTCAGATCTGTTCCAGGTCCAGCTAGGGGTTAAGGGACTTCCTGGTTTCTACCTGTGCTATCAATGCTCTCAGGTGGCCTCAAGTGGAGGCCAGAGGTCAAGGCTGGGTATCTTTGATTGCTTCCCACCTTGTCTTTGAGTCAAGGCTTCTCACAGAATCTGGTGCTCACCAATTTGCCTAGACAGGTGGATTAGCAAGCCCTGGGTCTCTCGCTGTCTCCACCTCTAAAGTTTTGAGATTTTCCGTGCATGACTCCATGCCTGGCTTTCACGTGGCTGCTGGAGTTTTGAACTCAAGTCCTTATATTTGTAGAGTAAGCTCTTTACCAACAGGGTCATCTCCCAAGTACCCGGGCTGCGTTTTTAAGAAGAAAAACAAGGAGGGGCTTATACTTGATGAAGACTAGTTTTCTCTGATGTTACCCCCACACTGGGGAGCAAATCTACCATTTCTTTGTGTCCAGGGCATTTTGTTCCTTCTCACGGTAACGGCAACATCACACCATGGACGTTGCCATCTTCTGGAGGACAGGGAGTAAAAGAGAAGAAAACTGCGACAATCACAGCCTGTGCTGACACTATGCATGCACCTCACACCAGGAAGACTGAGGCCAAAGCTAAGCTCAGAGGATACAACTCAACCAAACACAACCAAATGCTCTCAGTGGCTGGGTATGTCAACTTTTGCATAAGGGTTGCTGCAAACCTGAGAGGGAATGGCCAGGGAGTGCACGGCATGAGCGCCCTGGGGACTCAGAGCTGTGGACAAATGCCTCATGACTGTTCAAGACAATGAGGTAGAAAGGCTGCAGGCCTGAGCCTGGGTGGGGTGAAAGGCTTACGCCCAGCACCCCAGTGGGGCCCCCGAGTTTTTCAAAGGACCAGAGTATCAGCCTAACCTGCAGGATATTAAAAACTGTTAAGATGACCAATAAGGACCCCCCCACACACACACCAAAACAAAGGGAATATGAAGGGAGAGCAGGGGCAGAAAATCCATCTTATAGGTTTTAGTACCAATATATGTATATATACACACTGTATTAAAGGCCCTAAACAAAACCATCTTTATTAACATTTCCACAATAGTGATAAGATAGATGGAATGGAATTAGATATGAAAAAATGTAATATCTGTGAAGGAAACTCTGGGGAGACATGGAGTTATGAAGGTCATTTCTCATTAAGGGCAAACTTTTCTGTGGTTTTTGCCTCTGACTTTATCCTATGAATCCTCTGCCAGAGTCTGCAATATGCACTCCTTGCTCTGTGTGCTGGGGACAGGCTGTGTCACCCGGCGGCCCCCTCAGCTAGGCAGCGTCAGGCTATTTTTAGCTCCTCCGAACAACTAATGGCATTATTGTCCATTTCCCTGTGGTGAGCTGCTCTGGAGCTTACCAGCTTATTAACTCTGCTAGACACCCAGCGCCAGGAAAACAGGGTTCCCTTGAATTGGAACCCAGGAAAAAGCAAAGGCTGCTGAGTTCCAGAGGTGGTGGCTGTCTCTCTCAGGGGCAATGCAGACGTTGATGTAGACACGAATTCTGAAGACACAACTCTTGGCTGTAAGATGTGCACAAGAATGCCCACCCCATGGGTGGCATTACTACCTATGATGGGCTCGTAATGAAATTTGAATTCCAGTACCTTGGAGAATGGCTTTATTTGACCATGCAGTCTTCCAGAGAGAGTTGGATTAACATTGTGATATTTGGGGCAAGTCCTAACTGAAGTGTTGTGCTTTTTTTATAAATAGGACAGGTTGGGTTATGGAGACACACAGAGCACCCTGCATAGAAATGAAGACAGAGATCAGGGCGGAGCATGGATGATGACCTCCATGATGTCAAAGATGGATGCCAAATCTCTAGAAGCTAGGGGAGCGACCTGAACAGACTCCCGCTACAGCACTTGGAGGAAACCAAACCTGAGGACACCTTGATTTTTGTACAGTCTCCAGAGACAAGAGGAAATTCACTTCTTTTTTTAAGCCACCTAGTTGGTGATGTACTGTGATGGCAGCCCTGACATCAAATACAGGGAGCATTAGTAAAATGGGAGGGAACATAGATCCGAGACCGTCACCTGGCATAGAGTTCAAGGTCCAAGGTCAGAAACTCTCTAAAATAAGTCACGGAATGATACTGAAGAAATCGATCCCATGGTATTTCTGTGCACCCCTTGTGGTCTTGATTCCTACAGACACCAGAAGAGGACAATGTACCCCCCAGGGCTGGAGTTATAGACAGTTGTGAGCTGCTATGCGGGTACCGGGAGTTGAACCCCAGGTCTCTGGAAGAGCAGGCATTGCTCTTAACCACTGAGACCTTTCTCCAGACCTAAGTAGCTGCTCTTAAGACTTAATAAGTGGATGAATGAATGAGATTCGGAAAAGGGCATGCACCCCAGAACGTGGCACGACAGGTAGTCAGTGAATGTTTGATAGTTGAATGGTCATCAGCATTTACAGTTTCTCCTCATGAACCAGGAAGGACTCTAAATGATTGACATACAGTGGCCGACACATATGAAACCCTTACAACAACCTTTTCAGCTTAAGAGATCACATTTTGCATTTCTTCCATGTCTGCTTGGTTATTAGACAGTCTTATATATCCCAGGATGGCCTCTGAGGATGACCTAGAAATCTTGATCTTCTGTCTCTCCTTCTTGTGCTGGGATCACAGGTATTAGATTGGTTCACAGCGTTTTGGTTCTGGGATTGAACCCAGGCTTTCATGCACGCTAGGCAAGCCGTCTGCCAACCCAGCTACTTCTCTACCTAATGACCTCATCTTAAAGACGAGGAAAATGAGGCACAGAGAGGCTGAATAACTTTCTCAGATTCATTGAGTGGTTGAATTGGCTATTTGGTATGCAAGTCTACTGATTGCTATTTTGGGATATGGGGTCATACTGTGAAACTCTGGGCCTCTGTTAATACAACTGATCTTGGATCAGGGGGTGGAGCCAGTGACTGGCTGACAGGAATTAGTGAAATAGAGTATGGAGGACACAGGAATAAGGAAAAAAAGACACACAAGAAGGAATAGGGAAGGACTTAGAGATTTTCAATCCTTTTTGGTTTGGAGCAGGTGGGAAGATGCTCTCTTGCTAGGTCTTCATCCAAAAATGAAGATCAGTTGGTTGTGTTTCGGCTTCTCTGAGCTAGCAGGTTTTCACCCCCACATCTGTCTCTTGAGTCTTTATTGGTAAACAGAACAACTTAGATAAAAAGGACAGATTTCAATGTTGTATATGAAGAACCCAGCATATAGTTGGAGCTCAATCTGGATACAGGGAGTAGTTGGGAGTCTCTGGGGAAGGCAGGGAGCATTGGGCCTGCCCCTGGTGGCTTGGTCTCTCTTTGTATCCTCTGCGGGTTTTGTGCTTCTCCAGAATGAGAGGGCCTAGGCCTGACTGGAATCTGAGGGCCCTTACTAAGAGCAAGCTATCCTTTACAGATTCCTGTCCTTACACCTTACTGCTTGTCTGAGAAGAAGTCAATCTGGTGCTGAAGAGAAGAGGTGTGGCATAGCCTTGTATCATCTGTCAGAAGGCAGACTGTACATTGTCCCCCGCTCAGTGCCATAATTCATCCCAAACCAAGTGTGAGATGCTGACTCTGCACTTCCTCCACAGGCCACAGGCTGGCTGTGTGTTCGCCTTCCTAGACTCAGCTGGGCTATGCCAAGTCCCAACCCTGGCAGTGATTTACAGTGTCACGGGCTGGTGTCCTCCACCCTGACCACGGCTCTGGCCCACAGGTTTAATTATTTAAACAGATTTTACATTTTATGAGCATGCCCTCAAGCCTGGCAGAGGAAAGAGAGCCTTAGGAGGGGAAAGACTTTGCTTGAAACAGTAAATTGAACCGTGCAAGGACAGAATTCGGGAAGCATTCCAAATTCCTGAATGTGAGCGTGGTATTCAAGGCCCTTTGGAATTCACTCCAGGTTGTCTGCTGCCCCTGCTGGGCATAGAGCATGCCTCTGTCTCACTGTGGAGCGAAGCAATACCCCGTCATCTTTGGAAGTTTAGTTGGCTTCTGCTGGCCAGCCTACCAGCAATGCCCTGTCCTGCAGACTCGTCATGCATACTGGCATACTGACTCATCTTCCTGTAGTCACGGTACTAACAGCAGTGAGGTCGGGTTGCTGACACAGCAGTAACCAGCCTCCTCAACCCCCCACCACACTCTTCCCTCTCCGTAACAAGAGACTTCCTTATGCACCCCTTGGAGGTGTTCCTCATTAGGGTCTAGCTTCATGATGTCTTCCCTGCCCGCCTGCCTCCCAACTGAACCCAATTGCTCCCAGCAAACTCTAGTCATCTATCAGAGCCCAGCATCCTGGGACCGTGACTAAGGGCGAACTCAAAGCTTCTCTTAGGTTCTGACTGCCTTCTGGATGGGATTGTGGGATTCAGGGTCTATTCTAGCAGGATGATGCCTGTTTTTTTTTTTACCAGGAAAGACTCCAAGGTGTTTTCTCTACTAGACACTCCCTGTTGTTGCTTGTTTACTCATGGTTTGTTGTTGTTTATTTACTCATCCGTACACTCGCTCACTTGCTCGCTCACTCACCTACTCCCTCTTTCAACACACCTTTATTGAGCCCCACTCCACATGAGACCCTTTGCCCGGCTAGATCCATAGAGACAGCAAAGCGTTCGGGCCTTGGCTGCTCATTTTACAGCTGTGGAATCATTTGGTAAAATGGCTGTTCTGAAGTTCCAGCCTCTTAAACAGCTGCAGGTCGCTGCTAGCCCTGGGGTAGCACGCACACTTGGGTTGGGCTAGAGAGGACCCACCTAACCCTCAGGCCTTTGGGGACTGTGTTTCCTTTGCTCTGCTCAGAGGACCAGGCTGGAGAAAATGAAGCTCACCAATCTCCATCTTCCCTGCTCCCCACATCCGTGTAGACTGGGGATTAGAAAGTCCAAGGCTATTAAAATAATGATGCAAATAATCCACATTTTTCATCTTAAAAGCACTTCTGCCGCATCCGATTAATCTTTTCCAGCACCCTTGTGTGTAGGTAAGTGTAAATTTGTGCTTAGAGATGAACGAAGCCAAAAATGTGAGGTGATTACTCTTGGCCCGAGGCTACATGGAAGGCAAGCTTTTGAGCAGGGCCTGGATTCATCAGTCTTCTGTTATTCTGAACCATTTCTCAGGCTCTGAGGGCCATGTCCCTTGAGCAACTCTCAGGAATGGAGCTGGTTTGTCTTAGCTGTGTTCATGGAGGTGCACGAGCTATGCGGAGTAGATGGAAGCCACGCCCGCGGCTGGCCTCTGGCAAGTGACCTGACCTCTCTGCGCATGCTCCAATTTCCCCCCTTAAGAAATGGAGATAATGACTAGGCTGCAGGGTTAGGAGGGGGATACTAAATGAGCTTATTTTTGCATAGTCATTTGCACAGCAGGCAATACATTTTTCTTCAAAGAATAGAGACAGAGCATGACATAGGTGAAGTCGGTTTAGTTGCTAATACTCATTGTCGCCATCATCACCACATCACCGTTACTGTAACCGTCCCTATCACCATCATCATCACCGTCACCAAGCATCATCATCATCATCACTATCGCTACCAAGTGTTTATTCAATTTTCTTACTGGTCTTCATTAAGTGCTGTGGATTTTACAAGAACAGTGAACAGCACTTTTCCCCTCATTGCGGTGCACCATCCCTCACTGCTGTGCACCAACCCTCACTGCTGTGCACCACCCCTCACTGCTGTGCACCACCCCTCACTGCTGTGCACCACCCCTTACTGCTGTGCACCACCCCTCACTGCTGTGCACCACCCCTCACTGCTGTGCACCAACCTTCACTGCTATGCACCATCCCTCACTGCTGTGCACCACTCCTCACTGCTGTGCACCACCCCTCACTGCTGTGCACCAACCTTCACTGCTGTGCACCATCCCTCACTTCTATGCACCATCTCTCACTTCTGTTCACCATCCCTCACTGCTGTGCACCATCCCTCACTGCTGTGCACCATTCCTCACAGATGTGCACCATCCCTCACTGCTGTGCACCATCCCTCACTGCTGTGCACCATCCCTCACTGCTGTGTACCATCCCTCACTATTGTGCACCATCCCCTGGGAACTGGCATGCTCCAGACATAAAGGTGCTGCGATTTTGTCATCATAACAGAACCACATCCTGGGACTGTGAGGGAAAAGGAGACTTCCCCTCACATTGCCTTTGTCCTGGCATCTTATCACAGCAACAGCAAAGCTATTACAGTCTCCAAACAAAGGACATAGTTGGGTACGGGAGTTATGTCTGAAAATAGCTTTTAAAAAAAGCAACAGATGAAAGCCAGGTTCATGGAACACTTTGTAAGGTAGATGAGTTTTCTGGGTAAGTTTGGGTCATAGGGTATCGCTCAATGTCTAATGCTGGCACATGCACTGTCCGGGGTAGGTGGATACATGAGTCACAGACGTTAGTTTCTTGCTTGTTGTTTGTTTTTGTTTCTGCCTTCTAACATCGTATCCAGGCAGCACCATTTGAATTAGACAAGCTGCGTGGAGATGCTGATGATCATTTTGGGCACACTGAAGTAAAAATACAACTCTGACCTCAAAAGGGATAAGGGAATTTATTCTGGGGTCAAATATGAGGGACCATGGCCATCTAAACACAGATGTAGGCATCTCAAGCTCTAGACTCCAGTGAGGCATCAATTTCATGAACTTTTTATAGTAACAGCAAATAAACTATAAATCAAGACCCTTTTACAAACACATCAATGGGTACAGTAGCTGGTGGCTTGTAAGAAAATGGAAAGACCTCTACTGTGGGTATCAGATGGTATCTGACAGCATCCCCAGCCCTCTGCTTGGAGAAAAACTAGGGTTTTGTTAGGTGAATATATTCCAAAGGATGTTTATCTGTTAATTATGAGATGTAAGGTAACACCTAGGTGGGCAAGGGATAAGTGTGGGGCTAAAGATTGCACAAGATACATTGTAATCTGGCTCCAGCCCTGCACCGGTCCAGTATTTCCACATCAATCCGTCATCAGCCTTTGTAGCCACAGCGTTTTTTCTAGGAATCCTTATTCACATGCACATCACACACCCTACCCAGAAAGTTGCTTCACAGATTATCCTACCGAATTCCTCACAAAGTCTCTGGGTGGTCATGCTAGTTTCCCGCCTCAGAGACAAGAAAGGGAGGCAGGTCAGAAAGTAACTAGGGCTGTATGACTTGTGCCCAGGGGCAGAGTTGGTCAGTGGGATGCTAGGTGGGTATCAGCTCCTGATGAGGAGGAAGGATGGCTGATAAGACTATTGCCCTGGAAGCCTCCTGCCTTATTTCCTTCAGCCAGAAGAATGAAGGGCTGTGAAGCTGGGAAGTCACTTTGGTTAACACACAATTAACATGTTTACCTGCCTTTAGGGGAAAGGTGTGCGCAAACTCCATTTGCACCTCCGCTTCCTCATCGCCCACCTGTGCCTGCTTCTAGAGATGTCTGTGTCATTAATGATGGCAAAATAATTGTGCACACTACTCTGAGATTCCTTCGAAGGCAGAGTGTGATTGGTACTTAGAACAGCTTGACAGGGTCAGAGGGAACTGAGGACCACGAGGACTAGCTACCGAGCGAGGTCTTGGCTTTCAGTTGGGTTTGCACTGCTTTCACATCAGTTTCGTTCAAAAGGCCATCATGGTAGGCTGCACGGCTGATGGGTGAAAGACATCAGGGCCACGGAGACCCACAGGATAACTGGAAAGCAAGGGGAAAGCGGCGCCAAAGACAAGCTATGGTCCAAAACAGCCAGAGACCACCTCCAGCACAGTTCTGGCCAATTCCTACCAATCCTTGTGGCGGGGGAGTGCTCACATGACTGAATCTAGCCAATGGGATGTGGGGGACAAGATGCATGCCACTTCCTGCCTTCTCTTCTGGAAACCTCTGCCTTGGGATCTTAACCTCTTCAGTCTAGAGGCTCCACAGGGGTAGGGTGTGCAGCCCCAAAATGGGTAACACTGCGGGGGGGGGGGTCCTCTGAAAACTGAATTTCCTTGCCCACTCTGACTGCTTTGCAATAAGAAAATTAAAGTTTTATCAGGGTAAGATTTCAAAGATTCATAGGTTAGTGCAGCTCTTGGGTGTTTCTGTGGTGTCTGAGTTGCAGCTGGTCAAAGTGCAGGAAATTCGTGTCTATGGAGTGCTCAGCCAGAAATCAACATCTATATCACACCCTCACGCAAGGCTCATAGGGAGCAGTGGTTCAGTGATCAAGGATGTTTTGTACGCTGTTTGGCTACCGTTTTCGTTGTTGGTAGCATACCCACCCCCACCCCGAGAGGAGGACTACATATCCAGGGTTTTATGCTTGCTAGGCAACAACCTTACTGCTGTGCCAAATCACCAACCTTTCTAACGGAATCTATTTCTTTTCTTTTTGCAGATTTATTTATTCTTTTAACGTGTATGTTTGGCTTGGATTGTTGGCACGTGCGGCCTCACATGTGTAGTACCCATAGAGGCCAGAAGAGGGCGTCTAATCCACCGGAACCGGAGTTCAGGAAGTTGTGAGGGTGCTTTGGGTCCTCTGTAAGAGCAGCAATTGCTCCTAACCATCTGGCAGCATCACACAGCATCGGAAATGATTCACTTTTCCAAGCCTAACAGAGATGGGGAGAGATAGGAACCCCATTTGATTGCGGAGATGGGGAGCGATAGGGACCCCACTTCATTGCATGTTGTGAAGTTCTATTTGCCTGTCACCTAAGTCTCATTCTATGCTAGAATCATGCTCCCAACACTGAGTACTGCTTAGCAGAGTACGGACTTCAGAACAAAGCCTACATAGGGCCCAAAACACAGCTTGTTCGGTATTGCTTATTTCTCTAGGGATGGCCAGTCATACACCAGGAGGTGAATGAAGCCACTAAGTATATCGACATGGCACATTTTTTTTTTGAGGGTGTAGAAATAAAACGTGAAGTTTTTGCAATTATTTTTTTTCAACTTTGATATTTCAATGGGTCACCTGTATAAACAACACCTGAAGACGCTTTGTTTCCATATTATCTAAGCTCGAGCTCCCCCTCCCTCGCAAAGCAAGCAAACTTCCTCTGTTAACACGTAAGTTTATATGTAAGTGAAGGGTCAGCTTGAAACGTTTTGGTCCAAGAGCATCCTGCCTCCTGGCTGCTTTGATAGCACAGTGTCAGCCCTGGGTTGCTCTGCAGGATCAAGACTCTGCCTCTAACTCTAGCTGCCTGGAAGCAGTGCCACCTGAAACCATTTTATGATTGCACTGAACTTCCTCGTTTGGAGGAGGTGAGGAGTTAAAGCCTTGGGAATTCTTTGCTCTGCAGATAGGAAGAGGCTGGGGTCCATAGGAGGAAGAGTCACCTCCTCTCTGGGAACCCTGCCCCCAGAGGTTGTATTCTTTTTTCATTTTCCGGCTTGCTCCAGTTCTAAGGCTTGCATCCCACACATTTAATTTCTCCTATCTCAACTAAACGAACTGTTTCTATCTCCTCTCTGCTATCCCTTTTCTTAATATATATTTTTTTTATTTTAGTTCACAGAGAATGCCCCCTTTTGGATAACTTTCCCCAAACTCTTTCTAGAACGAGGCAGCATATACATCAATTCAAGAAATTACATAATGCCCAAGAGGCCAGCCTTGTCAAAATTCTAAGTGGGCCAGATTATTTTTCCCTTTCTCTCTCTCTCTCTCTCTCTCTCTCTGTGTGTGTGTGTGTGTGTGTGTGTGTGTGTGTGTGTGTATGTATGTGTGTGCATAGGACACACATACTGTTATTGTTCAGGTGCCTCTGGTCTGGTTACCTTGTTTTAAAAATTTATTTTTTAAAAGCAATTATCTTTTCTTATTTTATATACCAATCCCAGTTCCCACTCCCTCTATCTCTCCCTTTCACCCCCAGCTGCTCCTCAGAGAGGGTAAGGCTTCCCGTGGGCAGTCAACAGAGTCTGGTACATTGCTCTGAGGCAGGACCGAGGCCCTCCCTACTGTATCTAGGCTGAGCAAAGTATTCCTCCAAAGAGAACAGGCTCCAAAAAGTCAGTACACACAGTAGGGATAAATCCTGGCCTCACTGCCAATGGCCCCACAAACTGTCCCAACCAGACAACTGTCACCCACATTCAGAGGGTCTAGTTTGGTCCTATGCTGGTTTCCCCGCTGTCAGGTAGATATCAGAAAATGGAAAGATCTACATTGTATTTTTTTGAGATAAGATCTTTGACTGACGAACTCACCAAGAGTATGCTGGAAGACCACCACACCTCAGGACTCTTTCTCAGCCTCCTTAGTTCTGGGGGTGCTATGTCACTCTGCTTGATTTTTTTGTATGTGGTTCCTGGGGATCTAACTCAGGTCTTCACGGTTTTGAAGCAATTATTTTACAGTGGAGTTACATCCCCAGAGCCTTGGCCCCATGCTGTTCTGCATGGTCAATTTGCGGTCCTCGGATTCGCTCAACCCCACTGTTTCTTCCCTGGCTTCTCATCACTTACGACATTGGTAAACCACCCCGAAAAGCCACGGAGGGTGGAGAACTTTCCTTTCCCACAGAGCAAGGAGACTTTCACTGCACCCCTTCTGACTGTGCCAGAGATGGTGAGGAGCAAGGAGGTTGAGGGCCATAGGAAGGGATCCTGTGAGAGAGAGCTGAAGCCAGGTCACTGAGGTAGGGGAAAGGGTGCTGGCTGGGGCGGGAGTTGGGACACGAGGAGAGCGTGGGTGAGAGGATTAGCCTCATGGTCAGGTGCGCTGGTGGGACCTGGTCGTACTATTTTTGAGCTCACTCAAAAAACAGGCCTGTTTACTTTATTGTTATCTGGTTACAATTTTTTATACTCTTGGAGATTGGTGCTTAAAACATGGCCACTGAAATCAGCTCAGGGAATTGAGCCTCTACCATCAAATGTTCAAAAAAATCACTCTGGATTTAAGAAATCCATTTGCTAGCTCAAATGTGTTTTATGTATTTGTTTAAAAGTTCCCACATGCCTTCCCCCCTCCCTGCCTACCACACACGGTTTTTGCTTTTTGATGGGGAGAGGCCACCCACCGAATCACCGTTTCAAACAGGCTCACATCAGGCCCCTTCCCTTCACGGTTGTATTAGGGGGCTGACGCATGGCCAGAGGGCAATCCCGACATATTCTGTGGACCCCAGCAGACTGTAGATACAACCCCTGACTGTTGGGGGCTTGGAGATACTGGTACAGAATACAAATCCATCTCCTCCATTGGCACATATAGACTGATACCATTATACATGGGAGACACTTCAGTGTCAAAGGCTGAAGATCTGTGGCTTCTCTCTCCTCTTATGTTTTACTTTAAAAATTCATTTTAAAGTTTTTATATGTCTTGTACATCGAACACGTTCCTCTGCATACTCCTCCACCTTCTTCTCCTTCCTTTCCTCCTTCCTCTCTCAATCATTCCCTTTGCACTCTTAGATAGTATTAGTTCCATTTCCAGATCATACACGCACACAGTTTTAAAAATCTATCTGAAAATCTAGGAACATGGAAGAAAACACGTGACATTTGTCTTTCTGAGGCTGGCCTAAGACACTTCATAGGATTACCTCCTGTTGTGCCCAGTTTTCTTGTGAATGATGTAATTGTTCTGCTTTATGACTGAACAAATGTCCACTGTGCGTACGTACTATGTTTTCTCACCCATCCTTCCACCGTCTCAAATATAGGCTGGATCCATAACTTAGCTGCTGATGCAAGTATCTCTGAGATGGGTTGGCTTGGAGTCTTCCAGTAAATACTTGACTCCTTACGTTTAGGGAAGGAAAAACTGAAGGGAGTCCAGAGAGGCAGCAGAAAGACCCTTAAAACCACATTGCTAGGAAGGGAACAGCTAACACTGGACTCCAGACCTGCAGAGGCTGGGTTTGCAGAAGCCTGCAGCCCTTGGTTTCGGGGGAGGATGGATTTACTGGACTTCTATCTGCCAAGCATGATGTTTATGTTTGGCGTTTTAATGTTGCCGCTGCTGTGGCTACGCAGCTACCCTCCGCTTCAGTGATTCCTTACTGAGTACCTGCTACATGCGAGGCGCTGTGCTAAGAACTCTAATATTTTGCTGTCCATTGCACAGCCCAGGAGGCAAACGTTATCACTGCTGACACTTGGTACCTGGGTAATCAGCCTCCCAGAGCTAGTTCTGTTGCCCAAGGACACACATCTGGGAAGTGTGGGAATAGAATTATGAATAAACCCGAACGGGCTGGGACTCGAAAGCCATGATCTTCTCTGAATCTTGTTCTTCTCCCTGAGGAAGGGTTCTCTGACAACTTGTCTGGCCTTAGCCCCACAGTGAGTGATTGCCGCTGGAGTGTGGGTGCAGGATGCTCCTTTCTGACGAGCGTCCCCTTTCCTCCACACTGGACTTCCTGCTCTGCTAGCCTAGCCTAGGTGCACATGAAGTCATGAATGTGCTGCTTAGAGGTTTTGGATATAATGTAGGCCCACCTATATTATGGCCATATTAGTTTGCGGAAGTGCTTTCTATGATATTTGCGTAACAAGACTGCTTGAATAACCCGCTTTCACTGTGTGGCACACACACAAGTCCCAGCACTTGAAAGACAAAAGAAGAAATTCAAGTTCAAGGTCAGACTGCACTATGCATTGAGACCTTTGAAAGCCAATGGCAGAACTAACAGTGGCAACTGAAACGATGTATTTACCAAAATGCATCCCTGTTAGTAAGAGCTGCTCAGGGAAGACTACGGAGCCATAAGACGGAAGGGACACACAAATGTCAGCATAGTTGCTGCCCCGATTCTACCACATGCAGCGCCACAGGTGAACTGAGTTTTCTGAGCCCCACTGTCCTCATCTGAAAAATAAGCATGGCTCAGTTCGAGGCTTGAATTCAAACACAATAAGAGCTCTGGAATTAAAATCCCATCCTACGGTGTCCTTTGCCAGCTCCGGCTGGTCTCGCTCCTGAACAAAATTCAGAGTCTGCAAAGCCTCAGAGGCCCCTGAAGTCAGGGGCCTCTACTGATTTTCTTTCCGCTCTGTGTGATGTTGGCTACGAAGTCTGGGAACACAAGGCTGGAACAGCATTTGCCTAGGGCCATTCTGGGTTGTGGGACGTGTTTGGTTCACTCCCTGGTACCTCTTGGCAGAGTAATGCTCAAGATTTTCACTCACTCTTTATGGATGATAAAGGAGGAGAAGATTTTCTATAAAGCATTTTGGGTAGATGAAGTCTATAGAGCTGAAATCAATCATCTTTCTGTAGACACTGAGGTGAAGCACAGAGGAAGAGGTCTGTGGTTTGGTGGCACAGATTTTCCCAGAAGAATGTCAGATGTGTGTGTGTGTGTATACATGTATGCACATGTGTACAGACCTGCTCTTGCTTGATCTGGGTTTAAGCCATCATATTTTTATATGAAGGATCTCTAGTGCTTCATGAAGCAGGAGGCTTACATGGTTTCATTTGGGTCCGTTGGAAACCAACACAGGCGTGGTTTATCTCTTTACCATGGAGAATGTCAAGGGCTAGCTGAGCGGTGCTCAGACCAGGCGTAGGTGGAACCCAGAGAACTTCCAGAGAACCCTAACGTCGCAGGCATGGCTTTGGAGAGCTTACAGGGGTGAGTGTGGGAAGGCACAAGTATCTAGCTATCATTTCAGAAGACATTTCCTGCATTCTTCACGCCAAGCATGGTTGAAAGGACAGACTGATCACAGCGTAGAAGCCGGACTTGGTTTTAAAGTCCTGTCTCCTCTGAGCGATCTAGAGACTAGCATGTCTGTTGTATCCTTTCATTGCCTACAGAATTCCCTTGGTGTGCAGGCAGGAACACTTTCCTCTCACAGAGTGGGGCAAAGGTCACATGGCTGGGCAGGTTCTTGCCTCAGATGAAAGCATTTTTCTCATCCCTCTCCACTGGAAGAGCCACGGACACAAGGCGTCTTAACACTGATGACACTGGAATCCAGTGCCGCTGGGATGCACTCCTCTGAGTAAAAACGGCTTTTTGCTTAAAAAGTAAATTACAACGGGTGCATTTTCCATCTGCCACAATAAAGAATAATTTCTCTTCCTTGTGCACAAGAGCTCCAATTATGATTTAATTCAATTCCGATTAACTGTGCTTTGATGGCATTTCCATTACATAAAAAATAAATGTATTAGCCAAGCATAATGTGTTTTGACTATAGTTCTGATGCTAATAAGGAGGCTGTTTGGCGGCTATGATCCCACACTTCATTCGGCAGTTGTAAAGAAAGGGAAGAGAAAAGGGGATAAGGCGGATTGAGAAGAAATCCCAAATACTAGGGTTGCCATGATTTTCAGGGGCATCAGCAAGGCCTCATGGGTTTGTTCTCACAGCCTCTGACTGAGATACTTCTCCGTGTGTGGTGGTTGTTCAGTGCCCTGGAGGTTTGTAGGTGGAGGAAGGATGGCGGAAACTCCTGTCCGTGGAGCTGACAGTATGCCTGTAAACTGATGAGTCAGTGGGAGCAGTGCATGGGTAAACTGTGTGAACTAGTGTGAGCAATGCCTCTTCCTTTTCATGGCCTCTGAGTCACCATCAGCCTTTGCCTGAACCCCCTCTCCTGGTCTCCAGCTGGATAATCCCCTGGCGACGGCCCCCATCAATCCAAAAAGTTGTTAATCCCTTCCTGGGTGAGTCCTGGTCTTTGCTTATACCTGGGATTTCTCCAATGGGCCCTGACCTGGCACTCATGGGAAATGTGTTGGCTGGAGCCTGTTTGCCTTCACAACCATCTCCAAACACTTTCTCTTTAATTCCTTGTAGCACGAGCTGTCTTTTCTGGGTTGAGAAGGTAGTACCTTCCGATGGCAAGGTAGCACCAGCCGAAGGCAGGGTACTGTGCTTTCCAGCCGTGGCCACTTTCACAGAGAACCCAGCCCCCAACCTGGGCATCGAGCTCCATTCTGTCTGCTTCTGTTGGTTTTGGATCTCTTTGTGATTGTATAGATGTGTTCTTTAATACATTCAGAAAGGTATATAGGCGCTGCGGTCACATGCACCTCCCTCCGGCCCCTGCTGTCCTCCTCTCATTCCCACTGGGCCCCCTCTTCTCTTCTAGTTGCTCCGGTTTGACGCCTTTTGTTTTAAATCTCAAAGGTGGGGTTCTCTGCTTCTTGCTATTAAGTCTTCCAGTCACTACTTTTTAGGTTTCTATGTACCCTGTAAGAAATTCTCTCTCTCTCTCTCTCTCTCTCTCTCTCTCTCTTTCTCTCTAACTTAAAAAAACACTATTTTATACTTATGGATGTTCTGCTTATACGCATGCCAGCATATCACATGTATGCCTGGTGTCGTGGAGACCAGAAAAGGGTATTAGACTCCAGCAAACTAGAGTTACAAGTGGTTGCTATGTGGGTGCTGGGACTCGAAACCAGGTCCTCAGGAAGGGCGGTAAGTGCTCTTAACCACTGAGCCATCTCTCCAATTCTCAGTAAGGAACCCTTTAAGCACATTTGAGATGCTCCAAGCAGTTTCCCTTTGGCTGAAATCAAACTTTCAAGGGGTGAAGTAACTACTGAGAATAATGACCATCAACTCTGTGGGGACTTCAGGACTTAAAACTGTGTACACTGCTTTACTCTATTTGGTTAGATTTGTCATCCGAGCATAAGTAGATCATATTGTACATATGGTTTGATCCTCTGTTTAATATATTGTGCAAACTTTATTTTCTCATTTGAATTCAAACATATTTTCATGACTAATGCTCAACTATAAAGGTCTATTCTACTTTATCGATGCAATCTTCTGCTATTGAAAACTTGGATCTCCTTTGCTTCTTCACTCATTTAAATAATTACATGGGACAGCTTTAGCTATGCCAGCTGCACAATTGGTCCATCCTAATTCTTGACTAAATAAACAGTAGCTAGTTGAAAATCTGCTCATCTCCCCCCTCCCTAAATCTTCTAGAAATCAAGAAGAATGAGTTTCCATTTCATGCAATGAACTTCAAGGAAATAATCCTGCCTCTGTTGGTGGTGGGTTAAGCTAACCACACCAGATTAGAAGCCACGTAGAGGAGAGGTGAGCCCATCTGTGAAGGGATGAGCAGACTGTCCAGGGGCCGACCTCTTAGCCTGTACTAACTAACCCCAAGGCACTTCTACTGGCTCAGATCAATCATCGCCTGGCTCACCACATCTCTCAGATGTTCTATCTATGTTGTTTTCCATGCTGGAAAGCTATGTCTTCATCTCTTGAGAAGGTTCTAGTCTTGCCACACTACAGCCATTATTTCAGAAAAGGGACAAAACAAATATCAGATACTACAAGAAGGAGCCGGGAAACAGAAAGCAAAGAGCCCATGTGATGGCTGAGTGAGCGTGGTTCTCACACGGTTCCATCCTCAGGAAAGGAAGGAACATGGTAGGGAAATGAGAGAAAGGAAGAAAAAGAGGAGGGAAAGAAGAAGAAGAAAATTGCTTACAAAAGATGAATGAAAACCCAGATAGCAAGAAATACTTTGCTGTGGAGCCATCATTTTGTGCCTGGTGAATATGTATAGCTCTCATTGATTAATAAAGAGCTGACTGGCCAATAACTGAGCAGCTAGAGGTTAGGCAGGACTTGCAGACTAAAAGGGAGGGGCAAGGGCAGAGTTGACAGCAATGTAGAGAGAAGCAAGATGAACCTGCCATGCTGCCACGTGGCAGAGCACAGATGAGAAATATTGCTTAGTTTAAGTTGTAAGAGCTCACTAGTAACAAGCCAAAGCTATCGGTTGAGCATTTAAAATGAATAATAACTGTGCTGTTAGTTGGGAGCTGGCTGATGGTTGTAACAAAAAGACTTGGCATACATACAATACATCTCAAAAAATATGGAGAACTTCTGCTTTGTGTGGCACTAGAAAACATTAGCATCCCACAGTCTATGAAAACCGGTTCAACAAGAAACGAGACAACCAACCCAGCACAGCATTAGGAGAATTCGCGGCGCTCAGAAAATTGACAAAAAACTGCACTATTATGGAAATAACAAATTACAAACAAAAAAATAACTAAATTAGGCAGTCGAAAATTGCGCTGCTGTCATAGGAGAAAGGCTTGCTGAAATAACAGTGGAAGCTGCTTTTAAAGAACAGAGATTAAGGTACTCAGTGAAGGGGGCAATTTAAACATCAGGGTCACAGTGTCTCTGCTGAGGAGTCACACGTGGGACAGAAGACACATTTTCCTTCCGTCCACTGGAGCGCAAGGGCAAACCACACTCCGGGGAAACAGAGGAGGTGGTAAGAATGATAGCCCGTTCCTGCCAGGTTCCAATAATGAAGACATGATCGCTCCGGCAATAACCAGGGAAGAATAGGCCGAGTTCAAGGAGAGAGGTCAAGCTGACTTCAGTCTTCTGCGCAGACGGGCCTGATGCGAGCAGCTCCTAAGGCAGAACCTGAGGTGTTGCTAGGGGGTGGCAAGACAGGCCCTGAGCACCGTTTGCCTGACCACTCATTGTGGAGACACAAAGGGAAAAAAAAATCACTGAGGCCCGGGGATGGTTCGGTGGGTGAAAATGGTTTTTACACAGACGAGGCTGGAAAGCAGAGCTTGTCCCCTGGAACCAATGTAAAAAGTCCATGTGGCGGTGTCCATCTGTAATTTCAGCCATCCCACATAGAGACGGGAGAACTGGGCCAGCTATTGGCAGCCGGGCAGAAACAACCATCTCTGGTTGCTTAAGGCTCTCTGCCTTAAGAAAGTAGGAGAGAACCAACCCCCTCAAATTGTCTTCTGACCTACACGTGTGCCAAGGCACACACACACTCACACATACACACCCAGTCACACACACATACACATCACACAACACCCACCCCCGTTCCCGCTCACTCATGTATACATGCACATCGTACAACACACATACCATACACACACACAAATAAACACACTAATAGTAACAACAGTAACAAATGAAATAGCAAAATGCAAACATCAGAAAGCAAAATAGAAGAACTCTGCTTTGATCCCATGTCCGGAGAAAGCCATTCAGTTGTGAGCCAGTCGACCGGGATCACAGACAGTGCGAGCAGAGAAGATGCAGTCCGAGTTAGACAAGGTTGGAACAGCGTCTGCAGTAGCACATGAGAGACTGTGATCTTAGAGGGCTGCATATGTTATATACAAGTCTAAGGGAGGAATAATGTATTTTCAAGTTATTTAAAACATAGAGATGTGTGATTTATCTAGCATGTACCATCTTGTGACGCTGAGAGCAGCATGTAGTTATTTACAAAGTTGAGGCTGGGGAACCATACTAAGTCTTGTTGGCTTTTGTTGGCTTGTTTTAGCTTTGCTTTTTGAGACAGGCTCTCTAAGAACTCACTACATCTGGCCTTCAATTTCTGATCCTCCTGCTTCCTCCTCTCAGGTCGAAATATAGACAAACTGAGATTATGGAAATATCTACCATGCCCAGCTTATGTGTTTCCTCGGTGTTGAGGGTAGAACCCAGGGCGGGCATCACCCTTGTCAGGCCAGCATCCTAGCACCCTAGCTACTACATGCCCAACCCTTGTGATATTTAAACAAATTTAAGATTCTGTGTTGGGTCACGTAGATGAACTATCAGCTAGAACAGGGAACATGTGGTTCATGGGCTACAGGTCAGAACTTCTACGATCCTTGTGTTTTAAAGCAAATAGATTAACTGCTGTTGTAATTCAGTTCACCATAAGGTGAACCAATACATAAAATTCCACCAGAACAAATGCCTTGGAAGAAGGCAGTCGATTAGTTTTCAATCAGTTTAACTAAAATAAAACAAAGAGAAGCATCTAAACAAAATATTCTTAAATAAAATGCTTTCAACAAATAGAAAGCCATGGTTGAAAAATGGTATGAATTTATACTGTTATGCCAGAGAACTTAAATATTATAAATATCAACACAGTAAAATTGCTAACATCCCTGAGGGAAAAAAGAAAGAGGGGAAATTGTAGAAGTGCTAATTTTCTCATTTTTCACAAAGAAGAATCATTCAATGCAGCTTAAGACTGTATTAGAAAATACAGACTCATACTTTTCGAATCTTGTGAAAATTTCTCCCTGGAAGGAGATTTATTTTATTTGCATATTTGCTACTGAATTTTGTCCTCCTGAGTAGACAGATTGGAGCCCTAGGCTCCAGTCCCTCAGAATGTGACCCATTTGGAGACAGGGTTTTACAGAACTTAAATGAGGCCTTAGGGGCAGACCCTAAGTCGATATGACCAGTGTCCTTACAAGCAGGGGAAACGCTGGGCAGAGGCTTGAACAGAGGGAGAAGGCAGTGGATGAGGTGATCTGAGTCTGTCGAGAACTGGAGGAGAAAGAGGGTTTCACCAGGCGACACACTGACCCTAGGCCCAAGCTGCAAAATTGATACAACAGGTTGTTTTTTTTTTTTATTGTTGTTTGTTTTAGTTTGAGCTTTTGATTTTTAAGACAGGGTGTGACGTATCTCAGGCTGGTCAAGAACTCGCTAGGTAGCAAAGGATGACCTTGAGTCTCTCCTATTCTTTCCTGCCAGACAGCCTCCCATCCCACCCCTGACCCTGGGAACTGTTAGACACTGAGTGGCTGTTGCTTCAAGCCACCTGATGTTCCGGGCATTTGAAACAGTCTTGCAAACATAACTTAGTGTTTTTAAAAGGATCGTTGCAGAAATGTTGGAAAATCATGTCTGAAGTTTACTAATCCTCCAGCTTAATGCCAATGTCTATGTGTTTTCAATGTATAAATATATATAAACAGGTTGTTTTCCTTGTAACAGCGTTATGAGGGACTCAGCCCCAAGCCGTATCCCGACTGTGAAGTGCTTTCTAAACAACCCCACCTACCCATTTTCTGTCTACAGCTCCAGAAACAGAGTGAAATGTCACCTTGTTTTTAATGATGGTTATTACTACGAGATCAGATTTGGGTTGACTGTTTTGTTTTTTAACACTCACTACGGAAATGTTTTTCAATGTGCATGAATACTTTAAAAAATAACATTACAATGAGAACAATCATATATATATCCCACCCCCCTTTTTGAATGCTAGGTACTGTTGCATGGTGTCTGGATAGTTTTCTTGGTACATGTAGTTAAATTCCTATGGAGATTGCAATACCTTGTGTTTATACAAGCAATGGACTAGGATGTGTGCTGTATTTTGCTACTTAAAGTGTTGTTATTGTAACAATTCAAAGAGACTGAAAATATTTTAGACCCATTGCTTCATTTTAATTGCTAGGGGTTGATTTTTTTTTTCCCTAACCCTAACCCTAACCCTAACCCTAACCCTAGATTTTTTTTTTTAATTAAAGAAAAGGTCATCTGGATTTCTTGTTCTGGCTGAATTTCTATACTTCCTCTGTGGCTGATTTTTATTTATTCATGAGAAGCATGAATTTATACTTGTTTGTACATGCATACACACATGCACAGGAATTTGCCCAATTTGTTGCTACTACTCTGGTAGTCTGTTTTGCTTTAAATTTAATTTTTGACATCTTAAAATGTTCATAAATTTAAAATTTTTTTTTCAGGTATTTTGTTTTACTCTCTCCTTGGTTTTTAATTTATATAGTTTGAGGGATTTAGCCAATCTAGGCAAGTACATCCTACACTTGAAACTACCCTGACTGCTCCTTTCTTTGCACTAATATATATATATATATACACATACACACATACATATACACACATATACATATATACATACATACATACATATACACACATATACATATATATATTCTCTAATTTCACACACATATACACACACACACACACACATATTCTCTTTTTTAGTTTCCCCATTTTGAGGCAGAGCCTCATCTATCCCATGGTGACCTTCAACTCTCTGTGTAGCAGAGAATGATCTGAACTGCTGAGCCCCTCTTCTTCCTCCTCTTGAGTGCTGGGATAATAGGTGTGCACCACCACACCTGATTTCTGTCCTGGAATCAAGCCCAGGGCTTTGTGTGTTCTAGGGAACTGCCAAATGAGCTACACCCTCAGCCCTTTCTTCCTTCCTCCCTCTTCCCTTCCTTCTCGCCTGCCTACCTGTCCCCTCTCTCTCTTTCATACCCAGGATTCTTCCCTGGGCTCATTATCCAGATGAGCCCTCCACTACTGAGCTAAAATCCTCAGCTCACTTTAAGCATGTTCAAGTGGAAGAGTTGCTGGCTCTTAGCTTTCTCCCAGTGTTTTTCATTTACATCATACCTAAAATAAACTCACATCCATTCGGCACTGGTTCTCCCTCCCCACTCAGCTCCCCCAGCAAACAGTAATCTTTCTGTCACTGTAGACTCTGGATGTTTTATCAACTTGTAATCATGTGATCATTACTCATCCTGATGTCTCCACTTCCCATGTTTCCACGGTTCACACGTGCTGTAAAATGTACTAGCAGTTCACTGCCTTTGTTTCTTAGGGATGCAGTGTTCTACCTGCGTGCACGCCTGCATCCAGAAGAGGGCACCATTTCTCATTGTAGACGGTTATGAGCCACCATGTGGTTGCTGGGAATTGAACTCAGGACCTCTGGAAGACCAGGCAGTGCTCTTAACCTCTGAGTCATCTCTCCAGCCCCAGTATTCCACTACTTTTTATGGTGAAAGACTACACATTGCATGGAACAGACAGGCGATATTATGTTAATTCATCAATTGCTAATCATTTGGATGATTGGCTATTAAAATGGCCATCAGCTTAAAGTGTCAAGTTGTTTTCTGTAATGTCTAACCTATTTCATATTCTCTATCGGCAACGTATAAGGTTTACATTACATCACATTCTCCCCATCCCCAGAAATCATTTTCCACTTTTCTCTTTAATAATAATGAACATTTTAGTGAGCATGTAGCTCACGAGCTCATCACAGCATTGATTTGCATTTCCTAACAAAATATGATGCTGAGTTCTCTGCACGTGATCTTCTCTGAAGCAACATCTACCAAGGCCATTGCCCACTGCAAAAGTCAAATCATTTTGTTGAGAGTTTTTTCTTATATGTCTTAGATGCTAAATGCTTATCGAATGTTTGATTTGCAAATAATTTCTCCCATTCTGCAACTAGTCATTCCACTATTTTGATAGCGTCCTCTAACATTGAGCAAGTCAAGTCCATCTATTTCTTCCTCTGTTCCCTGCGTTTGATTTAACACATTTAAGACTCCATTGGCAATCAGGGATCATAAGTAGATCACACTAATTTCCTTTTAAAGTAAAACTCTACATTTAAAAATAATTCCATGTGTTAATCCAGTAGTTTCAGCATTACCCAAAGAGATATTATTTTTTTTTTCCCAATTAAATGGGCCTAGCACTCTTGCTGAAAATTCACAGATTTTGGATTCCTGGGTCATTCCTGACACTCGGTTTTACCTCATTGATATATGCTGCTCTCAATTAAAGGGCCACACTCTTGTTTGTTCCTGCTTTGTGGCAAGTTTTGACAGCAGGGAGTGTGGATTCTCGCTCTCTCTCTCTTGAGTTCTTGTTCTCTCTCTTTTTCTCTTATTTCGGCTATTCTTAGTTGCATGCATATACATTTTTAGGATCTGCTTGTTGATTTCTATGAAGAAACTGGTTCGGCCTCTGAGAATGTATAGAAACTATAGATCAGTTTAGGGGAAACAGGCTCTTAACAAAATTGTCTTCTGATCCGTGAGTGTGGGATGCCTTCCCATCTATTTAGGTTTCTTTCAGTGACAATTTTGCAATTTTCAGAGTGTGCTCTATGTTAAATGCATTCCTATGCATTTTGTTATTTTTTACTGCCTTGTAAATGCAATTGCTTTCTTAATCTAATTTCGGGATGCAGCGTGAAATCATCATTTATTGCAAGTTGTACAAAAATGGCAATTGATTTTTGTATATTGATCTTATATCCTGCAATCTTGCTGAAATCATTGGTTATAAAGGTCTTTAAAGTTCTCTCTTCAGGATGTTCTATAAGATGCTGTCTACAAAAAGGCATGAGCTGACCTCTTCCTTTACTGCCTGGGTACCTTTCAAACCTGTTTCTCATCTCATGACACTGATACTTTGTTAAACAGAACAAGTGAAAATGTGCAGAATCTCGGGAGATGGTGCGTGATTGCTCACCATCAAGGTGATGCTAGCTATCCAGTTATCGTAAGTGCCTTTTATCTTAGCAAAGACGTTCTTATACTTGTTTTTTAAAGTTTTTTTATATTGATTGTATGTGTTTATGATGAATGTGCATGTGTGTTTGCTCACTCACGTGTGTGAGTGCAGGCACATACATGCCACGGCATGCTGACATAGGTCAGAGGACAATGTTGGGGGTTGGTGCTAACCTAATTGATTACTTTTATTCTTTATTCTCTGTTTATTTTCTGGGGCATATGGCAGCTACACGGCTGACTAGAGTGGGAGGATTCTCCTTCCTCCATCTTTTATTTCCCTGTCGGAACCCATCCTCCTGCTCTGTGTGGGTTCTTTGGATTTAAACTCATGTTCCCACACTTGTTCAGCAAGCACTTTGGTTGGTTGGTTTATTTCAAGACAGGGTCTCTCTACTTAGCCCCGACTGTCCTGGATTTTGTAGACCAGGCTGGCCTTGAACTCATCCATCTGTCTGCTTCTGCCTTTCAAGTGCTGGGATTAAAGATGTGTGGTACCAGGCCTGGGTCTTCAGCAAGCGTATTATCCTCTGATTATATCTTGCAGCCTGCTACTTTAATTTTGAAAACTCTTGAGAAATATGGTGTTAGTACAGCCTTATATGTTTGACATAATTCATTAGGGAAGCATCTGGCTTCCAGGTCCCCTCTTCCCCCTTTACATGCAGGGTCTAGCTATGTGCTCTAGACTTGCTTGAACTTACCATACTGCCTAGGCTAAAACTACATTCATGATTCCCCTGCCTCAGCCCTCCCAGTCAGAGATTGTAGGTGTCTGCTATCATGCCCAGGTCTCTTTGGAATTTTTTGATTGTTAATTACACACGTACCTGTAGGTCTATCCACAGGCTCCATTTCCTCTTTTGTCAGTTTTGCTTGTTTGGTGCTTTCTAGGCATGTGGCCAGTTCAGATATGTTATCTAACTTATCAGCATGCAGAAATTTATAATATTCTTTGACAATCCTTGTTTGTTTGTAAAATTGGTAACAATGTTCATAATTTTCCAACTTATTTTGGTCATTTCAGTTTTCTCTTTCCTCAGCACAGCTAGAGACTATTAATTTTGATGACATTTTCAAAGAAAAAATTATTTTATTTTATTGATTGTCCATAATATATTTTGGATATTTTTGTTTTGTAGTTTATCTCTGTTTTCATCTTTAATATTTTCTTCCTTCTGGTAGCTTTGGGTAGAGTTGAGCCTTCTTTCATCAGCTCTTCAATAATTACATATTTGAGGTTTTTGGGTTTTTTTAAATATAGGCATTTAAAAAATGATTTTTCATTTGATTACTGTTTTCTATTGTCTGATTTTGTTTTAATGTGCCACGTTTTCACTTTCATCCATCTCAGAGTACTTTCTAAATTATGTTGGGTCTTCTTTGATCTTCTGATTGAGAAAATTTGATCTACATATTGTGAATATTCCATATTAATTTCTGTCATTTTGTGTAAATTTATCCCATTGCGGTAGCTGTATAATGTCAATTTTTAAAGTTTCTATTGACTTTTTTTATAACCTTACCTATGGAAACTGCTTCATGTGAGCTTGAGAAGAATCATGTTTTTTTTTTCTGTAATTGAGTGGCAAATTCTGTATAGGCATAGTTAGTTTATAGCATTGGGCAAGTTTTCTTTCTATCTGTAGTTGTTCTATACATTATTGAAGCTAAAGTTGGTCATTTGTATACATATTTTACAATCCTTTCACTTTCAGCCTAAGATGAGTCTCTTATGGGAAGTATATAGTGTATCTTAAAAAGCATTCTGTGTTTTAGTCTGAGAGTTTAGACCTTCAATATTTAATGTTTACTGATGTTTCAGGGCTTACTTTGGGTATTTTCTTATATATGCAGGTATATGTATATATATATATTTGTGTGTGTGTGCATACACATATATATCATATACATCCTTCTCTACACTTGCCAATTCTCTGACAAGAGATACCTTTTATAGTGCACTGCTTTGATTAGATTCTAATTTTTGTACTATTTATTTTAAATTCTTTCCTTGGAGTCATTGAAAAATCATAGCTATTATTTCAATTTACAGTACTTCAGTCTAAATTTGTAACAACTCATATTCAGTATTGTACAAGAGGCTGGCCTTATTTAAGTTCTGGCATGACCATTTAATGCTATTTTGGAAATTGCAACTTTATAAACATGTGGCCATTTACATAGATGTGTAATTGTTCATTTATGCAGTTGGTACGGTTTAAATATGAAATATCCTCCATAGGCTTGTGCTTTGAATATTTATTTCTAGATGGTGGTGCTGTTTGGGAGCGTGTAAGACCTGTGTCTAACTGTAGGAAATATTTCACTAAAGGTAGGGCTTTGGTACTTTACCCGGTCCACTATTCTGTCTTTGCTCTTTGCTTCATGATCCCCTGAGATATGAACAACTGTCCTATCTCATACAATTTCACTGTCAAGATGTCTTGTCCAAATGTGTAAGACAAAACACTTATTGATTGAATCCTGCTAAAACTGTGTGTCCGAATTACCCTTTCCTCTTTTAAGTGGTTTCTGATAGATATTTTGGTCATAGCGAATAAAAACATTTCATATAGAAAATTTATATCATAGTGGAGCCAATACTGTGCCTAAATACGGCCGTGTGATTCTCAAGCTTTTGGAACAGACTTGGAGGAGGAATTGGTAAGAGTCTGGAGATGTGGACTAGAGAGGACCTAGAATGTTATAACTAGGGAACAGCTGAACATGCTTGTGGGGCTTTGGAAGACCAGAATGCCAATAGTAATATAGCTAGCAAAGACTGTATTGGTGAGGATTGTGATGAGAAAAAGGACTCTGCTGGGGTTGGAATAAGAATCATTTGTATTACTGCATGATCAAGAATTTGTCTCCATTTTCCTAGTATCCTGATAATTTGAGCGAGTTCCATGTCAAAGATGATGGTTCACCATATTTGGCTGCAGGATTGAAAGGTAGCTCAGTAGTGTTAAAGACTGCTGGATATTTTAAGCCAGGCTTACAGTGAAAATTAGGAAGTTGGGGCAGAATGGGAAGATGTGAAAATATGAAGGCTAGCCAGAAAGGGAAAACACACACACACACACACACACACACACACACACACACTAAACCTGGCAGAGAAAGAGGCCATACTTGTTAGAATAATCAACATTATTGAATAACATCCAAAAACTAAAATAATAACTAATAAAATAATAATAAAATAAATAAGTTCCCTTAAGGGCACTCTAGGAATTGTTGAGACCCCACCCATAGAAGACTCCAGGATGAAAAACTCACTTTGAAGATTTCCCTTGAAAAAAAGAGTATCCCTGGGATACTTTTCCCCCCATCCACCTAGGGAAGTCTTTCCCTAGGGTTATTCCTCAAGCTCTCAGAGGCAACTTCAGTCAAGTTCTAAGCAGGGAAGGAGGCTCCCGTTTACACTGGTAGCAGAACTTGGATCTGTCTCTATGGTACTGATTCTGTACCTATGCAAAACGCAGGATGTATGCATTAGTGAGTTATGAAAGCAGGCAGCAAGATTTTAAAGGAACGTCTTAGAGGCTAGGCAAGGTGTTGCGGGGTAGTATCCCTAAAGGGAGTCCCTACAGGTAATTTGTGTTGAAACCCAAGTTGAAGAGGACACCCCAGGACTCTCTGCCAAGGAAACCTGTAGGCAATGGTGGAGACAGGAGTAGATCCAAAAAAATGAAAAAAGGTAATGTGTTCATACATTAAGACCACAGGAATGGGGCTGCTTAAGCCTGGCAGAACTCACATCATATATCTGAGGTATTCTTTGCACAGAGGACAGTTTGCTGATGAGCCAGAAGTTGCAATGGACCTAACTCAGCTCTAAGCTCTAGGATTTACAGATGGTCTGTGCTGGTTAATCCTGGCTGCCAGCTTGATTGGACTGAGAAATACCTAAAAGGTTGATAAAAATTTATCTCTGCTTGAGAGGATTGTCTAAGGGGAACCCACCTTAAGTGTGGGTGGTACCATACCACAGGCTCAGACTCCAGATAGAATAAAAAAGCAGAGGCGGAAAGGTGGAAGGAAATTTCTAGCCACCATAATTGAGCTGTCCTCCTGCGGTGGTGGGCTAGAATCATGCCTATTGCACATCATTTTGCTCTTAAATGGTTTGTTTAGGTATTTGGTTATACTAACCAACAGCAATTATATATTAGTTTATGGTTATGAAATGTGATTTCTGTAGTTAATACACAAATACTATTTTTTATATTTTATTTTTTTCAATATGTGGAGGGGATAGAAGTAGGATTATAGATTTATTCATGTCTTGGTTAGGGTTTCTTCTATTGTGATGAAAACACCATGACCAAAAGTAAGTTGGGGAGGAAAGGGTTTCTTTGGCTTCCACTTCCACATTGTAGTTCATCATTGCAGGAAGTCAGGTTAGGAACTCAAAAGAGGCAGGACCCAGCAGGAGCTGATGCAGAGGCCATGGAGGGGTGCTGTTTACTGGCTTGCTCTCCATGGCTTGCTCAGCCTGTTTTTTATAGAACCCAGGACCACCAGCCCAGTGGTGGCACCACTCATATAATGGGCTGAGCCTTCCCCCGACAATTGCTAATTAGGAAAAGCTGAATCTTATGGAGGCTTAATTTTCTCAGTTGAGACCCTGCTCTCTCCAGTGACTATAACATACCACGTTAACATAAAACCATCCAGCAATCTATGTGAATATGGTCTTGTGTGATGAATGAGGAGTAGGTAGAGGCCACAGACTTTGATAACTGGGTCTTGACCCAGTCATGGCTGTTCCTAGCCTTTTGACCTCGCAGTGAACGTTGGGGAATGGAATTCATTGTCTTCCCACGAACAGCTGGAGTCTGCTGGATTGTCTGCATGTGTCTTCGAGCATAAAGAATCAGGTCGTCAAATCTCAGTACACTGGAAAGAGAATCCCCCCCCCAAGCTGTTCCTCTTAGCCCCCTCCCTTCTTTCATTGGCATAGAAATATCTTCTCCCCATTATATGTGTTGAGACCGAAATACTAATTTGAAGGAAATGTGTATCTGTTTCTTTTTAAAGCCTTACATTTGGGCTCCTAAACAAGCCTCTCCCACCAACTTTCATCCCAGGTAGTCCTGAAGGAAGCCTGGGAGAGTCAAGTGGAATTTATGTATTATGCGACCCGGAAACAAAGGGTAAGTCATAAGTAGGACCAGCTATAGTTGGTGAACTGATAAGGTGAAAAAAATCATAGGTTATGAAGTTCAGGTAGTCTAGGGTTCAAACTCTAAGGTTTTGTCTGTGATTTGGATTTTAATCTATCTATCTATCTATCTATCTATCTATCTATCTATCTATCTATCTATCTATCTATCTATCTACTTGGTCTGTTCACTTTTCTGGACCCTGGGATTCTCATAAAACAGGAAAAGAACTTGTTATCTGTAGCTTAACGACACAGAGAAGGGGACACCTCCACGTTTGTTGAACTGGTGAGCGGATAAATGACCGAATTGGTGTCTATCAAACACTGTAGCCTCAGCTGATCTATGCATCCCTGAATTTAGAAATACTGGCTTCCCAAGGAGAAACTATGGTAGGAGAGCACCCCTGGGAAGACGATGACATCACTGATAATGTTTAGAATTGCCTGGGTATGGGGGGGTGATGAGCGCTCTGACTTTGGGTTCTCTGCTGCCTTTACATTTCCTACAGACAGTGTACCCCTTATCCTTTGTGTCACAGTTTGGTTGATAGGCTCCTCCTTGTCTTCCTAGCACCCCAGGAAACCTCTCCACTGGAGCTGTGACTTGAAGATTATGGAAATAACGACCTGGCTCTGGCTGTCCCTCTGGGCCCCGGCTTGTAGACTTGGAGCTATTTCGGAAACTCCCTGCCTGCTCCATCTGAAAAGTAGTTTGCAATGGAAATTTCTCCCCCTCGAAATCCTTGTTACTCTAATTGCAATTGAAATGCATAAATGAAACGACAAAAGCTGCATTTTATCAGCAATTATAGCAATTTTCTTTTATTTACTGGGGTCTGACCTCTGCTCTATTGATGAATCGGGCTTTTTCAAGGTCTATTTTCCCATCAGCAAAGTCAGGTTGTTTGTAAAGTGATTGGCACAAAATGTCATTCTCCCCTCACCTCTTATTTTTCTCTCTCTCCCTCTCAAATTTTAAAAACATGTCATAAGTCTGAAGAAGCTGACTAGGAATTTATAGAGCCTGTGGATTTTCATGAGTGGGTCTTTTTTTTTTAATCCAACAGGAGTTTTTGCAATAATAAAATCTAAAAAAAAAAGTGGCATTTAGCAACTCGAAACTCTGTCTTTTGAATCTTTAGAGGTTTGCTGTGTGGAATTTCCATCCATTATATTTTCAATCTCTGTCTAACCGCTGCCTCCCAAGGTGACATTGTCTGTAAGTCAGTAGGAGCCTTAAGACTGCCCAGGGTTCCTTTCTCCATGTGCAAGCAGCTACCAATTTCTGACAACCACTCTGTTTCCGGGTCTTCCATGTCTCTCCACCTCTGTGGCCGTTACCCTGCGTGGGTTTTTTATTACCACCCCCCGCCCCCACCGGACCTGAGCATTGGTCTGTACACTGTTCTCCCTTCCCCCGGACCTGTGCATTGACCTGTACACTGTTCTCCCTTCCTTCAGCTTAACTTCTCACTGCTCCTTTTCCATCGTCCACACAGCTGCCAGGATGATCTAAGTGCCTCATCGCCCCCAGGAAAGCATCTCAGCTCTTTAGGATGACCTGTAGGACGCTGAGTGACCTGAACCCGAGTTCTTCCATCTGTCTACGCCATGATCTGCTTCTCCCTGCCCTGACTCTCAACCCGGTTCCAGGGCTCCCGAACCCATTCTAATCTCCACTTGGTGACCACGACTGCCCTCTGCTCTGTGCTTAGCTTCTTCCGACGTCTGGGAAGCCTCTCTCCGTCTCTCTGCACTTCTGGCTAACTCTCATTGCACCTTTAGGGGGTTATCTGTTACTTCCTTCCTGAGGCCTCCATGACAACATTTGGTGCGGGAGAATTGTCTGTATTCTGTCAATCAAGTTTTAAATAAACGCTGATTGGCCTGGTAGGAAGTATACGTGGGTCAACCCAGACAGGAAATAGAGGCGGGGCGATGAGAACAGGAGAATTCTAGGAAGGAGGAAGCCCATTCCCAGAGTCATGCCCAGATCACCAAATAAGCAGAATGTGACCTACCCCACTGAAAAAGGTACTGAGTCATGTGGCCAACATAGATAAGAATAATGGGTTAATATAAGCTACAAGAGCTAATAAGTAGCCTAAGGTAATGGGCCAATCAGTTTACAATCTTATGGAGATCTCTGTGTGATTTTTTTGGGGGTTTACCGGTCACGGAAACTGGGCAGGACAGAAACCCCAAGAGCAGGCCTCCATGTTAGAAACATTGATTGACCCTGTGCGTCCCATCATCCAATGGCAATGGCTGGTCTCCTGTCTGTAGTTCCCCACTGTAGGGAAGACAGTGTCCCTGAGTGTAGGAAATGTCATTTATTTAGCTCTGTCTCTTTTGCTCGTAGCTCAGGTAGCTGCGTGACAGACAACCTTTTAAATATACCATGTTATATAACAACTGTGCCATAATCTCCAATTTCCTGATCCTCTTCCCTTGTTCCTCACGGTACCACTCTCTCCATCTGTGTGCTAAGCTGTGAGGTTCTCGTCTGGCCCAGCTCCATGCATTGCTTTGAGGGGCAAATGAGCTAACTGTTGGGTATAAACACGCCATAGAAACTTGAAAGCATTTCTTAATGCTAATGCTTTATATTGCTCATTTTTGACACCTCTGTCTAGCTCCCCCATCACACCCCACCGCCCCATCAGCAACTGAGATGGAATAAAAGATACAAGTTGCCAGAGAGAAACCCCAAGACAAACCGAACGCTTTCTGCACTGATCATTCTCTCTTGGCTGCGACAAAAGTCCTGGCAGAAGAAACAAGGGGAGGAAAGGATTTATTTCAGCTCACAGATTCCGAGGGGGCTGCCCATCATAGTTGGGAGTAGCATGGCAGCTGGAGCAACCTCCTCCATAGTGACAGGGCAGGTGACACAATTATTCACCTTTCGTGGATCAGGAAGCTCCAAGTTGCTGGAAGCTGGCAGGACTGGCCTGTAATTCTTAAGGACTTCCCCTAGAGGTTCACTTCCACCAGCCACACCCCACTTCCCAAAGGATTCACAACCTTCCAAAATAGTGCCATCATTTGGGGGACCAAGTGTTCAAAGGTTGGAGTTTACAGGGGATGTTTCACACTTAAGCAAGACACATTGAACCAAAGCAAAACCCCAAACGAAACAGATCCAAGCTAATTTCGATTGCTAACTCACATGAGGACAGACTCATATTCACTATTTCTCCTCCTCCTCAAATCTTAGGGACTTCCTGGACCAAGACAATTTCCTTCCTCCTTTTTCTTGGACTGTTCGTATGCTGAGCAAGTAATAGATACCACAGCCAGGGACAGCTGGTGTTGGTCTTTACCATGTGGCCAGTAGAATTGACTCCTTTAATTCTGCCCCCCAATCCTTGGAGGTTACAGTGGTTAACCTAGTTCTCAGCTTGATGAAACTCAGGGTCACCATGGGATACACTCTGGGTGAGTCTGTGCGGAGGCTGGCAGAAAGGTTTGACTGAGGAGAGGAGCCTCCCCTAAGCATTGAGGAATACCATCTCCATGCCTGGGGTTTTGAATCTAATGACAGAGAAACCAAGCAGTGTCCCAGCGTGGGTCTCCTTCATCTTCCCGACTCCAGCTATAGTGTGACCGGCTGCCTCGAATCCCTGGCGCTGTGACTCCTGTATCATGATGGACCCTGCCCTCAAATGGTGACACAAAGCAACCCTTTCTCCCTCACGCTGCAATTGCCAGGTGGTGCTTCCCGTAGCAACAAGAAAAGCACCAAATGCTCTCTTACATGCTTCGGAAGCTCTGATTGGCAGGAGGAAGCAGCGTACTTAGAGATGTCACACTGAATCCCCTGCTCCCCTGCCCTTACGCAGGTGCCTGTTCCTTCCCTTGGACAGCAGTCTCTGGACTTGGGTCTCTTGGGTGGCTTGGCTTTAAAGACCCTTGTCCTTTGGGCCTTCCAGAAGGATGCTGGGATGGAGATACTATGAGAAGTGCTGGAGTGTCGTGAGAGGAAAGGATCTACGGCTACTAAAGGTCCAGCTTGGCTTCGCTGCTGTAAAATGTGTTTAGTCCCAACTCCAGATGACGAGGATGTGTAAAACTGACCTCGGATATGCAGGGTAGGATCGCTGCTGCATACCAATATGGTTTCCCAGAGCCTCTCACTTTTGCCATTCATGACAATTCCCCCCATATACTAGTATCTTAAAGCACAGCTCCCTCCCTCCCCCTCTCTTGTGTGTGTGTGTGTGTGTGTGTTTCTGATTTTATGAAGGAGAAAATGGCAGGTTATGACCCAGTATTGCTGAGATCAGAGACCCTGCTTTGAGAGCATAGTGACCCTGGCTCTTGACGCCATAGCCAAGCCTGCTCCCAGCCGTCTTGGCAACCGGCACTCCATATACACTATGTGATCTGGTCAAACGCTAAACTGTTTCTGTGTGTCACATTTATCAAAGGTGTCTCAACCAAGAATGCACATTATTGCAGGGAGCCAGGTGGAGCTCATCTGTGCACCGAAACCCAAGCTGAAAGGCATTTCTTTGATCTCACTTGTTTGTTCTTCTCCTACCCCTCCCCTAACTCCTGACAAGAGCACCTGAAGTATGTCTGGCTGGGAGTGTTACTGACTGCACAGCCCAGGACTGCACAGCCCAGCACAGGGAAGAGCTGATTCTGACTCACTGGGAGGCCTGTGTAAATCCTTCAGGAATCAGGAATCTAGGAGAGTGGGGTAGAATGACCCACAGACACAGGTTTGACATATCCCTCTGGCTGGAGGGATCAGGAAGTAGATTCTCGTGTGTCCTTGGAAGGTCTGAGAAAGTCCAACAGGATGCTCTTGGTAGAGGGTTGGCTGCACAGATGCACACCACCATGAAGGTGGGGAATCTGTTCTCTTAGTGGAGAGTGACAGTCAGTCGAGTTTGCATTAGATCTTGGCTCTGCAAGGCAACAGGTAGGCAAGTCTTTCAAGGGTGGCCTCCTAGGTAGAAGAAAAAAATCAGTGCCCATCGCTCCGCTCCTTCCCTCTTCTGGTAATTTATTTCTACACTTGTCATCGAGTGCTACCAGATATGTAAAGTATGAATAATGGGGACCCATGGTGAGGGAATCAGAGGCTGATATTTCTCTTCATTGAGATTAATGGCTGTAATTTTACCAGTGGGGGAGGGAAGACAGGGTGAGTTGTCTAAGAAGAATGGTCTGTTGCATGAGGGAGTGTGGGTCTTGTAGGAAGCTCAACTTGACAATCACAGCTTTGCACACGTAGAGGCTGATATAGCAGAAGTCATTGCCAGTGATGACTTGTCTTATGAATAGCCTGAGAGAGTTAAGTCCTTGTCAATATGTCAGCTTATATGGTGCCCAGAACAGCATGGGTTTTTAAAGCCCAGCTCTGTATCTGCTTTTATGCCCTGGAGAGTGTCCTAAGCGTTTGATATATAACTAACAACTAACTAAGCTCAGAGTGAGACCCCGACCAGAGAAGTCGTGTATTATAGCAGTTAGAACAAGGACTCTA
Organism: Myodes glareolus; assembly: GCF_982192425.1. Classification (NCBI taxonomy): domain Eukaryota; kingdom Metazoa; phylum Chordata; class Mammalia; order Rodentia; family Cricetidae; genus Myodes; species Myodes glareolus. The sequence continues at coordinate 4,258,272 of NC_142049.1, forward strand.
GGGTCAAGCAAACCAAAAAGTTGAACACTTGTGAAAGACAAGACTTGGGGTGAGGCAGCTTTATTTCTCTGAGCACCGGAGTTCCTCACTGGATGAAGAAGACATGAATATATGTAAGATACATTGAGCATACTAGAAGCTCCAGGAATATCAAGCCCTTTCTTTCTTATTCCTGATGTCTTTACCTTTCTACGGCAAAGGCTCTGCTTAGAAAAGTTTTACATATATGTTAAAGTTTGCAGTCATGTAAACAGATGTAAAAAAGGCGCCTGAGAAAATTCAAATGTCTCTTCATGATTAAAAATAATTCTGCACAAATGAAGTCTAGGAAGAATGCACTTCATATAATAAAGCTGCCATATATGATAAACCCTCAGGGAGCATCAGGCTGAAGAAAGCAGAACGCTTTCCAACACTTGGACCAAGAAAGAATGTGTGTGTTTCCATGTCTACGCAACATGACTTCAGTCAGAGCCATCAAGCAAGAGAAAGTCATGAAGGCATCCAAGCTGGAAAAAATAAAGTCGAATTGCCACCATTTCCATACTACGTGACTCAGCCAAACTCTATGAGAGCCAATACGTGAATTTATCAAAGTTTTAGGTCACAAAATCACCCCAGAAAAATCAGTCGTGGTGCTATATGTCCATAGTATATTAAAAAAGAAACAAAAATCAAAATGCAGCCCCATTCAAACTATTTAAACAAATGCTTAGGGCTCAATCTCATCAAAGAGGCTAAAGGTCTGTAAGACAAAACTATAAAATCTTGATGAACACACAGACAAGAACACGGAACTGCATGCTCATGGAGTGGATGGATCAGTATTAACTTCTTCATACCACCTAAAGTCCTCTGCAGACCCGCTGCAAACCCGTTAAAGTATCGCTGACATTCTTTACACAACTGGGAAAAATCCCTAAGATTTGTACGACACTGAAAATTGCTGAACAGTCAAAGTTGTCTTGAGCAAAAAGAACAAAGGCATTGCACTACTCGATTTCAAAATAGACTACAAAGCCATAGTAACCAGCTTCGCGCAGATGCCACTCTTAAGCAGAATAGTCAGCAGAACAGGCTAGAGAGCCTACGGATCAACCTGCACATCGACAGTCAGTCAAGTTTTAATGCGGATAAAAAAGCGTATGGGGCGCTCAGAGCAGCCCTTCCAGTGTACGGTGCTCAGAAGAACTGGATGCGCACATACAGAAGGACAAGACTCGAATATTAGCCACCATCAGTCATAAAATCCTCTTGAATGGACTAGAGTCTAAAGCTCTAGAGGATAAACTCTTTGAAAGACAGCATACGGGAAATTCATTGAAACACTTGGACAGAGAGTGATGGTTCATATAGGACCTCAAAACATAGGGACCAGAAGCAAAAGTAGACAAGATTATATCGAACTAAAGAGATGATTCACAGCAATGAAGTGATCAGCAGAGTAATGATGTAGCCTGCAGAATGGGGAAGAAACATTTGCAAACTGTACCCCTGACAAGGGGTTAATTCATCCAGGCTATGTGAAGACTTCCAGCAGTCTGATAGTAAAAGCAACACTAATAACAAAACCAGAAATAACCCAATTAAAATCTGGGCAATAGTTGAGTAACCACTGGTGAGCCCACCGGGCTCCAACGGAGAGTTCCAAACCCACGTTCGTACAGATGGCCCTGGGTTAACTCGCTTGGTTTCCAAACAAAATAGAAACACATGGGTATGAAAAAGGGGACTTGTAGGCAGGAGAGGGGGTGAGAAGGGTAGGAAGAAGACAAGGGATGGTAGGGGGTGAAGGGAATCAGAAAGCATTGTATACACATATGAAAATGTCAAAGGACAAATTTAATTAAAATGAATTGGGGAACAGAGCTGGATAGGCATCTTTGAAAAGCAGACATAGGAACAGCCAACAGCTACATGAAAAACAAACGGTCAATGTCACTGTCACCATGGAAATCACATCAAAGGCACAGTGAGGCATCAGCATGGTCCAGAAAGCATGGGCATGCCTACAATGGCAAGAGATAACAAGCACTAGCAAGGATGCGGAGGAATAGGCACCTCTGGCACATTGTTGGTGGGGATGGAGATAGATGAGTATACCCATGGCGGTAAATAAGAAGCTAAAGACAGAACTGCTCTATGAACCAGCAATCTAACTCCTGAGCACATATCTGAAGGAAAGGAAATCAGCATGACGAGACATCGGCACTCCCATGTTGACCATAGTACCACTCACAGTAGCTAAGGGATGGTAATGACCTCCCTGTTCTTTCACTGATGAATGGATAAAGAAGGTATGGTATGTATACACAATGGAAGGCTATTCAGCCAAAGATGATATTCTATGTTTCTCAAAGCAAATATTTGAATGTTTCTACCACAAAGGCATGCTGCTTGAGGAGAAAATATGCTTTGAAAACACACACACAATACATGTCTCGAAGTGTTGCATGGTACCTCGTAAATAGGTGGATTTTTGGTTGTTTGTTTGTTTTCCTGTATTAGCTAAAAACAAATTCAACTAAAAAGGGATATTGAGATGAGAGCTCACTGAGTGAATTGCTTGCTTACCAAGTGTGAAGACCTGAGCTTGGGCCCTGGAAACTATGTAAAACCTAAATGAGGTTGCACACTCAGAGAGACATGCTGGGAATCTCAGTGCTGGAGAGGTGGGAAGAGGAGGATCCCTGGGGCTTCCTGTCTAGTTCATCTCGCAGGATTGGTCAATTCGAGAGCAATTGGTCAGAAGTCCCTACCTCAACGTGTATAGACAGTGTTCCTGAGACAGTAACTCAAGTTGAGGTTGTCCTCTGGCCTACACATATATGCATTCATATACATGTGCTTGTACACACATACACGCCACATAAATGAATAAGATATAAATGAATAAGAAAATGCTCCCCGTGTAAATAAAGTTTATATCTCCTGAAATCTGGAGAAAATGTATTCATCAGGTTCTCAGCACTTCTCCATCTCTGAATGTGTTCCTTCCTCAGTGACAGGGCAGCTCCCAGATGATGGGAGGGACTAATCTCTGATTGCCCAATCAGAGCACCAGCAGTTCCAGGCAGAGTTCAAACATTTTCATGCCACTCCCCAGCTCAGCACTTTGGCTCAGGATTTTTGCCTTTCCTGCCTCATCTTTTTCATCTGTAAGATGGATGTAATAATATTGTCTGCCTAGGAGACTGTCAGTTCAAAATATTTGTATTCTTGGGTCATCAGAAGATTGCTTAGTAACTACTCTGCAGTCACTTGCTGTGACTTCCCTTTAGCTAATTCTTACCCTAAGAGATTGCTTTTGATGGCCCCTGTCTCTCATAATTGTCCCCTATTGATGACATGTCCATTTCTATCTCTCTGTCATCTCTGTTATCTTCCTAAACTGTGTGCCACACAGTGCTGGGGAATTGAGAAGAAGGTCACTTTGAAAGTGAGGACACTCATTGCTTGAGATGCTGAGCATGGCATTAGATGCTTTCAAATACCCCATTGGACACCCATCCTTTCCTTTGGCCCTTGGGGAACCTTGTCCTATTTGTTGAGAAGTTCTAAGGGCAGAGGAGAGAGTTTACCTTTGACAAAGGGGAAACCAAGGTACCCTTGAGCTCTGCTTTTGTATGTGGAGACTAAGGAATTTCAAGCAGGTTGTCTGGGGGCTCTTTCACCTCAGCATTCTAGACCTGAAGACAGCATGAATTTATTTTGCCAGATTCTAAAGAATGGATGGACGTCACAGGGCATGATCAACTTCATGTATGAGCTATGCACTTTCAAAAGCAGTAGTATAATCATGTCACTCTTAAAAAACATCAGACAACTGTATATTATCCCATTTAAACAAAATGTAAAAAACGTTATGTAAGTGTGAGCAGGACTGTGCTGATTTACCCACAATTAAAGCCTTGCAAGGCTTTGTTCCAAACCCTAGCATCAACACTATAGCTAAATAATCTTTGGATGTTTGGAGAGGGGGCGTGTCTCCATAGAAATCACAACAATCCCATTAATTGCAGAGCATTCCATTATTTCAGTTAATTTCTTATCATTGTCTTTCTGCCCAGCATGTGGGTGCCAGCTCAGATCCCTCATTCAGAGAAGTGGTCTCCTTTGATTTGGGGCAGGTGTGGGGTGGGGGCTGCTCCATCCAGTAATGAAAAGCCGTTTTCAGTAATTCCAGGTCCCATCTTACTAGCAGAGACCAAATTATCCCTCACAGTGCCTGATGTGATGGTTTAAGAAAATTAGCCTTTGCAAAGTGACACACAGGTGTCCCTGCTCTGGCCAGATCATCCTGAAGATAGCTATTTCCTCACTCGGTCACAGGAGGTCAAGTTTGTTCAAAGTCTCCTTTTGCAATAAGCAGTTCTACCTACCCAAGCAGTCACTGGAATGTTGTGAGGACCCTGTGCTGCTCTCTAGCATGACAGTTCGGTTATTTCTGGCATAGCGAATCTCTGATGCTAAGGAAGAGCTCCCATTCAGGCCTTCCTGATGTCTCACTATGAGGCTTGGATTACGTCCTTAACCTCACACCACCTTAGTGACTTCAACCCAGAAATGAGAAGCCACTAAGACATGCTTTCTTGCTCTCTCCTTCCCAGGGTTTCGCGGGCTGTCACAAGAAACTGACAAGAGCAAACTCTCTGGAAATTCTATAGAATTCCACAGGTTAGTATCTAAATTATATTGATTAGCAATCAACACAATCATGATTAAAAAGAAGAACTCAGTCATAACCCTCAGGGATACTGGTTCAAACAGAAAAATAGCCTAAGAGTAGCTACTGCGGACACCCTGCACTGTCCTGCTAGGCTCCATGGGGACATACTCAGTGGGAACACATTTGCCTTCTCCTCCCCAGGCTGCTGTGATGTCACCAGGATACATCATCCCCCTCCCATCCCTCCCTCCTCCTGTTTCTCTCTCTGTCTCTAACAGATGTTCACTGAATGCTCACTGTGTGACTCGTCTTATTTAGATGATAGTGACAGAATGGTGTATGAGACAGAATCCTTCCAGGGGCGGTGTTAAATTACAGGAGGTTATAAACAAGGAACGTATATAAGATCAGGTAGAGATAAAAGCTCTGGAAACAGTCAGGTGGTACGAGGGTATCGTAAATGTTAGGGGCTACATTAGACATAGCAGTCAGCCAAGCCCAAAGCTCTAGAAATGGGGGAAGAAAGGTATGAGGGCAATCTAAAGATTGCTTCGGGCATCACAGGGGGACCAGGAGATTTGAAGAATCCCACGACCTGTGTAGGTCTCAAGAGGCTCCTGTGAGTACCAGGTGCAGAGCAGACTAGGGGAGACTGGAGGGTGGGGCTAATCAGATCATCTGAGTTGGGAGCTGGCTGGGGAGAGGAGAAAGCTGACATTTGCTCCAGATAGACGGGCACTGATTAGAAGCTGGGGAGCAGACTTAGGGTCTGCACTGACGGGAGAAACAACTGGATTGGAGAGTGTGGAAGTCTGGAAGGCAGCGGTCACGATGAGCACCTATGCATTAGCTTGAGCCACTAGCTTAAAAGAGCTTACATTCAGCAAGAGGAGGGCGAGCATGGGGCAAGCAGATCTGAGGGTATCAAAGCACTGCTCAGGAGTCGCTTTTGGTGCCATTAACAGATGCCTTTTGGATATTGGAGTTGAGGTGTCACATATACGGGTGCACACGTGTCAAGAGAGATTGCTGCCAGAGGCCTGGAGTCGTCCCCAAACAGCTGCAATGTGCCCTCTGGGCAGAGGCTTCATCTGATCTTATTTCTATTCTTTGATGTTGTCTAGTAAGTCCGGGGCTTTGCACTAAGTACAGTGATGAATCCATTCGTGAGTTGACCCCAATGTAACAACACACAGGCCAGGGTGTACCTATCCCTGTGAATGCACAGGCAGGCATGAGGTTGCTTTGCTGCCGCCCTCTGGAGAGTTCAAGAGGCAGGGTGCCCCGACTGCCCTACTTACGAAGGCATCAGAAGGAGTATCGGGCGGGTGGTCCTGTTTATTCTCCTCTCCTAATCACAACCCAAGACTCCACTCAGGTACACAGAGCCACAGACTGCACACCAGGTGCCCCCATCAGTCTCCCCCTGGCTCCGGGGCTTCTTGCTGAGAGCATGATGCGTTTTCGCCTAGAGTTGTGGCCACGTGTGGGGAGCTCACATTTGGGGGAAATTAAGAAGGCACAGCAGACAACACTGCTGGTTCATTAGCTGGCTGGGAGCTGTCACTAGGTCATTCCTGCAGACAGAGAAAAATGAGGCTGCATTGGGAAGGGTAGGAGAGGGTGTCCGTCAAGTGCCTCCCAAGGCAGCTTCTTGCTGTCTGTATTTCGGGTGAGCCAGCATGGCGTGGCAGAAGGAACTTATACTGAAGGTCAAGCGACTACAGTATAGGCCTGCCGTAGCCCGCTTGTGATTATTACCGTGGGTAGGTCATGATTTCTGTCTCTTGCCTTATATACACCTAAAGGCAATAACTGGCAGGTCGTTTGGTGGGACCAATTTTTAACATACGTTGGAAGGCTTTCCTATCTAAATTGCTTTGCTTTCCTCTTAAAACTTACGGTTCCCCAGGTTTTCATCTGCCTGCTTCTCACCTTGCAAACTCTTGGTTTGTTTGAGAGCCAGGGTTTCTCTGTGTAACAGCTCTGGCTGTTTTGGAACTCGTTCTGCAGAGCAGGCTGGCCTCGAACTCACAGAAATCCACCGGCCTCGGCCTCCCGAGTGCCGGGATTAAAGGTGTGCGGCACTGCATCCAGTTCTCTGCATACTCTTGATGGCTATGACCCTCCGTCACGTCCTATGCCCCCACCATATGATGACAGCAGTCTCATAGACCACAGGACCAATGTCTTACATGGCATCCTCACCCCTAGATCTTCCATAGAAACTTAAAATTGAACTCTCTCCCTTACTTTCCAGAACTTTCTTTGGCCTCAAGTTTTGTGCTTTCATGAATGATTCAAGGACTGCAACCATTCTGCGTGTGTAGCTCATAGCCACACCACTCTTAATGCCCTGTTGGCTTTCCTTCCATGTCCTCTAGCAGGTTGGTTTGTTTCCACGCCATATCCAGCTGCCCCTTGATTTAGAATTGTCTTTCTATCACTAGGCCTAACAAGAATTTCTTGCTTTAAACCTTTAGGGACCTGTGACCATCTGGTGAAAAATCAGACCAAACCAAACCAACCTCCCCTCCAAACATCCCCTTGTGTACCTGATCAACGCTAATAAACAAGAATACTGTTGGAGAACATAGATGCTCATTTCGTAAAACTACAGGCAGTTGTCTATTATATTGGGGGTTATGCTTGCCATGATATTATCTTATTTTTACAGCAGTTAGGAGTGGAAGGATTTCCCTCGCATGGTAGACTGAATGCAGGCTTAAAGACTGGCTAGCTTTCTTAGAGAACACCACTGGGATGTGTGGGGAACTGGGGTTAAAACCAGGCGGAACTAGACACAGAGATGTCCCCTCCCTTCTTCTCTCTATAGAAAGGAGCGGCCTCCACGGTGGCCTGGACCCAGTCTTTCACCTCTCTCCTCTCCCCTCGCTGTCTTCAGGCCAGCACCAACCTCAGCTCACATCCGGACGTCCTTTCCCATCAGAGCGTTTTGCTTCTGCTCTTTCCTCTGTCCAGGAACTTCTTTCCACGCCCCCACCCCCATTCCTGTTTCTCGTGGAGGCGCCCCTTCTAATGGCATTTGGTGGAAACTCTTCCCTGCACCCCAGGCAGAATCCATCATGCCGTCGTTCCTGTCAAAGCACTCTACTTCCCCTCTTCTGGAGCATCCATCATACTGTGATTTGAATGTCAGCTCACTATTAATACACCACAAGACTCCACGTCGACTGATGGCGGGGACTCTATCTGATCCCGCTTTCTGGCGCTTTGCCTCTGCTCTCAACGCCTAGGCTAGGGCCCGATGCGTGGGAAATGCTCAATGAATGGTTGTAGAATTAGATGGAGCCTAGGCACATACACCAAGAAGAGAGTAGAGGGTATTGCTAACAAGAAGCATTTGGCAAAACGGGGATGGAAGGCAATGTATCTTACCCCCTACCTTTATTGTTAATTCCTAGTGCATCTTGTTTTGTGCTGTGGAGTCTGGAGAGAGTGGAAGGCAGGAAAGGAACAGTTACCATACCGACTCCATTATGTACTTACTATAGCTACGCACCAAGCATACAGATTATTTTATTTCTTATAAACCAGTCAGAGTGTCTAACATGATTGGAAAGACTGAATTTCCATGCCGGAACATAAATGAGAATGGATATTCTAATACTATGGCTATCAGTAAAAGTGAAGAAAAGGCATTAGGCTAGAACTAAGGTAAGACATGGGTCCTAGGTAAAGTCACTTTTCCCAGTACGACTTGGAAATTTCAGGGTTTTTGTTTGTTTGTTTATTTTTTCATTTATGAAACTGACAGAGCTCCACATAGAGCTAATTTCTATGGGTGATACAATCTCAAGGGCCTGTGATTATCTCTCTTTATCATTTTCAATACTGTATATCAATCTATTTATAAGTTGAATAGTATCCACATCTCTAACTGCACCCCATCCCCCAATTTTTGTTCACCTAGAACTTGTGATTGTTGTGTTATTTGAAGTTCTAGCCATTTTAAATGCAGTCTCACTAAGATGACATATTCTGTTGGAGGGAAGACCACTTGTTTCCTGGCTGCCTGGCAGCTTAGACCAGGTGATGTGGGATTCCCCTCCATATGCTGTGAATATCATTGGTTAATAAGGGAATCGCTTTGGGCCTATAGCAAGTTATAGGGGAACAGAGCTAGGTGGGGAAAACTAAGCTCAATGCTGGAAGAAAGAAAGGCAGAGTCAGAGAGAAGCCATGTAGCCTCCACCGGAGACAGACTCTGGGAACTTTTCCTGGTAAGTCACAGCCTCGTGGCAATACACAGATTAATAGAAATGGTTTAAATTAATATGTAAGAGTTAGTCAATAAGAAGCAAGACCTAATGGGCTAAGCAGTGATTTAATGAATACAGTTTCTGTGTGATCATTTTGGGGCTAAGTGGCCAGGAACCAACAAGCGCCCCCCCCCCCAACAATCATCCTAGGTTAAGATGGGCCTAATTCAACAAGGAGAATGAGGTTTAGTAAAATAGGTACATGGAGAGGAGGGGACTGTGGAAAGATGGATGCAGAAGCTACCGTCAAAGGACACCGAGAGGACCAGCAAGTCACTGGAGTCACAAGAGAAGCATGGAACAGACGCCCCCTCAGAATCTCCAAAAAAGAACCGCATCTCATTAGCACCTTGACTTTGAACTTAACTCTCAGTTGCCTGAAATGTGAGGATGATGTTTCTGGGATGTTAAGTCACCCAGTTTGATAAGGCAGAGTATTGAAACTCCTGGATCTTGAGTGAAGTTGATTATGATGAGTTTGCTGACAATGAGAGCAATGATCACAGTGACAAGCTATGTAAAAAAGAGGACAGAACCTCAGACAAACAGGGGAAACATCACTGCTCTATCTGAAGGTGTGTGTGTGTTGGGGGGGAGTGGAACAGTATGGTTGGGCAGTCTCACTTATAGGTCTTGACATGGATTTAGTTTGGCTGTCCCAAAAGGTCGCTTAGAGAGATTGGCAGTCACCCTGTAGGAAAATCCCATGCATCTCACATAAAGGAAAGTTATGGCAGGTATCTCTAGGTGCCTTAGACCGTGGGAGCATTATTTATTATAAAGGGTCGAGAATACCCGGGGAAAGATACTGGGCCCACAGGTTCTGAGTAGGAATGGATTAGCTCCTTTTAAGGGTAGGTATCTGCCTTCTGGGTGAGCAGCAGGAGTAGTTAATTGTGCTAGGAACTCTTCAGTCTAATGTTGGGAGAACCAGCTGGTGCTGGAGATGCACCAGGTGTTTGGGTAACCATGGGAAGGCCAGCTGGTGCTGGAGATGCACCAGGTATGGGGTAACACTCTGTGGTGCATACTTTGACACACACTACACTTTTCTGTTTAATTCTCAAAATTGAAACCATTGATGACCTATGGAGGAACCAAAATGGTTAAAAACCTCAATTACCTTGTCTTAGAACAGAGGAATGGAACTTGAGGCTTTGACCTTGGAGCCTGAATTAGACAGAAAACCTGGTGAATCTTTCTATCCTTCTGAAGGGAGAGAATTATCAAAAACTGAACAGCAGGGTTCTTGGTTCAGGGTTCTTAGTTACTGTTCTAATGCTGCTATGAGACATCATAGCCAAGACAACTTATAAAAGGAAACATTTAATTGGGGGCATTGCTTATGGCTCCTGAGGGTTGGCCCATGATCACCACGGTGAGGAGTGTGGTGGAGGCAGACAGGCATGGTGCTAGAGCCGTAGCCAAGAGCTCACATCTGATCTGCAAGTTGCTGGTGGAGAAAGAGCAAATGTGGGCATGGGCCCTTGGAACCTCAGAGCCTACTCTGAGTGACACACTGCCAACAAGGGCACACTTACCTCAACAAAGTCAGTCCTCCTAATCTTTGCCAAAGAGCTCTACTATCAACTGGGCACCAAGGATTTAAACATGGGACCCTATGGGGATCTTTCTCATCAAACTAGCACACTGGTTAAAGGCCCAACCCCCTTAGGCCTCATATCCTGTTGTCTTTGATGATTCAACAGCTTCTTGCATTAAGGTCAAAGCTGTGTATTCTAACAAGTATGTTATTACTCATCTGGTTTAGCATACACTTTACCCTGGTCCACATTTCAGTTGGAGTGTGTGTGTGTGTGTGTGTGTGTGTGTGTGTGTGTGTGTTCATATATCCATATATGTGCAGGTTTCTTGACTTTGTGTGATTGTGGAGGCCAGATGTCTGGCGTCTTCCTCAGTTATTTCTTTACTTCATGTCTCCAGACAAGAGCTTCTCATTGAACCTGGGGCTCTCGGGTTGGGTAGGCTGCCTTCTGCCTCTGCCTCCCCAGTGGTAGGACTCCAGGCATATGCTACCATGCCTACATTCCTGTGTGGATTTATGGGACGCAAGCTCAGGTCACCATCATGCTTGCGTGGAAGGCACTCGGCCAACAGAGCTATCTCCTTTGCTCCTTTCATTTATTTTATATATAATTCGGAGGCTAGTTCAAGTTCTGTGTCTTTGACATTCAAATCAATTTGACTTGAAAACGCAAATCTAGGCAGTAGGACCTTCGAATGTCTCACCTCTGTTCTTTCCCTCACCTGACTCTTGCTCTCTGAAGAAAGAAACAGAGAGAGGAGGATTGAGGGCAAGGGGTGATTTGCTTAATCCCTCTGGTTCAGTTTTGGGCAAATGTGTTGAGTGACTGTGCTGGCTCCCCCTCCTCTGTGGTCCGTTCTGTGTTACCCCCGATGAGGAAGGAAGCCCTTTCCTTTTGTTCACACAGCACTGGTGAGTCTCTACTCAGCCAGCAGCTCCCCTGCGATTCCTCCTCTAGCCTTTCCTCTTCAGGTTCTACTAAACAATGGGCCATTTACTTCAGGCCTATCCTTTAGTGAGAACAAAAATTTGGCAGGGACTTTGGAACCTTTTTATATTCTTTGTTTTTGCCTGCCCCGTCTATTCTAGCAAGGACAAACAAGGAGTTTAGGGATGACATGATCCAGATATCAATGACATTAGGCCCCACTAACTTAGAAAGCAAAAGGGGCTACTGCTAATTACACAGTAGTTTGCACCAAGTCTCCTCCTCCTGGGCTCTTTTCCGGATTCCTTTGCTAGGCTATACACTTCCTTGGAGAAAGGATTAGGTGGTGCCATTTATTGGTTTCCCCGAGGGCCTATCATGGTGCTTGCTGAAGCAAAAATACACACAGGGAGGTGCCTGGAGAGCAAGCATGGGCTGCTTCTCTAGATGGCCATTTTCTAGGGAGGTCACCTTCAGAGACTGTAACTTCTTGGCTTGGACATTTCATAACAGGGATAAGAATACCTGCACCGGGGAGAGTGTCAAACGGATGGGGTATTTTGGGGCTGACTCTTATCTCTGTGGCCACAAGCCCTAGCATCCTGGCTCTTCTGCCAGAAGCCATGCTCCATCAGGATACCTCATTTGGATCAACGGGGTTGCTTCACTGTGCAAGGGAACTCATTCTCTGTAGCCCCAGGAGGGCCCGAGTAGGCTCTATGGGGCAGGAACACACTGCTCTCTTCCTGGAAGCTTTCCATGCTAATGTCCGACTAATTAACAGTGCTCAGTGGAAGGACCATCCCTTTGATTAATCACGACTTGCAGGGAACGCAGAGATTGAAATAGCAGAACCTCCCTTGCAGGGCCTGCCATGGTACCGTGGGCTAGGTACCTATGGGAAACAAAAGCTAAAGAAGCTAAATGAGATAAAAAAAATAATAATAAGAGGTTTAAGGCAACTAAACATATGCATCTTTCCCTTGAAAGCCTGTTTGGCAGGCATGCTTTATGTGCTGTGATCTGGAAGGCAGAAGAATATTAATTCTGGAGAGTCAAAGGTAAGAATTTGCATCTGCTCTCAAGCTCATTATGTCTAAGGCTACCCTTGAGACTATGCCTAGGAGTGGGTGGAGCACACAGTAGGGATTATCACTGAATGGAATAAGTGAGACCTTGTCTCCTTCCCGTCAGCACCTAGCACTCTGTGCAACACACAAAGATAGGGGAGACCCAATGATGTCTGGGAAATACAACACTTTTTTGCCAACTAAGAAAGTTCATGACAGTCATAGGGAGATACAATACTTGGTTCATGATTTTCTTTTTAACAATCAACATATGCCTTCTTTACAAGATACACAGATATTAAAAAGATACTGATCAAAGATTAATTGGTAAGGTAAGTTCTTTCAAGGTGTGTGTGTGTGTGTGTGTGTGTGTGTGTGTGTGTGTGTGTGTGTAAATACGGTATGGCAGACACACCACTGCATTTTATTTTTATAAACTACAGTGTTATTATCCAAATAGTACTCGCTTGGCTTTAGTCATTATTCTTGCTCTCTTGATTCTTACTTCCGAGACCTTTTCCAGTTCAAGAAGGCAGAGAAGGCCTGGAGAAATGACTTCGTAATTAAGAACACTTGGTGTTATTGCAGAGGACCCAGGTTCAGGTCTCTGAACCCCCATGCTAGCTCACAGCTGTCTGTATTCTTGTTCCAGCGAATCTGCCACTCAGAACATACATATGTTCCCCCCAATTCCTGTGGCCATGGAAGACATCACTGATTGATCTATATATGCTTCCCATGAAGCTCAGATGAGGAGGACTCTGGGCCCTTCTCATGTGGCCTCTTGGGCAGTTTCTCCTAAGGATGTAGGCTTGGTGTTTAAGATCAAATTTATTTGATGCCACAATAGATGTTGGGATTAGAGGATCCCTTCCTTTCCTCCCTCTCTCTTTCTCTCTCTCTTTCCCTCCCTCCCTCCCTCCCTCCCTCCCTCCCTCCCTCCCTTCTTCCCTCCCTCCTTCCCTCCCTCCCTCCTTCCCTCCCTCTCTCCTTCCCTCCCTCCCTCCCTCCCTCCCTCCCTCCCTTCCTCGCTCCCTCACTCCCTCCCTTGCTCCTCTCTCCCTTCTTCCTTCCTTTTTTTCTTCCTCCCCCTTCTTTTTTTCCCCTTCCTCCTTCCCACCCTCTCTTTTGTCCTCTCTTTTCACTAATAGAGAAAATGTCATTCTGAATAACTGTAAAACTCCAAAAGAAAAAAAATTCCAATACCTCTACTAATTTTTACACTTTTGCCATGTTCAAGTTGAACGACTGCATCCCCGAATCCCTATTGTATTAAAGGACGTCCTCCTGTCCCCAGGAAGTGGGGAGGGGCTGAGCAAATAAAGAGATTTTGAAAATTGGCATCAGCTTCATCTTCAGGAGCCCCTTCTCAAGGACTTTTCCATGTAAACAAGATCGTTAAACACTTACTGTGACATTTATTACCTTTAAATATTCATAAGCCGGTGAGCACCGGGGAAACACCCACCGCACGGTGTGAGCTGACCCCACCCCTCAGAGTACAGGATGTGCAAGTCAGTACTTTGCGAAACACAGAGAACCTGATGCCATAGCTTCTTGGGGAGTCTTCATAGTTCTCACTACATTTATGAATCCTTTGGTTTGCAGACAAAGAAGAAAATCCCACAAAACAGCCCAGGTCTGCTCCCTGACACATGACAGAAACGCCAGAAAGAGGGCATGTACAATATGTCCTCAGTTTTACATTTGCATCTCTATTAGCCCCGCCTACTACACAGCCCTACCCTGTCCCTAGTGTGAAGACACTAAACTCTACAGGGATGGAGATGCTTCACGCTCAGCCTTGATAATTGTGACCAATGTATGATGTCATTTTCTAGATGTGAGAGGGGAAACCAACCTAGACATCAGCGGGACGATACCTTCTAAATTCAGTGGTGAAACTCTTGTGTTTGGGTCGCTTTCCTGGCTCAAATGTGGAAGAAAATAAAACATCACTTGTTCATTAAGTTAGAACAGTGGGCATTTGGCTAATGGGGGGTGGTGGTAAGCAAGGATGGGCAGGGGAGAAAGGGAGGTTCATCTTCACCTAACAGGGCTGTAGTTGACATCTGATCCCTTTCATACCAAGAGCAGTCCTAACGGTGGCTATTATATCTCGTTCACAGGTAAGAATATTGAACTAAGTGTATGGAGTTTATGTCCCTGGCCTGAGGTCAAGCAGCTGAGACCCGAACTTTGCTAATCTGACACTGTGTGGAGAAGCCTTCCCACCACAAACACCTGATGCTGCAGGTTCTGTGTTGGTCCTCTGAGGCTTATTGGAATTCCTGAAAGAATTGTAGATGAAAAAGATGAGTCACAGACGAGGCAGGAGAGACATACGCTGTCCTGGACGTGTGCAGTTCTCTAGCGGGAAGTAAGCCAGCTCTGTGTGGTTGTAGATGAAACATTGTACCAACCCTAAGAAGATTACACAAGGAATCATTTTCAACCTGGCAGCAAACAGGTGATGATGATTGGGTGTTTTTTTTTTGTTTTTTTTTTTTCTGAAAAAATGTTCGGCAGGGTCTGGCTGAGCCCGTGGCTGAGATTCTATGGTGGAGATTGCTGTTTCCTGTGTGAAGCTGAGCTGGCATAAACTCAGAGCCCAGCCTGGTTAACTGCTCTGACGGGAGGGCTCTGTTACCACGGAGTTTGATGGTCAGACAGATACATTGTTGAAGGGAGGACTCACATGGAGTCCTCAAGATGCCACGGAGAAGCCACAGGCCTTACAAATACTTCTTTAGAACTTTAGAAAAGTTTTTTTTTTCTTTCATGTGAAACAGAAGAACACAAAGGGTCTTGAACTAGAATCTGCACATTTGGGAATGTGGGAAGTGATTGACTGTGATCAGGAGCACACACGCACGTTCTTCAGTCACCATTGCAAAGACGGATGCTAGCAGGACTGGAGGGAAGCTGGCCCCCAGTTCCAGCCCCTAGAGGCAAACAAATTCTGGTTCAGTCAAAGACTTGTAAAAATAAGTGTGAGGAGTCATACATGCATATGCACAGGGTGTGTGATGGATGGAGGGCTGGTCCTTGCTCCTGCCGCAGTTGGTGCACACTCTGAAGTTTGTGTGTGTGCATTACCGGTGTGGCAGCTGCATGTGTTTTGTTTTCAATGTCAGGCTTCTGCGTGATGCCCCCATGAGTTCATTTACCCTTGCCCTGCAGAATGTGCTGTGGAGGGCTCTGTGGTCTATTTCTAGTCTAGCAAGGCTCAGGTGCCTCTATTCTTGGCTTCTTCCCATTCTCGCTAAATGGACAGTGGGTAAAAAATAGAAGTTGCATTTGAAATGTTTTGTTATGTGGAGCTATTGAATTAGGACCGGGTTTGATGTTTATTGTAATTTTTGGATGTTCCTTTCCTGTCCTTGGTACTCATGCGAGAAAAGAAAAGCAACTCACAAGGTGTTGTTAGAGGTCATTAGCAAATCAGGTTTGAAAAGAAAATTTCCCTTTTCTCCTCTTTGAAGTGTCTGGAGCAGCTGATTTGAGGAGCACCCTGAGACTGCAAGGCAACAACAAAAATGTGCCATCCACAGCTACTTACAGTGCAAGTCAGGGGACTCCAGGACCTGAAGAAAGCACACAAAGTAGGGAGACAAAATTGATACAGATGTTGATTGAAGGTTGCAATACTACAACCGGATTGTTCCTACTGACTTTGCAGGCACACGCTACATTTGCACTCAAAAATAAAAACAAAAGAGAAAGCAACTGTCTCTACATAGACTTTTAATTGTTTTTTATTAGAACTCTTGGATTTTACTGAGTTAAGATGTTTGAAAATCATTGGGTTAAGAGGTAATTTTTTTTTCTGAAAAAAAAAGAAAAAAAATTGGCCCTCTTTGATCATGATTGTTTTTCTTGATTCCTTAGGCTGTGATTGCCAAGGGAGCACAGGACTGGGCATACTTTGTGAGGCATGCTGGGCATAGCTACAGTATCCTAGGGCAATTCTTTCCCTATCACCAAGAACTACTTATTTTTTTTCATCCAAGTTTGTTTTTTCTTGACTATTTCTAGAATACCTATTCTGTACACACGTGCATTGTGTGTGTGTATCCATGTACTCATGTGTGTGCACATGTGCATTGTGTGTGCGACCATGTACTCGTGTGTGTGCACATGTGCATTGTGTGTGTGTCCATGTACTCGTGTGTGTGCACATGTGCATTGTGTGTGACCATGTACTCGTGTGTGTGCACATGTGCATTGTGTGTGTGACCATGTACTCGTGTGTGTGCACATGTGCATTGTGTGTGTGACCATGTACTCATGTGTGTGCACATGTACATTGTGTGTGTGAGACCATGTACTTGTGTGTGTGCATATGTGCATTGTGTGTGTGTCCATATACTCGTGTGTATGCACATGTGCATTGTGTGTGTGACTATGTACTCGTGTGAATGCACATGTGCCTATGGAGGCTTCAGACAGATGTCAGGTATCTTCCTTAATTGCTCTCCTCTTTAGTTTTCTGAGGCAGGGTACCTCACCGAACCCAGAGCTTTCCAGCTTGGCAAATGTGGCTGGCCAGCAAGCGATGCTCCTGTCTCTACCTACCCAGCACTACCATTACAAGTATAGGCCACTGTGCTTGCCTTTTTCCATGGCTGTTAAGAGTTTTAACTTAGCTCTTTATGAATGGACGGCAAGCCCTTATCTCCCTTGCTCCTGATGCCTATTATTTAAGACAAAATTATTTTTCTTTCCTTTCTGGACACAGGTGGGTTTGGATCGTTCAAAACTATTCAATAAACTTCATCTTTTGATATGTCAGGTATAGTTCTACAGGTAGAGTTGCGAGAAAACCAAGACAAATCTTCAACTTCATTGCATTTGCCATCTCACAGGGAGAAAGAGATGTACAAATAACGAAATGTATAACACACCAGGAAATGACAAGAGCTTTCGGGAAAGCGAAGCCAAGGAAGGAGGCAGGTGAAGCTTGCAAGAGGGGGATCCTGTTTGTGGTGACAGAGAACCTGTGAAAGGATCTGATCAGAGTCTGGAGTAAAGCAAGGGAGCATGTCATGGGAACATTTGATCAGAGAGTCTGTTCTGAGGAGGAAGCATGAGGCAGGCCTTGGACACTGTGTGGATGCCTTGGAAGAACCGGTAGATAGATGGGTCAGTTCCTTCCATCCATGGGTGCAGCGGGCTGTACCCCTGAGATACTTGTTTGTCATGCTCTGTAGACAGCTCACTCCTACAGATGTGGCTTCTCAAGGCAGGGACACATGCTTTCTGGAAATCTCAGGAACTATGAGACTCTTACGGCTGTTTAATTCTGCCTCGCGAGATTCCACTTTTCTATAGACGCAGATATATTTAGTCTTCTAGTTCAGGTCTTGTAGCTCCCAAACCAGACCCTGTCAAGAGCTGACCAATGAATACTCGTTAGATTTGCCTCTATAGACCAAGCGTATTGATTGTGGTGGTGATGGGGCTGGTGATAATGGCGGTAATGACAGCTGGTGATCAAGGTGATGGTGACGGCCATATCTACCGCTTGTCAAACACTTTAAGCATAGTTGCCATGGTTTTGTAGGACATCTAAAATTATCTGTCTGCAAATGGGGACACTAAATGACCTACTGAACTCTCCTCTTAGAAGTCACAAGCATGTGTTTGAACCCAGGTCAAGCAGAGAGGATAAAATCTGAGCCTCTCTGTAGTCATTAAGCTTTGTTCCCAACATATGCCTTGTGGGCCTTGTCTAAAGGACAGGTTTCTTGGTGAGAAGGTGGTTTACAGAGTCTAGCCCAGGGAGATGGGTCCTGTCCATCATTTTCTGAGATGCTTTCTGAAGCAAGCCCTGCTTTCTAAATCACGAGCAAGCACACTTCCCTAACCCCCGACAGAGCCGACGGTGTTTCATTCTCTGAGCTTCAAGCGTCAAGGGTCAGGCTCATATGCGGCTCACATTCCCCCTTCCACGGAATCCGAACCTCTCGTGCCCTGATGCAGAGATAGTTTCTAGCTAGCGATTTTCTTATGTCTGGATCTCAGACAAGCCCTGCTTGACTCCTTCTTCGGAGCACCACCCTGGGTCACGATCCCTCTCTTTGACGTGAGAATTTTACAGATACAAATCTGTCTTTGCCAGGACTCCGTGTCTGTGTACTTGTTTCTTTGGGATATGCTCCGAAATCATCACTGCCCCTAGCAGCCAAGTTTCTATGGGAGAAGTTTCTTGTGTTTAAACCCAAGATTTCAAGGGCAGATGAAAGCTTTTTTGAGAGTTAAGGAAATGCTATCATTTATGTTTTTGCCAGAACATATGCATTTGTTTTCCCTGAAACCCTTAGAAAAGAAGCCTATGCTGGATTCATTTGCAGACTATAGAACGCAAGCTACAGAAGAAGCAAACGCAAGAGAGGAAAGACACACTTTGCTGCAAACAAAGTTTTCTCAAATTGCTTGATCACATGACTCTGTCTCATGCAGGAACTGCCAAACTGTGCTCCCCAAAGAGCCAGGACATAAGGACTTTAGGTTTCATGGCTATGTAACTATTTTCATCCCTGCCATTGTTATGGGAGAACAGCCATAGTTAACATTCAGCCTGGTGAATGCAACTGTGTTACAACTAACGTTATTTTACAATCAGGTAATTAATTAGATTTGGCCTCTAGGCTATAATTTGCCTATTCTTGGCCTAATGGAAGAAGACCTACTATGTGTCAGTGTATCTTAGCAACACATAGAAATAAAATCATAAATGAAGGACTGATGCAGATCATATTTCAGCCCTTTAGTTTTATCTACAAGAATTTATAGGTTACTGTAGTTAATGTCTTATTAATATCATCAAGAAAGAAAGGGACTAGTGTGTGCTATGCAGCTTAGTATATATGGCAAAGGTTGCCAGTCATCCTTAATAGACTGTTCTCTGCAGTTTCCTTAATAATGCAGCCCTAAATATCCATTAGGAGCCATGACCACTGGAATAAAAACTTATTTCCTAGGGCTGGAGAGATGGCTTCGTGCTTAAGAACTTGTAGACCTCGATCAGAGATTTATGTGGGAGGGCTGAGCCCACTACAGAGGCTACACACCCTGGTAGGTTGTCCTAAGTTGTGTAAGAGAGCAGTCTGAGCAAGCCATGAAGAGCAAGCCAAGAGACAGCATCCATCCATGGCCTCTGCTTCAGTTCCCTCGGACCGTGACCAGAGAATTGCAAGATGAAATAAACTCTTTCCTCCCCAAGTTGTTTTTGGTCCTGGGGTTTTCTATCACAGCAATAGAAACCCTCACAAAGACAGCCCGTTACTTTTAAGGATACCAACACACTATCTGATGGGGAAACTATCAACCAATCACATCTAGTTAGGACCTGGAGCCCAGGTAGAAAAACCTGGGGATGAAGGTGCGCGGCGCTCTCTTTTCCGTTGCCTGCTAAACCTATCGGATTTCGGAACTCCCATTCTTATAGTGTAAGTTTCCTCTCTCTAACCATTAAAGAATTCCTGTTACTCTTGAGCTAGCCTGGTTACTTATCATACCGACTTAATTCGTGACAATTATCAGTTTCTTATTCTGGCCTTTTTCTTCTTCTCTTCTCTTCTATTCCTCCACGAGCCTAAATGCAGGCCACGGCCTTAGGCTCTGCTTTGGAGGGAGTTCAGGGTGGTATCCCCTCTGAGGTGGATCACAGAGTGCAAGCGCATCACAGTTGAGTGTTTTGGAATTAGACTAGAGATGAAAGTACCTATTAGAATTGGAAGAATACAGAGAGTAAATACAGGGAAAATTAGAGGAAATTCCTTAAAGAAACAGGAGGCAATATCTTCTACCATATGAGACAGCTGACTATAAGCCTCCATGTTTATCACCAGTTTGGACTCATGATTAGAAACTGGGTAAATGAATCTAGTTATACAGCTAGAAGTGAGATTTTGGCACCTTTTATTGTTAGTGGAGACTTGATTCCGAGAGCTGTAGGGTTAGGAGGCTAAATAAACTGGGTTTGTGAAGCTGACTGAACAATGCTCATAAAATAACACCATAGCTGGGCTTCCCACCTCCTGCCTCTTTGCATGCCCTGTCGTTGCTCCCACTCAAAGAACTATTCCCAAGGCTCATCTTAGCAAGATTAGACTTCCTCGTGGACCATCAGCGTCTAACCGTGGCTTACTGCAGACCTTATGTTTACAGTCTGCTCCCAACGTACTCAGCAATTCAGTTAAGTTGAATTAACACCATTCTTTGAAGCTTTCCCTACCACCGTGCCCTCAGGCTATTGTCTTAGTCTGGAATAGTCTTCTTGAACTTTGCCTATTTCAGATGGACCCATGACTTTCAAATCTCTCCGAAATGCTACATTCTGTAAGAAATCCATCCTGCCAGAGGTGTCCACACCGTGCTCTGAACCCATAGGCCTCCTGTACTTCTTCTACATAGTTTATTTTAAGCTGCCCTGCATTAAAGATATCTGCAAAAATACTTGTATTGCCTTTAGGAGATGGAATTTCTTCTCCTACCCACCAGTATACAAGAGGTACCTGGTGAACTATAAAATGCAGATCCAGGTTATTCTGAATGAAACAGAGTTTGTGAGTGGGGGAAGAGGAGAGAGGAGAGGAGAATTCATGAATGTGGAGCATCTACTTTGTTTCGAGTGCTTTCTAGAGTTCTTTCATTTTATGAATCCTCATAAACTTTTAGAATGCAGAGAATGTGAAATTCATTTCAGAGGGGAACGTGAAGCCCCAGATGATGATATGAATGAATATAGGTTGGAGTTAAGATTTGAGTTCAAATTTCCTTCGCTCCAAGGCACTGACCTTTTCCATTATTGGAGAGGGGATATGAAATTTACTGTCCTAACTGGAATACTCCTGGGAGTAAAAAGGAATGCTATAAATAGGTGCACAGGACAACTTAGGTAAACTGGGACTCTCCAGGATGAGTGTCCTGTGATCACTCTAATTATAAACCATCCTTACCTCTTTCTTCTCCGTTTGCATGAAACTAAAATAAATCTCCTCTTTGACATTTTACTTCTCTCAGTTATAGGAACCGGAAAGAGATAATGGGGTGTTGGGGAATCTTTCTTTACGAATGACTGGAAAGAGATTCCCATTATCCAACTGGGCGGGTAAGGGATGGTGTCTTCTCATATACCTTTAGGACAGTTGGGGTTCGTCCTTGGAACTTTGTACTGCCTCCTCTTCAACGACTGGGGTGAGTAACTATTCTTAGGTGACGCTGAATGAGCTCATGCGTCTGTACTGGTGTCAGGTACACTGGACCAGGTACACTGGACCCCTGTCTAGCTCAGCTACATAGAGAATGGGCAATAACCAGGGCTATAACATGGCTGCTTTTTGAGCTTTGATTTTGCACTGAGGCTCTTACTTGTACCCCCTCCCTGGTTTTGGTTTATATACTTTTGCATCCACTGCTCATGATAGCCATGTAAGGGAGGTCCTCCTTTATTCTTATTCTTCAGTGTGTGGGGGGGAGTATATGGTGAACAACTGAGTTGCCCCATACTACTTCATGGTGAGAGAACCTAAATTGATTGGCTCCAAAGACCCATGCTCTAATTAGTGTGATCTGTGGCTCTTAGGAAGTGATCAAGAGGCTAAATAATAGGCCACCATGAAGGTTAAACAGTTAGCTCACTTCAGAGGTCTAAGCTCTGTGCCTGGTCATAGGTAGTCCTTCCATCAGTAACACATGCCATTGTCTTTTTCTTATTAGACCTCTAAGGAACAGATACTAATTCTTGTTGATACTCAGTTTCTCTCATCCACGTTTCCCTTTGGCTCATACCAAATCGCAGGTTAGAAACATAAAGAAAATCATCATTTATCAAGCCAGTACCGTACCCTTGGTATTAATGTACCCAGCCTCTTTCCTCGCTAAATTACAACTATGATGTGTAAAAATACTACTTCACTGGACACAGACGTGTCTAAAATGCAGTGAGGTCACTCCAGAATCCCTTTGTCCAATATACTTTAGACGACGGGGATCCAGACCACAGATGCACAGGATAAAAAAACAAAACAAATAAATAAGCAAAAGCCATTGCTTTTACTCACAGAAACAGGAAGAGTTGAGAGTAATCCACAGACACGGCATTAACTAGGCTTTTAAAGACAAAGACGGTTCGTGACAACACTAAGGGCATTCCAAGATAAAGGATCAGTTAGAGACAAAGATGCAGAGGGGGAATTCCATAATGTGTCTGGGGTGGAGCTGAGTTAGATGTGAAGTTGGTGTGGGAAGGGGTAAGCCCAGAGAAACGGGGTAAGGGCATCAGGATGGCCACAAGAAGTGAATTACTTTACAGTTCTCCGAGGTCCCCCAGGAGCTATGCTAATGTTTTATGTGTGTGGACAGGACAGTTATAAAATGTGGCCAGGGATACTCCCCAGCATGAAGAGAAGCAAGGATGCCCGCCAAGTGTTCTCTGGGCTCTGAAACGCTTCCAGTGGCAACTCAGGGATGTTTGCTGTCTGGATTCTCCTCTCAGGGGAGCTAGTGGCTGGGTCGGCCAGCAGTCCATGAGCACCTTTGCTCGGGCTCCAGGGGCATCTTGCCCTTGCATCTTTGTATCGTTTCTGGCAAAGCTTTGGAAGTGTGTGTGTGTGTGTGTGTGTGTGTGTGTGTGTGTGCATGCACGCTCTGAGACTCCTCTCTGAACACATCAGGGAGAGGACTGACAACTGGATTCCCCAGAGGAGTTGGCATTTCACAATGAAGATGTGTAAAACTCTCATTGCCATCACACTCTGTATGCTGGTATCTGGGCATGGATCCCTTGGGATAGCATTTCTATCACGGCTCCATGCCTCTTCCTGCAGTTCCCGTGGCATTGTCAATACTGAACATATGAGATGATTATTATTTTCTGCTGGGGGGATGCACCAGAGAGAAATACCTCAAACTATAAGAAAATGCAGCTGTGATTGTAAAAGACTTCATGAAACTGGCAGGTGGAGTGCTAGAGAGGTCCTAAGACAGGCCGCTCTTTCATTTCCACTTCTTCGGAAGACCCTCACGGGCCTTTTACATCTCCAGTACAGTGTTTGGAAGACTGTTGAGGGGAACAGGAAGGAAACCGATGCTGCACAAACTGTGTTTAGCATGGTGCTGGGAGAGGAGGCTCAACTCGGGTAGACTTTATCAAGAAGTTCCACCAGGCACTATGGGATGAAGTGAGTCTCTCAGCCCCACCTCATTGTGCACATGCAGAAGACTAGCCCGGCAGCTTAGAGTGTGACCATAGTTGGAAATTTAGAGGTTAAGTGTTTAAAGCAGTAATTTAGTCGAGGTCTTTAAGATGAGCTGTAGTCTCACACAATAGTCTCACACAAGAGGAAGATGAAGACAGAAAAACACAGAAGGACCCTGGAAAGACAAGGGAGAAGATGCCATCTGTAAGAAAGGAGAGAAGCCATTGAAGATACTAATCCTTCTGACTTCTAGCTTCTGAAATTGAAGAGCATACATGTCTGTCAAATAAACGACCTTGTCCATGGTCCTTCATTATGGCAATCCTGGAAAGTTTGAGGGATAGAGATTGCCAAGCATTTTCTTATTTCTGAGTGTTTTATTTTAAATTGATCTATTTTTATTAATGTTTTTTTAGCTATGTGTTTGTCTGTGCATCTGTATGGATGTGCCCATGAGTGAAGATGAGGGCAGAAGCCAGAGAGGGCACAGAATCTTCCAGAGCTGCTGTTACAGGCATTGTCTCTACCAACTCAGCTGCTATCTAGGCCCAGATCCAGCACCTTGCGTTGGTTCACCCCAACATCCACTCCAGCTACAAGCTGTTGGTGTGCAGGGAGGAGCCAGTCCTGCAGAACCCTACCTGCAGAACCAGATTCAGGAGCACCTCATTGCCATCAAAGATGAAAACCCGAAACACGGCTGTGATCCAAGGTGGCGGTAGCCACAGCACCCACCAGGGATTACTGCAAGCACAGTGGTTGTGCCTGGTGCGCCTCAGGGCGGCCAGTATCGTGAGCAAGGACATATGCGGTAGTCTGGAGCTTGTGTGGGTATGTCTCCAGATGCCCTGCCTAGCTGTAAGGTCACCCTGATTCTGGGCAACAGCAGGACATCCAAGGTGAATCTCAGCAAAGGTCAAGGGTTTATGGTGCTTCGGATAACAGAGACCTTGAACCAGAACAATGACTTGTAATGAGTATTTGTATATAAAGCTGTTTGGGGGAAAAGATACATACATACATACATACATACGTACGTACGTACGTACGTACGTACATACACACACACACACACTGTAGTTTGCAATCTCACTTCAATGAACGAATATTTGAAGGAGAGATGGGAAAGTTGGAGGAACAGAGCTATGTGTCAGTGCAGTAGAGAGAGGCAGAGCTAGAGATGCCCCAGAGGTGAGAGGCATGGCAGAGGGACGCGATGGATGGAGGAACTAATGCTAAACAGGGCCAGTGGAGTGGCGTGCAGCATCCTGGAGCTAGCACAGGCTCTGCCCTTGAGCATGCTTCCTGGTCACGGAATGGCACTGGCTTAGGGCAGTGCCAGGATGTCTGAGATGGAAAATGATCCATTTACTGGATTAGGCCTCCTTGAAACCTCTCTACTGGGGGGACAATGGTCTTGTACCCTGTAAAGGTTTTTCAGTTGTATTGCTTTAATAAAATTCTGATTGGCCAGAAGCCAGGCAGGAAGTATAGGTGGGACAATGAGAAGAGGAGAATTCTGGGAGGAGGAAAGGCACCGTCTGCAGTCATCATCCAGACACAGAGGAAGCAAGCTGAGAATGCCTCACTGATAAAAGGTACCAAGTCACATGGCTAACACAGACAAGAATTATGGGTTAACATAGGATGTAAAAGTTAATAAGAAGTCCGAGCTAATAGGCCAACCAGTTTATAATTAATGTAGACCTCTGTGTGTTTCTTTGGGACTGAACGGCTGCGGGACTGGGCAGGACAGAAACCTCTGTCAATACCTCTCCATGGTCTGTGCTGCCCTCGGGGGTCCTGTTGGTGTCTATGATCTATGTTACAGCCAGGGCGTGTGCTCGTGTCTGTGTTCCTTGCTGCTGCCCAACACCACGTTGAGGCCTGAGGTCCATGTGAAAGTCTTTGGTCTGTGCTAGCGCCAGAGGCCGTGCTGATGTCTGTATTGCCACTGAAGTCAGGTTTCTAAGCTTTAACCTAGGGCCACGTTAATGCCCATGGTTCATGTTACCACCAAGGGCCATGTTGGTGTCTGTAACCCTGCTGGAGCTGGGGGTGTGTGCTCATGCCCATGGCTGTCTTGCCACTGATGGCCATGGGGGATGTCAGTGGCCTATTTTTGCCACCTGAAGTCATGTTGATGTCTGTTGCCTATACTCCCACTGAGGGCCATGATAGTGCCCATGGTCCATGTTGTAGTCTAGGACACTGTGAATGCCAATGGCTCTGGAGGCCACATTAATATTCATAGTCCATGTTATATGTGAATATCCAAGACCTGTGTTACCACTGAAGACCATGGGGCTGTTTGGGGTCACCTGATGCCATGTTGATGTCCTTAGTCTGTACTGCTGCTGTGGTCCATGTCAGAATCTGGGGTCCATGTCACTGCTGGAGGCCATGTTGATGTGTGTGGCCTGTGCTGCCACCGGGTGTTATGTTGGTGTCTGTAGTCCATGTGACTTCTGAGGGCTTGATTGGTATCTGTGACCCTGCTGCAGCCAGCCAGGGACTGTGTTGATGTCCACAGCCCGTGTTACCACCAAAGGCCATGGGGATGTCCATGGTCTGTGCTGTCACCTGAAGCCATGTTGATGTTGTGGCCCTTGCTGTGGACAGATACCATGTGGAGCCCATGATCCCTAATGCTGCTGAATATAAACAATAAGGAAGGTTCCTTTTCCATGGTATCAATGGCTGCAGAGCCATCGTTGAGAATGAGAAACATGGAAGGCTTCTGTGACCACCTCTCTCTGTTCCTCTGCTCCCCCCAAAAGAAATAGTCTAAACAGGAAGCTATTGAAGAGAACACTTCAGAAGTGTGATAGGGATGCTGAAGTGTAGCTCTCCACAGTTGACGGCTTCTGGTGGGGGTGGAGGAAGACTACATTTTCTTTAGGGGGCTGTCCCCTGGGAGTTTGACCGTGCTTCAGTGAGTATAGGGGCAACATAAATTGGACTTGGTATTTTTTTATTTTTTTCTTCTTCTTTTGTTTTGGGGAGGTACTAAGGTGGGGGGGTGGACTTTGGAGGATGAGGAAGTGAATGTGATTGGGATACATTATGTGGAATTTCTAAATAATCAATAAAATATACTACTACACCACCACCACCACCACCACCACTACTACTACTACTACTACTACTTATTATTATTATTATTATTATTATTATTATTATTATTATCATCATCATCATCATCATTGCAGGTGCACTGCCACTCCCTTTAGTGGCATTTCATTTGTATTTTAATAAGTAAAGTTTGCCTGAAGATCAGAAAAGTAAAACAGCCCCACTGGCCAGTCTTACAGACTAGGCAGCAATGACACACACCTTTAATCCCAGTAGCCACACTAGTTTGCCATAGATATCAAGTGGTAGTGGTGCATGCCCTTAATCCCAGAACTTGAAAAAATTATAAAACGGGAGGAGACAGCTCTCAGTCTCAGTCTCATTCTGAGACTCCTGGAGGCAGAATCGCCATTTTCAGACTGAGATCGAGGTAAGATTCAGAGGCTAGCTGTTTTGCTTTGCTGGTCTTCAAATTGAACCCCAATATCTGTCTCTGAGTTTTTATTAATCATGCTTCAATGTCCAACCAGCATTTCAAAGGGTTCTGGGGTTTCAAACCCCAGTCTGCACCCTTGCACGGAAGGTGCTTTAACCCCTGAGTAAGTGCCCACCTTCCGTCATTTACTTTGCTACAGGGCAAATTTTCACATTTCCATCTAGAGAAGCTCTTGAAAGTTTCTCTCTGACAGGTCCAACTTCCTTGTCACACTTCTCCTGGGCTCCAGACTCACTACTGGTGAGCGTTAGTGCAAGGCCAGCACTCTACATCCTCTACACCGTGATGGCTGATCTCACAAGTGGGAGGCTAAGTGTCCAGTGAGAGGAAGGTGCCATAGCAGCGAGGTGCCAGCCTGAAGGAAGGTGTCATGCTTGGGAGCATTGGAGGGCAGCATAAGATCTCACCGGTCTGCTCACCAGTGTGCCATTGGAAATGCTATCAACTGCCTGTTCTGGAATGTTCCACGTACCATTTCTCAACTACAGCTGACCAAAAGTAACTGAAAGCATTGGAAAAAGATGACGAATGAAAGGGGCTGCTGTCGTCACTGTAGAACGTTGGGCAAGGACGGAGAAGCGCTAACGGGCAGATCAGTGCACGTATGAGCTTGTGAGTTTGTAATGGCGGCTCTGACCAAACTGGCATGTTTCAGTTGCTCTGTTAACATAAACATGCAAACAAGTTCTCTTTTTTTTTTTAAAGTAGAATTTAGAAACTTAATTTAACAGTGAAAGCATTTTCCTAATTTTCATCAAACTGTCCAATTACCATCTCGCTTTCTCTTGTTGAGAAGTGTTATCTGAGTACCACTTTCTCTGGCCAGTAATTTATGAGCTCAGTGGGGCAGAAGAGCCCCTGCAAAGGACACTAGGACCCAGCGCTCCATCTTGCCTGACACGTGTTGGTTAGGCTTGTCTGGTGGCCACACACTGATCTCAGTTTCCTCCTTCTGATGAAAGAGGCAGGTCTGAAAAAGCATCCCAGGCCTGCCTTCCGGCTCCATGTGCACCTTTGTGTAATTTTTTTTTTCTCCTAGTAAAGCTTAGACAGGTTTAATGACAGAAAGTTAAGAAAAATTTCTGGCCAGCTTTCTTTCAACACGTCACTTTGAATACATCTGATCAGGAACACTTTGCACGATTAAAGGAGACGGATTGTGTCACGGGGACAAAAAACTGAATGTATAAACTAAACATCACATTGCTATTCGTACCTTTCTAGTGCAGTTCTGAAGATTCCAAGACAGGAATAAGTGTGGAAAGTATCTTCCCTCAGGCGGCTCCACGGATGGCAGCTCGCTGTCCCATCTTTGGCTGGTCCTTCCCCCCTGTTTGGTTCTTAGGGTTCACCCCGAACTCTTTCCTTTCCTCTGGTTGAATTGTACCTCAGAACTTAGATAAAACATTTCCCTTGACCTGCACTGTGAAGTCTGCATTAGCTTCCTTTAGTTTTCTTAAGAAGCTAGGAGGGATGGGGGCGGCAAGATGCTTCAGGCATTGGCACTTGCCAACCAGCCAGATGACCTGAACTCCATTCCCCGGAACTCCACGCTGGAAGGAGAGCACCGACTCTCATGAGAAGCCCCCTGACCTCTACACATGAGCACATCAACATAGTTTAAAAGGCTAGAAGATCATCTACTCTGAAAGTTTTGAGCTATTCAAATAACTAATGAGCACAGACTAAGTTGGGTTTGGATCCTAGTCCGTCCATTTATTTGTGTGACTTTGAGTTCTTGCCCAAGCCTTGATCTCCTCATCCAAATGTTGGAGGTGACATTACCATGTTCAGCATAGCATGATGTGTTATAAAGTGAAATGCCACAAGTCAGCACACACCTAGCGTATGGCCAAGGGAGTACAGTCATCATCATGATGGTTGGTGGCTTGTATATGTGTATCATTTGCACCGTAATTGTGAAGAACGTGATGGTTAAAGTTTTTAAACATAATTCTTAAGACCGATTCCCAGTGGCCTCCAGCAAGTGTATAGGGAACAGAGCAAATGAGATTCTGTTGTAATAATCCGACAATTTTTCCGTGAGGGATGACAGGATTTTTCAAGCCTTTCCCTGGGGGAGAGTTTGATAAGCGCTTTCAGTTGATTACTTTTTCTATCCTGTGTCCTGTTGGGCTGATAAGCTCCCAATCTCCACACGTCACATTGTTTCATCTTCCCCAGCTGCACCCATCTCCTCTCCATCACCTTTCCGGTTCTCGGAGGGACACTGATGGGAGACGGGGAGCTGCTGGGGCCTTGGGGAGGGACGGTTACAGCTTGAGGCAAGTGGACGGGCTGGTGCCACCTCAGGAGGGGTGGCTGTGGATGTGGGAATTCATGTCATCTACAGGACACAGGTTCTTGCACTAATCTGTATTCAAAGTCTGGCTGTCACATGGCACTAGAGCCCCAGGCCTCCTCTAACTCTGCCTTGGGCTGATCAAATGCTGGATTTTTCCAATAGCTGTTTCAGGTCAATGTGCTTTAAAAAATCCCATTATTATCTTTTGGGACCCAGTGGCTGTCTAGGATCCATGGACTTTTACTCGGAAACAGTCAGCTGGGAGTTGAGGCCAATGGGAAGAGCCATGCCTTTCTCAAAGCGCTCCCACGATACCCACAGAGCTTGCTATTCTCATGGCACTCGGCTGTGGGAGGCTGACCCTAGCTGGTCCTTTATAACTGTGGAGATGTGCTTGCATCTGTACATGCCACTGCCTCGGTGGCTCATTCCAAAGAGTTTCTTCCGAGAGTATGTTCAGTTTTTAATGTTTGCTTCATCTTGACCCAGAGCCCTTGTAGGTGCTGTTGGGATGGAGCCCCAAACAAGCTTGCAGTTGCTACTACAAGGCCCCATTTAGAACGTTTAGAGAACCCGAGGAAGGAAGACAGAACCTGTGCCTGACTGGGGACTGTTATGGACTAAGGCTTGCGCCCTTCCAAGCTTTGCAGTTGAAACCCCAGTGTCTGCTGAGATGATCCTGGGAGGAAGTGCCTTCTGAATGTGGAATCCTTTGACTGGAGCAGGGGCTTTGTAGGATGGGACAGGAGAACATCACCCTCTTCTTCTCCCCCACTATGTGTAGCCACAAGGAAAAGGTGGCTGTATCAACCGTGATGAGTGTCTTTACTGCATACAGGATCACCCACTATGTGTAGCTACAAGGTAAATACGCTCTCCCAATCTCCTATGAGTGTCTTTATCATTCACTGGATCTGCTGGCATCTTGATCTCGGATTCCTTATCCCCAGAACTGGGAAAATCCACTGTCTTCTTTCGAACAGTCTCCCCCGTCTATTGCGATTTGTTATGAAGCCCTGCACGAAGACAAAGACTGTAGTGGGCACTGCTTTGCCCAGTGTCGGTGTGAATCACCTGCATGACACATTACTGTGCTCTTGACTGAAAGCTACAAGGTCTGTTTCCCAGGATGCTGACGGCAGGAGGGAGACTCAGATGTGATTTAGGCTTCCTTATTAAGCTACACCTGCTCAAGGATGCTACAGGGCACTACTAAGCTTTTTCTGTCTGTATTGCTGGGAAAGAAGATGAGTCATGGCGGGGAGGCATTTGATTTTGTGTGTGGCTATAGCAGAGATCCTTGTGGGCATTTGTTTGGAGCACAGGCAAACTTGGAGCATGCCCAGTAAGTCAGCATGCCCAGCAGGGACTCTGCACAGCAACTGGTTGCTGCATCCTTCTGAGGAGAGCAGGTCATCAGACTTAGGAGCCCAGTTCCTCTCTGTGGCTTTGATAGCTATTTTAGCTATGTCTGAAGCTGTGCCTCCAATCAGCTCCTGCAGATCTTAATTGTCCTAGATGCCAGGATGGGCAAACTTAGCTTCAGATGGCGTTGGTAGGCGGTGTGGTTTCTGGCACAGTTCTTAAACTCTGACTTTGGAGAATAAAAGTAGGCTTAAGCAACATGTAACTAATAGGTGTGACTATGCCTGCCTTTCAATAAGACTTTATAAAAAGCAGTCAGCAGGGCAGATCTGAGCTAAGGAGTAGCGCCAACTGATCCCTTTATAATATACCCCCTTCTGCTTTCTTGGTAGAGCCTCCTTTATGTTGAAAACTGGTCAACTCAGAAATGTCTAAATCAAGAATGTGAGGCCATGATGTGAGAAAGGAATAAAACAGATTATACTCTGGCCCTTGGGTTCAAGGGGTGGCAAGGAACCAGGTTACAAGTGGGCAAGATGCTCAACAATGATCTTTATCTTTTTCTCTGACACCTGTCCTTCAGTGCTCTCCCGGAGAGTATCTCATCTGGCGTTCACAACACCCTGTCAAGGAGGTATAGTCGGGAAATACTGAGAACCCTCAAAAATATTTTTTCTTGCGGTCACTGGGCTTGCAGGAAGACAATGCAGAATTTGAAACCTGGAAGCTATGCCTCTCAGTTCAGGGCTTCTGGCAGCATGCTGTTTTCCCTTCAGGAGCTTGCCCCTAAAATCCAGAATAACTTGAGGACAGTCTGAGGACATGTGGCTGTTACTTGTAGATGTTACATGTGGAAGTCTGGAGGGTGCTGCACACCCTGCTAAGCAATGTATGCGCGAGCAGTCTTCGGAAGCTCATTTTCAACGTTGACCTTCAAGATCCACGCAGCGATTACTGAGTCGGAACCTGTTTTCTATCAAGATTTCTAGATAAGTCGCGTGCACGGAACTTTGGAGATGATTCTCCCAAATGAAACCCTTGGGACTGAATCCTTAAAGCCCAGGAGTACACCAAGCTCATCTGGAAGTCAAAAGCCCCGTGGCGGCTGAGGAGTAACACAGAGCGGTGAAGACATCTGTTGGACCATGTCAGTGGGAGGTATTGGGATACCTAAACTTTTGATCAATCACCTGAAGCTCCTTGATTAATCATTTCTCCTTGCTGCATTTTTTTCAGAGGATGATGTGCACACATAGGAGGAAAAAATAATGCATAGTATGCCCTAAGGTAGAAATGGAAACACTTCTTATCTTTGCATTTTATTATCTGATAGTGTCCCAACAGCACTATAATCGGAGTGTTATTGTTTTACTTTTAATTTGAGGCTATCATCATCACCACAAATCTATCTATACTACAGGACCGGTCCATGCCCTAGTCACACTTCACCAACTTAATCCTAAGACAACATTTACGGAACAGCCCTATTCTCCAGACAGAAGACTGATGGGCAGAAACTGAAATACATTACTCATGGCTACAGCATTGGGATGTCATGGAACAGGACCAGGGAGTCCAGCTAGGGCCCAGAGCTGACACAGAGCACAGCACAGTCTTGCTTCAGACCCGTGTTCTTTGTCATGACACTGCGTTCTCAAGTAAGGAGAGATTGTTAGAATCTGTCGCAGGCTTCTGAATCTACTCTTTGGGATAAATAATTTTGAAAATCCTCAGAGGTAATTAATTCTATTGCAAAGTTCTGGTCCAGTAGCCCAAGGCTCCTCTGTCCTGCCTCTCAGCTTGGTGAGGCGTATTTACAATTTTTCTGGGCTAGTGGTTCCTTAAGGATGGGCTGCTGTCTGCCTCTGTGTGAGTGCTCCTTCAATGCCCAATTCTGGACTGGCCTCAGTAGTTTCTATGAATGCCTGTGGTTAGAATGGAACAGTGTCCCAAGGTCTAATCACTCTAAGGCACTGACCTCAAAAGTTATCACATACCAGCACCTCCTCGAAGGTCTTCAGAGCACACACCGTCCATCCGATGCAGTTGTTTAAGGATTTGGACTTCTGATCCGTTCCCAGAAAGTGTTGTGACCCTGGGCGCTACACTTGGCAGAATGTTGATCTAGAACAGTCCCAGGGCTTTGAAGGATGTGTGGGGAACACAGACAAGAAAGAGTGGCATCATCATAGTATTTAGAGCCCACGTTTGTAGGAATGACTCAGCCTGTTGTTTTGTGGGCACATGCTCCATAAATTAAGGTTGGGACAAATGACATCTGACGGCATACGCTTTGAGATGATTGTGCCTTTAATTTTACCTCATTTAATAACGTGGAAACTATTATCAACTAATTGGGACTACATGATCAATTTTTCCATTCTTTTAAAATGTTAACAACACACCATGACAGAGTATCAGTCCATTCACTGACTATTGATTTGAATGTAGCACATTTCACAAAATCCTCTTTGTGTCAGAAACACACAGAATCTGATATTAAATAACGACCGGCAAGATGGAAGAAAAATAAATATCGGTGTGATCTTATTTTTCTTACACTTTGCCGTTAGAGTGGAGTAGGCTGATTGTGAAGGCTGTTAGCGCAGGGGCACACTGAACCCGCGAGTGATCTAAGAAGACTTCAGAGCCCTCTGATTGTTGTAGGGATGGGAGGAAGAAGTCTCAGTAAGACACAGGGGTCTCATTCTGAGGGAAGCACCCAGAGGATGGGGACCTCTTGGCAAGGGCTTGGAAAATGGTAGGTAGAAAGGACAAAAGGTTCACCCTGGAAAGTGGGTATCAGATCAGCTTTTGTTTACCATTATAAGGTCAGTTCTCATGGCTTCTCTTGAAGCTGGAGTCATCCTGGCTGGCTGCTTTTTAATATTCTTCTTTTTTCTTTCCACTAACATCATAAGTTCTTTGAGGGTAAAATTTCCTACTCAGCCCTAAATCTCTAATATCAATAGTATGAAGTCTCACCTCCTCTTCATTGTTTTTGATTAAAAAACAGTGCGCTCTTGTGACCTCGATGATGGAACTGTGTATGGCTAGAACACAATACACGCTATGTTCTGCATGTGAGTGTTTGTATCTGTATTTATGTGGAAGTAACAATGATTTATGTCAAGAGTAAATTGATTGGCAACATGCTAGTACATTAGGTATGAGCATAGTGACTACTCAAGATTTTCTGTTATAGTAACTTTAGCAACTGGCCTGTCTGTCTGTCTGTCTGTCTGTTTGTCTATCTATTGATAGAAGATCTCACTGTGGCTCAGCCTAAACTGGAACTCATTACATAATCCATTTTGGCCTCAAACCCTTGATCCTACTGCCTTAGTCTCTCAAAGACTGAAATTATACGTGTCTTCTACCATGCCCAGCCCAAACCTCTGCAGCTGAAGTCACAGGAACCATGAATGTCGCAGATTCTTTTATCCTTCTTCCGTTATTCATCCTTCCTACTTATCTACCAAACCACCTGATTGCCTGCCTTTTACCAGGTTCTAGAATCATCTAGAAGACAAATTTCCGGGTATGACTGAGGAAATTTCCGGGTATGTCTGAGGACTTTCTAAGTCAGGTTGATTGAAGTGGGAAGTCCTACCCTAACCGGAGGAAGCATCATTTCATAGGCTAGGGTCCTAACTAGAGGAAGTGTGGTTTCATAGGCCGTGGTCCTAATTGGATGGAGCGTCATTTCATAGGCTGGGGTCCTATCTGCAGGGAGCGTCATTTCATAGGCCGGGGTCCTAACTGGAGGGACCATCATTTCATAGGCTGGGGTCCTATCTGCAGGGAGCGTCATTTCATAGGTTGGGGTCCTAATTGGATGGAGCGTCATTTCATAGGCTGGGGTCCTAATTGAAGGGAGCCTCATTTCGTAGGCTGAGGTCCTAATGCAGGAAGCATCATTTCATAGGCTGGGGTCTTGTCTGGAATGAAATGGAGAAAAGAAGCTGAGTGCCCACTTTCATGTCTATCTGTTTCCTGACTTTGGAAGCAATGTGATCAGAGGCCTCAAACTCCCGCCCCTAGGACTTTACAGCCATGCTGCGTGGTAAACCTCAGATGGAGCCCCAGTCACCCCTGCCTACTTTAAGTTACTTTTGGCAATGTTTTTCCAGCAACAATGAGACCTGTAATTAATACATTGTCAATTACTGACCTCGTGTCTTCCATCACTCATGTTTGGTTTAGTTAACTATTTACTGAACAAACCTGTCCGTCTCCGTTAGAAGGCTGGGGTATAATGGAAAGTGCCCAGAGTTGGTTGCTCTATGCTCTATTCGCTCAGTCTGTGGACAGTGTCAGTTCTAATAGACAGTGAGGGTGTGGGCATTGGCATCTATCATGGCTGAGAGGTGGACCATGGACCATATCCAAGCGACTTCATGGCACTTCAGAGAGCCATTCAAGCCTGTGTTTCCCATCAGAGTCCTTTGGGAAGCCACTTGAAGCCATGAACTGTGATGGGCACATTTACAACTTGATGGCATTATTCATCACAGCAATATTTTATTTAAAGAAACCAATAAAGCAGATGGGAAATGGTGGTGATGTGACTATTTTAGGTGGCGTGTTTGTTCAGCAGCGGGCGCAACAACGGAGACGCAGAGGAGTAGATGAGATGGGAAACACCAATTAATCTAATTTTCTTGAAGAAGGGAACTGAGATTACAGTTCTGACCTTCACAAGGCAGAAAATCATCTGGAGTCTAGAAAATTCAAGATGGTCATGAGACACTTGGAAGAGCCAAAAAAAAAAAAAAAACTTTGTGACTTATATATAACTCTTTGCAGAAGCTGAATTCACTGAAGTACTTCAGTCTCCTTAGAGGCTAATGGGAGATGAAGGCATTACATTATTTAATTGAAATGCATGAAGATTAAAATGAAATAACATTTCCAAAGCACTGTCAGTGATTCTATGTACAGTTCAATACACCCTGGCTCCTTCTTGGCTTCACCACCTAAAATTTCCTTTTTCTCTCTGCATAAATGCTATAACCTATGCTGAAGACTAACCGGGATGATGAAGGACTTGCTCTGTGTTCTGTTAAACCATGAGAAACTACTCAGGTACCATGAATCTTTTGTCTTTTCCTAAACAGAAGCCACTTGGGAAGGGACACTGTTAGGACGTTTAGCTATGGAAGAACTTTAGGGAAAGAGGGCATGGATACACAGAATATGTTTCTGAAAATGTCCTTGAGTAAAAGCCATCTTTAGTTCTGCTCAAATATTGGGGGTAGGGCATCCTCCAAGAACACAGTAGCTCTTGCTAGTGAGTACAACCGAAGGGGAGGGAACAGATGACCCAGGGACACTTGGAAGGCTGTGGATCACCCCATGTAGACGACCAGGAGACAGCAGTCATAACGCGGGAAAGCAGCCCAGTGTACAGACTGCCCCTGCCCTGTGACAAGTCCCAGAATCTGACTTAGGTAGCAAACCAGCTCCATTTCTGTTGCTGTGATAAAGCGCCCTGACTTTATTTTATAGGCAAAAGCATTCACTTTGGTTTATGGTTCCAGGGGAAAAAGAGTCTGTCACAGAGAAAGAGTGTATGGCGGCAAGTGACAGGAACAGAGAGATTGCTTTTGCCACACACACAGGAAGCAGAGAGAGCAAACGGGAAGTGCGGCGAGGCTATTAATTCTCAAAATCCACTCCAGAGACAGTGACGCACCTATTGCAGCAATCTCTGTGTCCCAAAAGTTCTATAGTGTCCCCAAACAGTGCCATCAACTGGGGACCAAACAGTAGAATACCACAAGAGGGGTCAAGGGAAATGGCAGCATGTAAAACATAGTCAGAGATATTGGAAGAGTTTGAGAATTTTCTGAAGGGGGGGAGGTTCTCAGAGAGACGGCGATGTGATCAAAGACCCTGACTGTAACGAACGAATGAACAACTATCATTGACGCCTCGATCTCTGCTATTTAACACGTGACCTTGTGAAAGCCATTTTCCCTCTTCAAGGTACACATGTAAACTGCAGTAGTAATCCTGCCCTGGGTTATTACTGTGTGCACATGTGTGTGCTTCCATGAAGACTCCATGCATCATGGATGATGGAATATCCTGGTACCCTGCTCGCTTATCTATTTATTTATTTATTGCTGTTTTCCCTCATGCTTGGTGAAGGTGGCGAGTAGGCAGAGTTGTCCACATGCTTTCTCTTGAGACCCTGTCCGTTTTCTACAGCTTTTCCCTTTGGTGGAGACGACCGTGGTGGGGACCATGGCAACGCCCTGCTTTCACATTTAACTTCACAGAACAAGGACTTAAAGGATTTCAAAAAATGTCCTGGCCTCGTGGTCTCTGTCACCTCAACCCTACAGTTGGATGCTGGGGTACCTAGGATGTACCGTGAAGTACTGTCACA
This sequence comes from Myodes glareolus, assembly GCF_982192425.1. Taxonomy (NCBI): domain Eukaryota; kingdom Metazoa; phylum Chordata; class Mammalia; order Rodentia; family Cricetidae; genus Myodes; species Myodes glareolus. The sequence goes on from NC_142049.1 coordinate 4,295,613, forward strand.
CACAAGGCTGCTGGGGCCCAACTGAATCTCTGTTATCGCATCAAATCTTGAGGCATTAATACGCCTGAGAGGGGTCCCAATGCACTTTGGTCCCCTTTCCCCCATCTACAAATTGGGATGAAAGTCCTGATGCCTGAGGCTATTGTTTGATCAAAAGAGATGAAATAAATTTCCCGGCATACAAGAGATGCAAGAAAAAAGAAAACGAACAAAAATAAAAATGACAAGGAACAGCAATCTGTTACCGGAGGTATACACACTTACACACTTCCTGTGTAAATGTGCTATGTTTTGCATAGTTTTTTTTCTTGTATTTGAACTAGAAATGGATTCAGAAAAAAATGAAGCAGTGATCGAAGCCAGAGGAGCTCGGAAGTTTCTCCACACGGGGAGACGACACAAAGCCCCGCTAGATGGTTCTCCAGCCCAGAGACCTGTGTTTAGCAATGGGATCTGCCTGACTTGTCTGAAGGAGGTCACTGGGCTGTCCTGACAGAAACAGAGGTCTGGCTGATTTGTCCATGACCAGCCTGTCTCAGCTGTTTATGAGCAGCCACGGGCAGGGAGAGGGGACATCTGAGGGCTACTAACTTCACCCCAGGCACCTCTTCAAGGGTTCCCACAATTCTGCTCACACAAAGGGATCCTGAGGATGCAGAGACTGGTTTAGACCACCCGTAGAAGCATCGGATTGTGAAATAATTTATAACTCAGGTCACACAGCGGTCCTCAGTATCACAAAACAATAGCATTAACTAAATTAGGAATTTTATGTGTGTGTATGTACGTGCACATGATGTGTGTGTGTGTGTGTACATGTGCATATTTGTGTGTGCTTGTGGAGGCAAGGGATTCACACTGACAGCCTCCTCAATTACACTCTTTTTCTAACATCCTATACATATTTTTTTTTTTTTGAGAAAAAGTCTGTCAGTTAACCTGAAACTCTTCAGTTTGACTGGACTGACAGACAAGTAAGCTACAGGAACATCCAGGAATTCTCTCGCCAGAATAGAGTTCACAGGAACACACTGCCTTGTCCCGCTTTTCTACATGGATTCCAGGAATTGAACTCAGGTCTTCATGCTTGCAGACCAAGCACCTTCCCAACCCTCTCCCCAGCCCCTAAAGAGAAGGTTTTGATGATAGGATTCCAGTCTGTGAGCTCTTTGGTAACCTATTTTTTTAATCCTCATAACCCTTTTCTGGCCCAGTTTATACATTTTAGAAGCTGAAGTGAGAACAATAACACAGCATGCGAGTTATGCTTTGTAGACGATAATGTAAGGGGCCTGAAACTCAACCCCCATTTCAGTGTCTCAGCTCTGAATGACATTCATAGTCATTGACAAGCAATTCAGCCCCTCACCGCAAACAGTCTCAAAAGCTTCAGGTGCAGAGCAGATTTATTACACATCAGACACCGCAATAAAACACGGCTCACTCCGCCACTCCGCTTGTTAACACCCTTTACACCTCACAGACTCCCCCAAGTCTTTGTCTTACAGGTGTTCTCCAAAGAACCCGTCCAGCAAGTTCCTTGGATGGCCTTTGCTCCCGTGGCTACCTTTCCTGGCTTTGTCCAGAAGCAAGGGGCCCCTTGAGTTAGAACTGAACATCAGATCTTTTCCGCTTGAGCAGAGTATGACGGAGGGAGGGTCACACATACTTGCTTGGATAATTGGAAGGAGAGGGGAAGTTAGCTACAAGAACCCAGAGGGGCAAGAAATACCACATTCTAGGGAAGGTGCTCAGAACCCACACCTCCCAGCCTTGACCAAACCTCTCAACTGCAAGTTGTCTGAGCAGACTACGGAGACAGGAGATTCCTTCAGTTCTAAGTCGCTACCTTAGCCCATGAGCTGAGCGAAAGAATAGGGGTGTCACTTAGAAGGGGAGACAGGCTTCTCCTTTTCCATTTGGCATCTGTTTCTGCCTTGAGTTTGCTGGTACATTTCACGTCTGTTTGAGCAGAGGGCTGGATACCAGGAGAGAGAGGGCAGGGCTGAGAAAGGGAGCAGGTGGCAGCTTATAGTCTCAGTGTACGGATGGTCCTGATAGGGATCTGGACAGTAGCTGGTCTAGAGTTTTCCTTTATGCCTTAGCAACAGGACTGACTGCTACGAGTGAGGATAGGCTGCTTTGAATGGGAGTTGGGACTGCTGATGGCTAGCGAGAGTCTGGCCAAAGTGTGAGCTCTGACCCTCCCTCATCGGAGTGCCATGCTAGCCAGGCCTTCTGAGGAACTCTCATGTCCACTCAGGAGAGCTCCAGTGTTTGAACCCCTGCCATGCAGAGGATGCCGTGCTTAGCCTGACATGTTCACGGCAGGACCGGCTCAGCGAGGGACCTGCTTTCTCTGTGTCCTTTAAGCCTTGGGCATTTCCACTTCTCTACGACAAGCTACTTATCCTAAGGCCTGTGAGGCCCGAATAAGCACAGGGAAAGGATGAGACAGTGTGTGAGTCTGGAATTGCAATCCAGGAGTGGCATTTTCAGATTGCTCCCAATGCTTGAGAAGCATGGTATTCACCCCAGTGCCCTCAGGGGGTGGGAAACATCAGAGAAGAAATAAAAGGTTTAGTGACTGAGGTTGTAGCTCAGTTGGTAGAATGCTTGTCTAACATGCATGAGGTCTTGGGTATGACCTTGTGCCCAGCACAGGTGCAAAGCTGAGTGTGTGCACAGCACAAGTGCACAGCACACACCAGCAAACCCAACAAGTGAGAGCAAGAGACAGGGGGACCAGGAGATCAAGGACGGCTTTGGCTACAAACTGAGTGTATGTGGCACCATGGGTGGTGTATTTGATGCTGGGGCTCAACCCAAGAACTCATGCAGGGTGGGCAAGCACCCCGTGACCTGAGCAATACTCTAGCTCCACCTCTATGGACAGTACAAACGACCCTGGAGAGCCAGGTGCTATGTGCACCTCAGCCCATCTGTTCAGTTCTCAACAGAAGCTTACTACCCTCCCCGAACCTCGGATCTCAAACACACACCTGGCTTATGTTTAGGAATGTTTGGGCATTTGCAAAGAGCTTTCACACACGTGATGTCAGTCACCCTTACAACGACTCCTAAGGAACACAGAGAAAAAGCAGTACCCTGTCCAATGTAAAGATGGAGAAACTGACACAGAAGCTAAGTGGATGGAGTGTGTCAGTGGCTGGCCTTAAACACCCATGCCCGTGCAGAGTGGCCCTTGAGGGAGGACTGATGGTTTGGGGTCTGCTCATTGGTCTTTATTTCTTTGGTAAATCTGACCCAAGCTGGAGTCACATGGGAAGAGGGGAACTTTGTTGAGCAAACACCTCCATCAGATTGCTCTGTAGGTGTATTCTGATACTACACTGTTCGAAAGCAATGTGGAAAAGGCATCAGACTAGAACTAGGATTCAACATGGTGCCTGGATAAAGACACTTCACAGTGTGGCTTGGAGACCTCATTCTTCATCTATAGCACTGACAGAGAGTCCCCTGCAGCTCATTTCCACGGGTCATACAGTCTCAAAGCGACCTGTGAGTTTCTCCACCATTTTCAATTTCTGATGCAGATTTGGGTTTTGATTGGTCCCACTCCACCCTGAAGCTCACGCCCACGGCATATGGAACTCTTCATGGGAGTCTGTTCCATCCTATCTCTTCCTAAAGCCTCAGCTAGCCTTGGACACATTCCTCCAGTCTTTTTCTTCAGCGGAACTGGCTGCTGGAAACCAGCCTGTGACCCAGCAGCCCACCTCTCCAAGCCCTATGTCTCTTGGCTGTGCTTTCCAGACGCAAGTCTTAGAATTCAATATCTTTTTGGAGTTCACCTTTGCAGGCTTAGCCTGAACTTGAACTCTGTCATGCTTCATTGAGATACTTGATCCAGGTCCTTGGAAGATCTATTGAATCATTTTCTAAATGTCTAAGGGGCTTTGTTTCCCCTTGATCCTTATTCAACAGGAAATCATCTTGGCCTCCCTGTCTGGAAGCCAGTATTCCTAGCTGTCTACACTGTATCTTTAAATAACCAAACAAAGAACAAATCGATTTCCAATTAATTTTTAAGTTAGGATACAAAGTAGTAGATTTGATTAAACAAGTTCATACCTATATGTTAATATGCTTTGCCCTCTGCCATCCCCCCTCCCTCCCATCTTGCTGATCCGTCAAATAGTCCCTTCTTCTGTTTTCCAGTCACAAATATCCCAGTGCCTTCTATCTCCCCTCCTCTCTCATCCCTAAAATCTCTTTGTCCTTCTGATTGTCCCCCCTTTACTTTTAACACACACAGAAACACACACACGCACACATGGATTTCATTCTAGACTCTGAATCTGAATGGGAGAAAACATGCAGTATTTATCTTTCTCAGCCTGGTTTGTTTTGCTTGGAATGATGGCTGCACCGTCATTTGCTCCTCTACGAATGTCACTTTTTATAAATGACTGATTAAAATTCTGTCGTATGTATGTAGCACGTTTTCTTTATTCATTCGTCTGTTGATGGACAGCTGGGCTGGCCCCAGGTTTTAGCTAGGGAAAAGAGCAGCGAAAGGCATGGATAAGCAAGCATCTCTGCGGCATCCTGACTTGGGGTCCTTCCGTTGGGAGTGATGGCGGCTCTATTTTTCATTTTGTGGGACACCTCCGTACTGATTTCCATAGCAGCTCCAAAAGTTTATGGTCCTCCAAGTTTCTCCTAGTAGTGAAAAGAAAATCCTGTTTCTCACATTCCCACTGGCCTTTCTTTTCTCAACGGCAGGCATTCTTATGGGGTGATATAGATTCTCAATGTACTTTTATCTGCATTTCTGTGCTGGTTTAAGGATGATGAATAAAGCCAGGCGGTGGTGGCACACACCTTCAATCCCAGCACTCAGGAGGCAGAGGCAGGCAGCTTTCTGTGAGTTCAAGGCCAGCCTGGTCTACAGAGCAAATTCCAGCATAGCCAGGGCTACAAAGAGAAACCTTGTCTCGAGAAAACAAAGGAATAGTTTTTAAATATGTATTGACCTATCGTATTTCTTCTTTTGAGAAATATTAGTTGATTATCCATTTACTTATAAACCCTGCATATCAGATATTTGTACTACCATTCATAATAGTAGCACAATTCCCACTATGAAGCAGCAATGAAATACTTTATAGTTAGCAAAGATTTAGTCCCACGCTGTGGCTGTCTTTTCAAAATCATGATAGTTTCCCTTGCTCTGCAGAACTTTCAAATCTCACGTAATCCCATGTGCCAACTCTTGGGACCATTGCCTGTGCTAGTGGATACCTTCCCAGAACGTTCTTGCTCATGGCTCTATTGTGGTTTTCTTCTAGAAATGCCACAGTTTTAGGTTCCCGATGTCTTTTTAATCGACGTTTGTGTTGGCTGAGAGATACGAATTTACTTTAATTCTTCTCCGTGTTGAAGCTTGGATTCTCCAGCACTGTTTGCTGATGTGACTGCCAGATTACTTCGTTTGTATTATATTTTAACACTAATTACTATTGTGGGCATAGGAGAGAGAAGTATAGAGTGGGGAGGGAAGGAAGGAAAGAGGGGGAGAGAGAGGAGAAACACACACACACACGGTGTGGGGGGGACTGGGGGAGTACAGGCACATGCAGACCACAACACATAGGCAGAAGAGTGTAGAACAGAAGCCAGCTCTCAAGAGTTGGTTCTTTCCTTGAACACTAGGTTATTAGGTTCTGAGACTCAGATTCAGGTTTTCAGGCTTACATAGAAAGCATTTTTAGCTGCTCAGTCCTCTCACCAGCCTGGCCAGACCATTTCAAATGTGCATAGCCACGTGCTACTGTGGAAATCCTCTGAATGTGTTCTCCGTCCTCCTTCCCTCTCCCTCCCTCCTTCCCTCTCTCCCTCCCTTCCTTCCTCCCCTTTCCCTCTCTCCCTCCCCGCACCCTCCCTCCTTCCTTCATTCCCTCCCTCCTTCCCTTCTTCCCTCTCTTCTTATGTCTTATGCTAAGCTTGGAGTGATGGCCAACTTTTGCGATCCGACTTCTACTGCTAAGAGGTTAGCACAAACTGGAAGGCTTGACCTGGTGACCCGGTGTATTAAAAAAAAACCAGAGGGAGAGAAGATGAAGCCAAGTGTCTACTGTAGAGGAACAGTCTCCCCTGTCTCTTTGATGGAGTCTGTCTTAGGGCAACACATTTAGAAAATCACCCACTCTTGGATAGTAGCACCCTGAAAATTGTCCATATCCCTCAACCCACTAATTCGCCTCTTCCCCTGTCCTCAGAACCAGATCAGAAGACAAAGTTGGCTTTCTACACAAGCGTGTCCATCACTGAGCTGCCTACTATAATAATGAATATTGGAAATAACCTAAATGCCCGATCTGGGATTGGTTATGTAAATCCTGACTCATCCGTCTAGCACGGAACACTCCGTAGCAATTTAAGCTGATGTTTAGGAAGGCATTTTCATGGCACGGTTAGATGCTCATGGTGCAATGTTCAGCAAAATCAGGCAGAACAAATTTTTAGGGGAAAAAATACCAATAACATTATGTAAAAAGTATAAATGCTTAAGAACCATCCTGGGAGGAAACTTTCTAATATGTCAACAGTGGCTAAACTCCCAGTGGGAGTGAAATTTGCTTGGGTATTTTCAATTTTTCATAATGATCATGTGATTATAAATAAAAAGAGAGCAGACACTATGAACTAAAGAGAAGAAAGGAGCTGCTTCCGCTTTTGAAATTAGGAATATTCTGGGTGGACCTCAGTTGAGCCCTTGGTTCTATAAGTTTGCCTATAGGTCACAAACTTTAAGCTCTACCAGCAACCAAATCAGCAGAATCCTGTATGTGAAATTTGGAAAAAGACGGTGCCTGGCAGTGGATGATAATCTGAAACCACAGAATCATCTCCTTTGAGAACGTTTTCCTGGATCAAGGCACACGCACCTCTCCATGTCTGTTGGTCCCTCACACGGACCATCTGTGCCTTAGCATTTGAAGGATTGCACAACATTTTAAGGAAGGATCTTGGACAGCATTCGATTATTAATCTTCATTCCCATATTCTCACAGTCCTTCTAAATAACATTTCATTTTAAAAATAATAATTTCTATTACCTGAAATGTCTGCACATTTATATATACATAAATTTTTATGCACACTATATATACTATATAGTATGTAAATACTATATAGTATGCATAAAATATATCTATATAAATATAGATGATCTAGATCTAGATCTAGATAAATAGATCATGTCCCTCTTCCATGACCTCCCTCTGACTTCTTTAGGGTCCCATTCCCTAACTTCTTCCCATTTCCATATCTTCTATTTACTTCTTTCTCCAGTGAGCCCTGTGGGAACAGTGCTGATCCGTACACTGTAATGTTTACTTCCGAGGCGTGTGGGGTTGAAGTTAGGGTGGCTAGCGTGTGAGAGAACAGATAATAATAATCCAATTCTCCCCACAAAGTTCCCTGTACAACCTAGTATTGAATGAGTCATTGTACCTCGGATTCTCTTTTTTTTCTCTCTTCCTCCTGTCAACTCTGGCTGATTAGGAAGGCATATGAATCTTTCCTTACACATAATTTTCCAAGTCTGAAGTGAAAAATGGAACTGAACTTAATTACAGAAGTTGATTTAATGTACTTAATTGTACACAGGAGTTAGGAATCTGAAGGATTCCCTGGAGGGTGGGGTGGACCAAGTGAACTTGCTGTTACTGATGTTACATCCACCTGTGGCTGTGCTCGGGGTAACCACATCCCACGCCCCAGCACCCACATGACTCCACAGTGATGAGACCCAGACACTGGAAACTCAGCCCCTGGGGAGGCTGTCACTTCCTCTGATGGCCTGGCTGATGAACCAGCTGCTTTCAAGTGCTAATCGGGAAGCCTGCTTGATTTTCTTTCTTTCTTTCCCTTTTTTTTATATGCTTCCTGAACAACACAATAAAATTAATGAAAAGAAGTTAAGCAAATGAGGAGAGGTGGCAGGGAAGCAAAGCCTCTCTCCTGAGAGAAATGGTCAAATACTGGTGTTTCCCTGCAGCAGGATGGGCAGAATAGACGGCAGAGGGCTGTGGAAGCTATGTGGCCCTGACCTTCAGAGTTAATCATCTCTTGGTGACCATTATACCGACACCTACCCCATGCTGGATCACATACCCTTGCTTTGGCTGTCTGGAATTGATTGACTTCAGTCTAAAGACAACCCTACTGATGTGGGATTACCCTCTGAATGCTGTGATTACCACTGATAAATAAAGGAACTGCAGAGCTGTAGGGGAACCGAGCAAGGTGGAGAAAACTAAGCTGAATGCTGAGAGAAAGGAGGCAGAGTCAGAGAGAAGTCATGTAGCCCTGCCGGAGACAGACACTGGAACTTTATAGGGTAAGCCACAGCTTGTGGTGATACACAGATTAATGGAGATGGGTTAATTTAAGATGTAAGAGTTATCCAATAAGAAACTAGGGCTAATGGGCCACGCAGTGTTTTAAATAATACAATTCCTGTGTGATTATTTTGGGTCTGAGAAGCCAGGAAACAAACTAACGGCCTTCCTACAACACCCTACCTAGTAGGTGGTGGCATTCCTGGGTCTCAGATGAGGACAGGGTGAGGAGGGTAGGGCATTAGGGCCTGTTTAAGGGCGTAATCACATTGGAGCAGATCTCAGAACTGAGAATAAGCCAGGGACAGTTGTGTTCTGCCCTAGGATCATGCCAAGACTTCAGAATCCGAGGTACAAAGATGGCCAGGCCAGGCGAAAGCGCTGCATGCCCGTCTCTCCTCCTAGGAGATCTTGCCGTTGGCTCTGGCTTCTCGTGCTCCTCAGAATTCATGTTTCCTTATCCCCTTCTCATCCTCCCTCCAGGAATCATCCTGCAGTTCTCTTTCTTCTTCCTTACTTTCAACAGCCTTTGATCAGGAACTGGCCACAAGGTTTTTACAACAAAGGCAAAACAAGAGACTCAGGCAGAGAGATTGTCTTCGGGGTAATTGTAAGTGAAATGCTGTCAGGAGCTCCCGAGGTTGAGCGGCGAAGCTCTGAAGGGCAAAACAGAGCGGTTGAGAGATGAGCAGAGGCCCTACTTAGGGTTGCTGGCCATGCTCCCATGCTCTGGTCTGCTGGCTCCAGGGAAAACGCCTATCTTTACAGTAGTGGGTACTGATCAAAGACAAAGGCTGTGTGAGCTGATGGCGAAGTACAGGGAAAAGGGAACTGGGATGGCTTTGTAAATTTGAGACCAGCCTTAGGAGCTGGAGACACACAGACAGGCAATGGTAGAGCTGGAGAGAAGTCAGCAGTGAGGTGTCAGTCAAAGCCAACATCACGAGAGCCTCCAGCTGAGCCCCAGTGGGCTCCAGTCACCAGCTCAGAAGGACCTGCCTCTTCTGCTCTGGGGGACACATACCTTTACATGCCTAAAACATACCTAAACATGGTTAGGGGAAGACTTGCTATCCCTGGCCTTCTGACTGGTTGGGCACCACTACTCCTTCCTCACTTTCTGTTCACACAGACTCACTTTGGTGATTCTGACCTTAAACTCAACAAGGCAAGGATGAACTCAGCAATTATCTTGTCTTTATAGATGCTAAAGCAGAGAGTCGGGAGGATCAAGGATTTAGCTTAAACTTGCAGGACTAGGAAGTAGAGACTCTGGGATCCACCCAGTAACTTTTTTTCCTTGTTTGTGGAGCTTCATACCATATTGGAAGGTCACACCGAGTGATCTTTGGAGACTCACACAGGACCTGGAGTGAAGCTAGTCTGTCTCTGTACAAATTGTACAACTTACTAGCTATGTAGGCATTTCTACTCTCTGTTTGCCCGTTCTTCTCCACCAGGGTCTCCTTTGTAAAGGAGAGCTCACAAAACTCACAGGGGAAGAGCTCCTTGGGGCTCGAATGCCCTGTTAGTCACCCCAAGCACTCAGAAGATGGAGCCATGCAGCGTGTCTGGAAGGGCCTGATTACACCCAGAGAATAATTTTCACCTGCCAGGATCAGGCCTTCAGTGACAAAAATGGGGACTGCAAATGCATTTTCCAAGGAGAGCTCAGACACCGCGAAAACAAAATGGACCAATTAGGGAGGCGCTGGAGCATGGGACTGCCTTCCTTGAACACGTCTCCTAACCTTGCAACGAAGCAGACCCTCACTCCCACACTGACAGTCTGCTTGGACAAGAGGAAACAGGCTAAGTTCTTTTTAATGTATATTAAATTGAGCCTGTCAGCCTTGACAGAGTCCCTTTAAGTGGGAGATCACTAAGAGGATAGCCTGCCAGAAGCAACAGCGCTTGGGAGGCCCTGTGCCCATGTCGCTCCCTCCCACAATTCCTGCTTCACAAAAGCTGGACCCCCCTTCCTTAAAAGCTGTCCTTTATTAGTTAGTGCTCACGATGGGTATGGACCTGTGCTAAGGACCTTATGTGTTTTCTGTCATGTTATCTCCGTAACAGCCCTAGGAGAGGGGATTCACGTCCTGATTCTACAGAAGACGTTGGAATCAACCTGTAATGGTTCATGATTCATAAACAACGGCATTCCACAAGGTTATCCAGACTTTGTCTGCCTGCTCTCAGTATCTTGTGTTTATTTAAGCCCAGCCTACTCAAATGCACAACTGTATACTGTTGTCACTTTGGTTGTTATGAATCTACAGTTTTGATTAAGAGAGGATGGCATTTTTTTTCTCAAACTTATAGGTACATATTCAAACAATTCAGAATACTACCTTTGAAAACACCAAGCCTGGGGGGTTGGAGAGATGGCTCAGAGGTTAAGAGCATTGCCTGTTCTTCCAAAGGTCCTGAGTTCAATTCCCAGCAACCACATGGTGGCTCACAACCATCTGTAATGGGGTCTGGTGACCTCTTCTAGCATGCAGGCATACATACAGACAGAATATTGTAGACATAATAAATAAATAAATATTTTTTTAAAAAGAAGAAAAAAGAAAACACCAAGCCTGGGATGGCAAGACAGCTCAGTATCCCCTGAGCACTTGACACCAGGCCTGTTGACTTGAGTTTGATCCCAAGATCTCACATGGTGGAGGTAAAGAATTGCTGTGGCTTCTATACCCAATACAGATAAACATATGTGATAAACGTGCTTAAACCTATGACGGAAGACATGCAGGCAGAAACCAGTCTCTTGTCTTACTTTGCCTCTTCCAAATGCTACCACTTGTATTAATCTCTGCGGTGGTTTGAAAGAAGATGGGCCCCAAAGGGAATGACACTATTAGGAGGTGTGGCCTTATTGGAGCAAGTGTGTCACTGTGGGGTGGGCTTTGAGGCCTCTTTTGCTCAAACTTCCTTCAATGTGACAGTCAGTTGGCTTCCTGTTGCCTGCAATATGTAGCGCTCTCAGTGCCAGCACCATGTGTGCCGCCATGACGCCATGCTTCTTGTCAGCATGACAATGACTGAACCTCTGATACTGAAGCGAGCCACCCCGATTAAATATTTTTTTAAATAAGAGTTGTCATGCTCTTGCTGTCTCTTCACAGCAATAAAGTCCAACTAAAATAATCACTAAATTGTTAATACGTTTACAATATCTCCTTTCTTTTTCCTTCTTCCTTTACCTCTTTCAGCAGTGCTGGAAATTGAAGCCAGGGCTTCGTGCATTGCTGGGCAAGTGCTCTACCCCTGTGCTACATTCCCAGTTTACAGCCGCTACTTGATTAAGTCATTCTATGTATTGACTTCCAAGAAGCAGACGAAGACTAGTGTTTCTCTCTCTCTCTGTCTCAGTCTCTCTCTGCGCCTCTCTCTTTCATTGATTCCCTTTCATGCCAAGAACATAATTCTATTATAGTTTAATGAATATGGATACATTTGTTGTGACTTTGTAGATATTATTTACAGCCAAGGGTATCTCCGTCATTGCATCACAGCTAGCTTTCCTGCCCTGTAAGAATAGTAATTATTTTGCTTCTCCTTTGTACATTTTAATATACCTTTAATTTTCCTCACATGTTCCAAGATCTCTGACTCTCACCCATAGGGAACTCTGTTGAAAGCTCTCCATATCAATTCCATTTTGCCTGGAGATTGTCCCTCTATAACAGCCCGACCTTCTGTTTCAGTTTGAAATGGGGATACTCTACAAGTGGTAAAGCGGTCATCGTTTGACTACCTTCCTGGGAAGTTATTCTGTTTCTCTACTTCCAGTAGCCCATAGCTTTCTGTGATAAAATTTACTTTTCAAGACAATAAAAAGCTACATTCAATATATTTATACTAGAAAGCTTCTGTTTCTCATTTAATTCTTCAGATTCATGTATTAGTTCAGTTGGGTATAAATCTGTAGTCTGGAAACACTTTTTTTCCCCCCAGGATATTGAAAGCAACTCTTCCTTGTCAGATAATTGCATATTATTTGTTCTTTATTTCTTTTCTTTTCTTTTTTGAGACAGGGTTTCTATGAGTTTTGGAGCTTGTCCTGGAACTAGCTCTTGTAGACTAGGCTGGCCTTGAACTTACAGAGATCCACCTGACTCTGCCTCCCGAGTGCTGGAATTAAAAGCAAGGTGTGTATCACCACCACCGGGCACTGGTCTTATCTTGATAAAGTTAAGATTAATTTGATTTCAAATTCCTTGTCTGTTATGTTTTATTCTCTCTAGAACTTTAGCATATTCTCTCTATTCTTTGAGTTCATAACTGTCATCATTATATAATTAAATGTGGATCTTTCTGCCCATATTATACAAGAATGTGATTGCTTCTTTTAATTAATTGTAGTCATTTAATTTTATTTCAGGACAAAATTCTTTGCACACTAGTTTATGGTGAGAAGTATGGCCTAAAGCACAATCTAGTCTATTTTATACTCTATGGAAGAAATGGTATTGATTAATATTTATTGCTATTGAACTGTTCTATAATGCCAGACACTGACGCAAAGAATTTATACATGATTTGCATTTAACCCTCATGGAAAACATCTAAGTCAACTCTTGGGATTGCTGTCTTGCAGGTGAGAACTCTGAGACTTGAGGAAGGGGAACCGTTTGTCCACAGCTACCAAATGTCACAGAACTCCTTCAAAGTCTGAAGACCTTAGTGTCTTCAACCACAGTTCCTGAAACTAGGCTTTTAGAAACACCAGTGTTTGACCCATTTGGGAGTCTTTGGGGTTTTGGAATACCAGGATTAACATATGTCCATCTGTGACGCTTCTCAGTGTGTGGCACCCTAACCGGTCCAGCGCTTCTCTCAGTATGGGACTGTGTTGTACCATCCTTCAGAGAAGATGGAGGTGATGGTGAGGCTGCGCATTGAAAGCGCTGGAATTTGAGTGTGGGACACTAGCTAGGCCTGTTTGTAGTCAAGCTGCCCACAGGGTCTTGCTACATCTCACTGGGCTCCTGCCGTCCCACCTTCCTGCTTAATGCCAGTCACATTGCTTTCTTTTCATTTGGTTTGTTTGTTTTCCAGCTTCCTGATTACACACCATGCATATTGTCTACCTTTCTGATCAGTAGAAGCCCCTTTCCTCTAGAGACTTCCTAACACAATGATCCCAGGTCGACCACGCTGAGCATCCTCATCCCATGCATACTTGCTCATTCTCCAGAGCTTAGCAGAAAAGGAAAAAAATCCCCAAAAGAAGCTATCCTAAAATCCTAATTAGGTTAGGCTCCCATGTACTGCGTCTTCTGAGCACACTGGATCTTTGTGTCATGCCAATAATAATAATGCATTAAGAATTACGAATCTACTGTATTAAGAAACACTCAGGGTGTTAATGAGGCACTCTCTGCCTCTGTCTCTGAAGACTTTCCAAGAGAGATTTAATGAAAGAGGGAAGACTCATTCTGAATGTGGGTGGCCCCATCCCGAGAGACTGGGACCCAGGGAAAATCCGAGGGGAAAAGGACAATATTAGCTGGGTGCTAGTACTCCTAACTGACCCAGATGTGAACAAGCAGCCTTGGTCTCCATGTCTTCCCTGCAATAATGGACCGTACCTTCAACCTATGAGCCCAGACAAACCCTCCCTTCTTACATTGCTTCCCATTGCATATGTAAGTAATGATATATTTCTATAATCATAGGCAACATTCTAATTAAGATCACACATTAATATGCCTTTTTGTTTATTGTCTCCTTTCTGGGGACTTCATGTTCTGTCCAGGCACGTGGCCCTGTCTGTCTTGTTTATTATCTTATACTAAGACCTACCCACAGGGCCTGTTGTAGTTGGAACATAAATATGTTGAAGGCTTGGTCCTGGAAAATTTCTGAAATGAAGCCTTGCTGGAGGAAGTACATCACTGAAGGTGTGACTCATAGGGAATATCTTGTAACCAGCTACTACCTCTTTGCTTGTTCTTCTCTTAGCCACCGTGGGATACAGAGCTCTTTTCTAAACCCTCGCCCTTGCTTCATGATGCCCTGTCTCACTGTAAGCTCCCGAACATAGAGAGCAAGCCCACCAAGAACTAGCACCCTAAAGACCACGAGCCAACATACAGCTTTCCCTCTATAAACTGAAAGCATCTGTCTCAGCAATGAAGAACTGAACCAGCGCTTCATTCATGCTAGGAGCTCTGTCATCGTGTGTTGACCTGATTGATGCATGAATGACCAAATGGACGAGTGTAAAAGTCTCTGGCCATCAAAAGTCTCTGGTTACAGTTGCAAAAGACCAAACATGCTTCACAAAGGATCTGTAGCAAGACAGGAAAAGTATGCAAAACACAGCCTCAAATGTGATGAATATTCCATGAAACAAAATCCTAATTTCAAAAAAATAATTCATCTCCGTTCTGTGCATGAATTATGTTCACCAACAGGTATCTCGGCATGAAGCCGCCTTCACCCCCCAAACACTCATCCTCCAAAGCATATTCAAGTAGTTCCTCGTGGCTCCTGTGAATCAAGCTCTCAGAACAGAACCGCGGGAGCAAATGAATATTCTCTTTAAAGAGCAGGAAGGCGAATGCACAGAACGAGAGGAAAGAATCAGGGTGGATCATTGAAATGACCTGTTTTTGCAGCCTTGGCTGTCTAAGCAAGGAAACCTGACCTGGAGCCAGGGGCTATGGATTCCCTCTCCTGTGGAATTTCTGTACATCACTGAGATGGGAGATTGTGGTGTCTCCATCTTCCATTTTTACCACAGAGTGCTTCTGAGAAGATCCAGGTAACATTTCCCAAAGTATACTGCACAACACTTGCCCCTATAATAACCACCACTAATTTTGTTCTTCTTGCTTCCTATGTGGCTTGATTTGCCCTGAATTTATGGATTTACTGCTCAGCTTTCTTTATGGTTGCCTCTACCCTACAGTGGAGGCTCTAAAGGATAATAATATCTTATTCATCTTGGCATCTCTGGTGTAAACAGGACACACCCAATGTTCACTGATAAAGTAGTGAAAGATATCCACAGCCCTGGAAAATGCATCCTTTTAGATATAGTTATGCTTTACATTTTAGCTGTGTGTGTTTTGGGGAGAGAAAAAGAGGGGGGGCTTGTACACACCCACATGGCAGTCAGTTGTCAACGCTAAGTGTCTCTGCCAATCTCTCCAACTCCTTTGTTTTTAATGCAGGATTTCTCACAAAGGCTGTAGCTCCTCACTCTAGCAGGAAAGCTGGCTACTGAGTCCCCAGGTCTTCCTGCGTCCTCCTTCCCAGCACTAGGATTGCAGGTTTGTGTTGCTTGTGTAATTCTTGGTGTTTGTCTGGCTAAGATCGCTAATCCAGGGATCCTTTATTGTCCCCTGTAACACGGTAGCAGAAAGCTCAGAAATTTCAGGCAACTTCTTTCCTATGAATCCAAAGGATGCTCCCAAGCAGTTGACAAGCAATTGAGGATGACATCTAGAGCCCTCGTGCCAGCTAGAATCTGTGTATTTCCCACTTCCGCTTGTTGAAGTCTTACCCTCCAAGGCCATGTTAGGAGATGAGATATTAGGAAAGTGCTTAAGCCATGAGATCAGAGTCCTAGCAGCTGAGATTAATGCCCTTATAAAAGGTCCTGGGAGCTGCTTGGCTTCTTCCATGATGTACAGATACTGCGAGAAGGCAGCGTCTATGGAAAGGGTCCTTACTGGACACCTATTCTCACACTGCTTTGACTTTAAAAGCCTTAGTTTCTGGAGCTGTAAGAAATAAATTTCTATATTTTATAAGACATGCATTGTAAAGCATTTTGTTAGAGTATCTGAGATGAGTGGATCAGACTAGTGACCTGGGGACATGGCCAACATCTCCAGATACGCTGTGCTGCCCTAGTTCACCTTGATGTGGGGTCGATCTCTTGATGTGGGTCTATGGAGAGCTCGACCCTGGCCCGCCTGATTGAGCACATGGGAACGGAAAGCCAGTCGAGTGTTCAAGCTCTTGTTTTACTTACCCTTCAGCCTTTTGCCGATGTATCCCTTCCTCTTGAATGCCTTCCGTGGGCATCACTGACCTGCCTGGGGCGGAACGCTCCCCAATCTGCGCAGGCGCAGTGCCGCCGTGTGCCCAGCATAGGGCCCCTGCAACAGGACCCTGGGTTGCTGCTGGTCTGCCAGCCTTGGGAACAGTGAGCTGCCTCAGCAAGGGTACCAAACAGCTGACTAATGGGGTCTCTCTGTAGGCGAGAGTCAGAGGTTTGTTCGGAACAGCTAGGATGGCAACTCTGCAGCCCAGTCTGGTCCTCTGGCCTAGCGCTTTTTCTCAGATCCCGTGCCCCTTCACAGATCATAAAATATGAACATCAGGAGGGAAAAAAATAGATCAAATGGCAGCGCAGACCCAAATTGGCGGCCATCCTTGAGATGCTGAGAGGCCGCCCATCTGCTCTCCCTGAGTTTAAAATCCACGATTGTGCCCTCCGTGCTGAGAGAGCCAGCAACAGCTGGCCCCACGCCGTGAGTGAAAAGAGTGACGGTTTATTACAGAGGCCTTCTCTACATCAGTCTTCCAGGCACCCTGGTGTCTGGGAGTAGAGCGGCCTGCAGTCAGGTCCGCTCCTCCTCGTGCTACCTCTGAAGTCATCCAGCCCCGCTTGGCCTGGGCCTCCCTGGCCTTAGAATCTGGACACTCAGTTCCAGGAGCCATTTGGGAAAGTAACAGGTTTGAACAGACTGTCCCTCCAAACAGAAGGGTTCATTGCAGGCACACGGGTGAGCTATAACCTCTGGGAGAGAGACCCTGAATGACTCAACCCAGGTCGTTCCTGGAACAAGCTCTGCCGGACTGATGGCTTTTAAGTATCAAGCCATGGTTCCACACTCGGCATCTGAGAGTGCCTTTTTTATTTTGGGGTGGTCCTGCCTGTTCTCTGCAGATGGAAGTCAGTCTTGGTGGGCCAACCTGAAAGTTTCCTTTATGAGGTTCGGGGTAACCATGTGTGTTCTCTGAAGTCCTGGGCAGTGTACATGGCTCTGCCCTCTTGGGGGTGACGGCTGCAAGGATCAAAAGTAGCTGGTCCACATTTATTAGGAATCCAAGGTAGGATCTGATGCAGAGATAGTTGGGACAATGGTATTTAGTAGCTTGGGAGTATGAGACTAAGGTTCTGTCAGAGAAAACCCAAAGGCTAGGAAGAGAGGAGACTGCGGGGTTGCTAGCCAGCAAGATGAAGCAGAGGACAGTGCTGGCTAAGCAGAAACCTAGGTTTAGAGCCGATGGGCAGGGTCGATGAAGGGAGGACAGGAACAGCGCCAAGGTGGGAAGAGTTATGATGCCAGGGACCTCAGGACCCTGCAGGATGTCTAGCTAGACCTCACCTTCCAACCACAGGACTATGTTCTCTGAACCCCAAAGTCTCACTGAAGAGCCTTGAGTTATTGCTATGGCTGCTGAGATGTTTGGAGTAAGGCCCACATGCTTCTTCTGGGGAAGAGGAATGTGCAGAGAGACGCGGGTTTAGTTCATCCACGTGTGCTCAAATGCGGAGCTAGGGAGAGTCCGAGTGGCCATGAGAAAACAAGGCATGCTTTCCCAGTAGGCTGGTGTGGGGGGTGGGGGGCACAGAGTGTGGATTCTAGGCAGGTTAAATGGGTCTCGTGAAAGTCTGAGAGGGGTGGGTCAGGCTGGGGATTTATAAGATTCGGGGAACTAAGGAAACATAAACTTCAAATGTTCATTTGGAGAAGCAATTGGGAGAATGGCTTATCTGGGTCAGAAGAAGAAATCTCAACCCCAGAGAGATGGAAGGAGCCTTCATGATCATCTCATCCATTCCCTGGACTCCACCTAAGCGGAAACTGGGGTCTGGGGAAGGGAAGTCATCTTCAACACTTGCCTGGAATCTTTCTTGATTTTCCAAGGGTGCTAGGGTAGTGCTTGAGACAAGAATCAAGATTCCTGATTATTGGCTCCAGCTTCAAACTCGGTGACTGGCGTGGCCAGAGGCCTTTTTCTTTTCAGCTGAATGCTTGTGTGTGTGTGTGTGTGTGTGTGTGTGTGTGTGTGTGTGTGTGTGTGTTGGTATAGATCTTAAATACACACCACCACTTGAATGTTAAAGACTCTGACCCTAGTATGACAAAGGACTTTGGATGATGTTTGTGTCTTGGTATCTATGACCTCATGAATGAATTAATCCATTGCCAGAGTCACAGTTTAATGCATTGTAGGAGGAGAGAAAATCCTTAGAAGGTGGGGCCTGGTTGGAGGAAGTAGGTCATAGGGACATGCACAGTTAGGGTATATTCAGTCTTCAGCCTCCTCTTTTGCTTCTGAGCCCCCATGAGGTGACTATCCCCTTCTGTTTCATACTCCTGCCGCTGTGATGTTTTATCTCACTGGACAAACCATGAGCCAAAACAAACATTTCCTTATTTAAGTGTAGTTTTTTTTGGGTATTTGTCAAAGCAGCAGAAAGCCAATTAGCACCTAGGAGGAAACTCTAACCCCCTGCCCCTGGACAGAAGGGCCGAGAGCCAATCATAGCCAAAGATGACAGAGCACACACTACTATTTCCTGTGTGAATAAAGGAACAAGAGCATAGTTGGCTCCTGTGCCCCTGCCAGCCTGGACACCCATCCCCGGCTTTTAGTCCTTGTCAGCTACCGACATAACCTTAGAGTTTTCTCCAATTTGCTCCTCTTCCAGGAAGTATCTGTGACTACTGAGCTCCTCAACCTGGAGGCTCTTCCTCTCCTAGGGGCCCCAGAGGGTTTGCTGTTCCTGCTGTACTTCCACGGTTCCCATTCCTGTGGTACTGCATCTTCCTGTGGAGGGTCTACCTCTCTGTGTCTTCCTGTGGAGGGTCTACCTCTCTGTGTCTTCCTGTGGAGCGCCTACCCCTCTGCGTCTTCCTGTGGAGGGTCTACCTCTCTGTGTCTTTCTGTGAAGGGTCAACCTCTCTGCGTCTTCCTGTGGAGCACCTACCCCTCTGTGTCTTCCTGTGGAGTGCCTACCTCTCTGTGTCTTCCTGTGGAGGGCCTACCCCTCTGTGTCTTCCTGTGAAGGGTCTACCTCTCTGCGTCTTCCTGTGGAGCGCCTACCCCTCTGCGTCTTCCTGTGGAGGGCCTACCTCTCTGCGTCTTTCTGTGAAGGGTCTACCTCTCTGCGTCTTCCTGTGGAGGGCCTACCTCTCTGTGTCTTTCTGTGAAGGGTCTACCTCTCTGTGTCTTTCTGTGGAGGGCCTACCCCTCTGTGTCTTCCTGTGAAGGGTCTACCTCTTTGCGTCTTCCTGTGGAGCGCCTACCCCTCTGCGTCTTCCTGTGGAGGGCCTACCTCTCTGTGTCTTTCTGTGAAGGGTCTACCTCTCTGCGTCTTCCTGTGGAGGGCCTACCTCTCTGTGTCTTTCTGTGGAGGGTCTACCTCTCATCCTTGCATGGAGAGCAGCACTCAGTCTGGCTGCTGGAACAGATGAGCCCTGGTGGTTCCATTTAGGTTTTGGGAAATTGTATTTTGTGCCCTCTCTCTTAGCCTTCCAAAACCATTTTTTTAAAAAAAAAAATCTAGTTTCTACTATTGCCTGGCAGCAGTTTCCCCATTTCTTTATAACATTCCATGCTAATTTGAGCAAACCATGGTTCACAAGTTCATAGCCTCCCACACACACACACTGGGGGGCAGGGCAGAGTGGGAAAGAGAGAATGGGAGGGAGAGACACAGATGAAAGTCCAGGAAAGTTATTTGGCATTTTAGGTTAGGGGGTTGATGTTGATGAATGGGATTCACTGCATTAAAAGCCTCCACCACACGAGGTCAGGGCAGGGGGTTGCAGAGAGAAACACTGATCTAACAATCTTTAGGTACAAGAGTTTTAGGGATATAGAGACCAAGCTCTTCCAGGTCTAAGAAGGTGTGGTCCAAGAAGATCAGATCAGGAGCCGGTCATTTCTGAGAGTCCATTGGGAATGTGGTCTTCACCATATAAACTTGGTAGGGATTTCTCTAATGCTGGATCTTATTACTTGTTCTGGGGTGTTTGCTTCATGTTGGCAGATCATGAGGTTTTTCTCCAACTCTATGATGAATACGGACTCTCTTGTACACCTCTCGTCTCACATTATACCTCTTTTAATTTTCTGTACATCCACCTGTGTACACCACACAACAAGGCATAATTTAGTGTATGCCAAAGGAATCCACCTGAGACACCTTTCTCTTGACTTTAGATATACTGTCCCCACAGAGGCCACACTCCATGGATTACGTCAATGGGCTCCTTGGCTTTTGGTCACTCAATGATTCGCTCTGGCAGGAGGGAAGAGGGAGGAGGAAATCTGGGTTTAGTTCTCTACTGCACTACCTGCTGGATCTCTGGGAGCTGGTTTCAGCCCTCCGTGACAGGCTCTAGCTGCCAGTGGAGGCCGTCTCCACAGACCTGGGTCTGTCCCTATCTATAGTGGCTCGCAGTTTCCTACTCCGGATGGCTTTCTTATACCTGCACAAATCTTCGTACAGGCAAAGTCTGTGGTGCTGTGAAAGCAGCAAGCCCTGGACAGAACGCACCCAGGAAGTGTGATCTTGGCTTGGAGCACTGTACTCTAGGAGATGCTGGGCAGCCTGGTGAGTGACGGGTCTCGGCCTCTCGCTCACAAGGAGAGAAGACCCAATGCCACCGTGAGCCCTGCAGGCTAGCTATGGTGTCTGGTAGGTTTAGTACATCAACTGCGCTTTCAGCTCCCAGCGCATCAGGATGTAGCCCTGCTGTGAGCTGAGGGGCATCTGCACTCCTTTTCTTAAGTTCAGTTATCAATTATGATTCCTCAACTACCCAGTTTTGTATGCCATCTGTTCCCCGCCTCCCCGGGACCGTGACTGAGAGTGAAAACAAAGCAGAGGGGATGATTCCACTTTTACCATGTACCTATGATAGTCACAGCCAATGAGACAGGAGAAACATGGCTTCCGGGGCCCGGCGGAAGAGGATGGGGAATTCTCATTTAACAGGTACAGACTTTCTGCTGAGGATGATGGGGAGATTCTGGAGGAGGACGGTACTGATGACTGCCCTGTGATGTCCATACATTTCTTCCCACTGAGTTACACCCAAAATAGTTCATGCAGTAAACTTTATGCTATGTATGTAGTACCAGGATAAAAACAATAAATGAGAGAAAAATAAAAACAATGGCTTATTGATTTCTGACAGGCTAAGGGTAAAGCAATGGTTTTGCTTTGCTTTTTGTTTTGTTTTGCACTTTCAATATGCCAAAGGAGGGACCACACTGGATTATCGCACATACTGACTGGGAACATCTATTTCTGATACATTTTAAACGTGTTTGGAATGCTACTTAATTGACTTGAGTGGCTAGAAGTGCCAGTCACAGAGAGAGAGATGGTGCAGGTACTGACTTCTGACAGGTCCCTCCCAAGGTTCCTGGGACCCTATCTTTCATTTAAAGGCTGCCTGGCCTCCTGCTGATCTCTTGCCAATCCCCTTTCTATGCCTGCTCTTGAAGAAGTCAGCCCACTGGTTCCCTGCTAATCACAGTCAAAGTGGGACCCAAAGGCTCAGTTTCTCGAGGGCAAGGATATTGGCTTTTTGTTGTTGCTCATCCAAGGCAAAAGATGCTGAATAGTCCTTAGCGCGCGCACGCGCGCACACACACACACACACACACACACACACACACGCACGCACACACATGGTGACTGGTGACAACATCACCTAAATGGCACCGTGCAATTTACATAACAAAATGCACTATAATCCAGAATGCATTCCTCGTTGGCTCGCTGGCTCTGATTTTTCCTTGCAGGAACACTAAAGGTGCTCAGACCTATACGTAGCCGGGAGTCTTGACAGCAGTCTAGTGTGCAAGGACAAAGGAGGCTATGGGTGCTTTCCTCACTCCTAACCATTTTCCTGACGTCTCAGGAAACTTGCCAACACGTCGAGAAAATGTGAGTTGCCCTCCAGGATCCTCAGAAGTGGGCAACCTCCACAGAGCTTTCGTTTTTGGCAAAGAGGAGGTTCTGCTTGGCAAGAACCATTCTTAGACTGCTACATCCTTAGTTTCCCTTGCTCTGTCTGTCCTTCTGAGTAGGAAACTCCATGGCCTGTTTATTCCTGCGTCCTTTTCAGTGGAAGGAGGAATTTAGTTCTCTTTGGAAGACAACAATTGCTGGGGAATCCCAGTCCCATTCACAAGCATTCCTTAAACAACCAGATAACTGGTGAGCTGGCCAGGTGAGCCCTTGTGACCTCCAGGCTTACCTCAGGCTTGCTTTCTCTTAATTTCCTAGTGGGAGGTCTACACCCTGGGGTGTGACAGTGCCTTTGACTATTAGTGTGCTCAAGTCCTGAGTTCTTTTACTTATGCTAATTGATTCGAACAAACTGTTTCTACATTAAAGATAATGGGCCGCCATAGATCGTATTTATCACGCTGTAAATTAGTTAATTGTCTCGCCGTTTCATTTGGGGCACTTACGGAAAATTTTCATTTTATCCAGGCCCTGTGCGTTGTTCTATCTGCGTGTCCTGCGGCTTTGTTCAAACAACACTGAACTGATTTCAAGGAGAAGTTTTTCATATTGGTAAGAGTATGTTTCATCTCGCTCACAATTCAGGAAATTATGAAGATCCATTTTCAGTGTGAGGTGCATGGAGAGGCGACAGGTATGGAGGAGCAGGGGGTGCTCGGCTCCTCCCTCCCCTCCCTGCAGCCTGACTCAGGCTTATCTCACAACTTTTTTTTTTTTTTTCTAATTGAAAACGGATTCTTCTCTCATAAGACGCATACTGACCACAGTTTCCTTCGGGAGACAATAACCAATCATGGCAAAACAAGACAGAAGAAGACAGAGCAAAAGCCCTTGTATTGAGGTTGGATGAGGCAACCCAGTGGGAGGGAAGAGAGTCCCAATGGCAGGCAAAAGAGTCATAGACACACCCACCCCCACTGTTAGAAGTCCCACAAAAGCATCAAGCTGACAGCCTTAACATAAATACAAAGAACCAGGAACAGACCCATACAGGCCCTGAGCTTGCTGCTTCAGTCTCTGTGAGCCAGTGTGAGCTCTGCTTAGTAGATTCAGTGGGCCACGTTCTTCTGGTGTCCTCCATCTCTCTGACTCTTTCCATCTTCCCTCCCTCTTTCTGAGGGTTTCCCAGAGCTCTGAGGGGAGGGCCCAGATGGAGACCTGCAGGTTAGACTTTCTCTCCCAATAGCGTCTGGATGTAGATCTCTATGACCACGCCCATCTGCAGCTGGAGCGAGCCTCTCTGAAGACAACTGGACAAGGCAGCTTACAACTCTTGAGAGTTGCCAGGCTACAGGTAGTCTGATTGGTGAGCTCAAGATCAGAGATGGAGACAATCTCAAGCCCCAAAGTCTTCATGAGATAAGGCTCTGTGCCCTAAACCTATAGGATGGGGAGGCAGTGGAGAGGGTAAGTCCTGGCCTATGGTAAGAGAGTACAGGGATTTCTCTCTCCACAGGCAATTTTAAAAACAATTATTTTATACCAAATTGGTGTGGCAGCGATTTTGCCTTTTCTGTAGACTCGTGTGCCATTCTACAAGAACTGTAGAATAAAAATGGTTGTGTTTCCTATGGACTCCTAGATTTGCTATTATCTTATTTCTATCACCAAGAAAAAGAATTCTCATGAAATTTCAAGAACCCACAAATGATGTTCCTACCCAATAATTTGCTGTGTGGGTATCTATGCTGAAGAAAGATAAAGATACATTTCCTGCACCAAGATGTTCTCTAGAATATTTTTCATAATGGAAATAATTGATTATAATGCCTGAAAGTTAGAACTCCCAAAGATCACAATGTAACAGTTACAATTTTGTTTACAGAGAAAATTCTGGAACCTTAGAGAAGCATATGATGTAGCTGTGGCATCAGCCGTGTGACAAGAAGAAGGGAGCATGTGCACAGTGTGGCATCAACAGTGTGATGAGGAGAAGGGTGCATGCACACAGTGTAACATCAATAGTATGATGAGAAGGGTGCATGCACACAGTGTAACATCAACGGTGTGATGAGGAGACGGGAGCATGCACATAGTGTAACATCAACAGTGTGATGGGGAGAAGGGAGCACGCACACAGTGTAACATCAACAGTGTGATGGGGAGAAGGGAGCATGCACACAGTGTAACATCAACAGTGTGATGAGGAGAAGGGAGCATGCACACAGTGTAACATCAACAGTGTGATGAGGAGAAGGGAGCATGCGCACAGTGTAACATCAACAGTGTGATGAGGAGAAGGGAGCATGCACACAGTGTAACATCAACAGTGTGATGGGGAGAAGGGTGCATGTGCACAGTGTAACATCAACAGTGTGATGAGGAGAAGGGAGCATGCACACAGTGTAACATCAACAGTGTGATGAGGAGAAGGGTGCATGTGCACAGTGTGGCATCAGAGGTGAAGGAGAAAGGTGTTTGTGTGTAGGTTGTAGACCAGGCTGGCCTTGGCTTTGAACTCACAGAGATCCACCTGTCTCTGCCTCCTGAGTGCTGGAATTAAAGACGTGCACCACAACCGCCTGGCTGGTATTTATATTTTTAACTACACACACACACACACACACACACACACACACACACACACACACTGTGTCAAAGGATAACTAACTAGATAACATGTCCTTAAGTTCCTTAAATGCATTTTTGAATGCTGTTGTAAATGAGTCAGTGTTCCCCGGCTTTTCTTCCAGTCAAGCTAGCTCATTTTTATGGTACACATATATTTATTTAGTTACTTGTTTGTTTATCTGTTCATTCATGTATCTATTCTTGCTGGAGATCAAAGCCAGAGTCCGAGAGCACCAGGTGAGCAGGCTACCCTCTAGGCACACCGTCAGCTCCTGGAACCCTGTGCCAAGTTTTCTATCTACAAGTTTATATTTTTGTTGTTTGTAACAATTGTATAACATACCTAGGCTTTTTTTTACATGCATGGTAATATCACCAGCAAACAGATGTCATGACTTGGTGGACTGTGATTATTTTCTCGCCTAATAACCGCAGCTATGGCTTCTCATAGGGTGCTGACCAGAAGTAGGAGACCAGCCCCTGTCTTGTTACTGAAGGTTCTCAACCTTCACGATGCTGTGGCCCTTTAATACAGTTCCTCATGTTGTGGTGACCCCCCTCCAACCACAAAATTATTTTGTTGTTATTTCATAACTGTAATTTTGCTGCTGTTGTGAATTTAAGGTAAATATCTGATATACAGAATATCTGATATGTGACCCTCAAGGGGGTTGAGACTCACAGATTGAAAGCCACTGTCTTAGAGGAAAAACTGGCAATCTTTTCACTGATGAGTACGATGGTGTCAGTAGGCTTTTCCTATAGCATGGAAAAAATCATAGCTGCTTGTTAATTCTTTCATAATAAAAAGTAATTGAAGTTTACCGAATTTTGCTACATCTACTAGATCATATCATAGTCTTTATCCTTTTTTTTAAAAAAATACTTTTATTTTTTTCTTTGAGATTTCCATACAAGTACATAATGTATTTGTATCCTATCCAGCTCACAGGTTTTTAATCCTTCATTATGCGAAGGTGGCATGATGCTAATTGACTTTCATGTTGAACTATCCTTGTATCCCAGAGACAAATCCCACTGGGTCTTGGTATATGACCTTTCTAACATGCTGCTGAGTTTGGCTTGCTGATATTCTTGAGGATTTTTCTATCTGTGTTCATCAGAGATTTTGGCCTATTGTATTGTTTTGTGTTATTATAATAACCTGGTCTGATTTTTGTCAGCAGGTAGTTACCCTTCTGTGTCTTAATATTTCTTTGAACTTTCTAGGATTTGGGTCATGAGTATAAATTAGCAGTGCCGGGAGACAGCACAGTGGTTGTGAGAGCACTGGCAGCTCTTCCAGAGGACTGAGTTTGATTCCCAGGACCCACATTGTCGCTCACAACCATCTTTATCTCTAGTCCCAGGGCATCAGACGCCCTCTTCTGGCCTCCTCAGGTATTGCATGCACACGGTTCCCAGACACTCATACACATACAGAAACAAAAACTGTGTAGATTAACATGAAGAGCAGAACCAAATGCCCCCCCCCCCCACCGTTCTGGCCCTTCCTACTACTTATCCCTGAGCTGGGCTGCTTTTGCGATGCCCATAACACAGCAGCACCATTGCCTGGCTTCCTCTTTCCAGAGCCCTTTCCAAGGAAACAGCATGCCTTTCCATGCCTGGGGAAGTCCCTCACTCCTTTGAACAGGTGCATTGTGGGATATGGTCAGCCAGTGCCCTGAGAGGAAGAGCTGGAAGGTGCTTGAGGGACTAGAAAGAATAGAACCCACACCTCAAAAATCTTCTTCCCAACTAGTGTGAATGATCCAGAAGGTTGTAGATCAAGATAAGCAGCGACAAGAAATGGCCTGGGATCAGGGATACACCTGCCTTTCCCTGGGTAAGGTTGCCCCATGTGGTGCCTGGAGGGAATGGCTCCCAGGTTCGCAGTTAGGAAATCTGTAGCTACGCTTAGAGGTCTCTCAGTTTTAAGGATGTGGCGCTTTGCCCCGCCCTCCACCTCCGAGAAGCAGGTACTGTGAGCATTTGTCTTCCCTCTGTGCTTGTCAAATGCTGTACTGTCCTATTCACTATTGTAACTCTTCCGTCACTCTCGTTCCTGGGAATCTCCCAAATCACTCCGCTGGCATCTGTCTCCACCCCTCTGAGCCAAGCTCCCTCCACAGGGCTGCCTACGTGGTGCTGTCGCCTCTGCCTGGGCCATTTCGGAAGCAGCTGCCTCCTTTCCAGTCCGTTCCATGCGTGCTAGCCAGGGTTATCAAAGTGCCAATGAGTTCATGCCACCCTCTGATTATAATCTGACGGCTTCCCTCTTCTAGCAAAGCAAAATCAACAACCTGCGTGCAACTCCCGTCTCCTTATCCAACCTCTCCTCTTTCTGGCTCCCTGGGTCCTGGTTCCACTTCCAGCTTCCCTGACAGTTCCATGCTGGTCCCTCCCACAAGGGTCTGGAGTGTCGCTATGGTTTCAGCGCTGTCACCGACCCTCTCTGAAGCCCATCTCCAGCACCTTCACCCAGGTCAGCCACCACTTTCTAGAGGAGTCTCTTGGCTGACATCGTCCTTTAAGGGACCAAGCCCTTTGCCACACGTTATCAGAACACTAGTCCCCTGTCCTTCAAGACGTTTAAGTTTTGAATGACACATTGACTTGCTTATTTGACAATGGATGTGGTAATACCAAAGACCACACCTATTATCTTTGATTATTATATTATCAACATCTGTCACAGTACCTGGTAGTTACCCATTCAAGGCCTTTTTATTTTCCTATTTGTGGCAAAAGTCTTACTCTAAAGCCCAGGTTAGACTCAAACTCATTGTTCTTCTGCTTCTCCAGTGCTGACATTATAGGCTTGTATCACCACCCCTGTAAGTTAAAGGTATTTGAATGAGTGAATGAATGAATGAATGAATGAATGTCTTCTTTGAATCCCTGTGGTCTATGTCTGTGGTTTGTTTTGCACTTCTTTATATCCATCCAACCTTTTCCCCAAATGGAGCTAATCACATTACTGAAGAGAATGTAAGGGCTGCAGAGGCAACAATGTAGAGCGCTGCTTTCTGGGCAAGCGTGAGAGTCTGAGTTCAGATCCTCAGTACCAACTTAAAAGTAAGGCGCCATCACCTGTGTCTGAAGCCGCAGTGCTAGCAAACAGGCAGATTTCAGGAGCTCACTGGCCAGCCAACCTAGTTATCTGCCAAGCTGCAGGACTAGTGAGAAACCTGAACCCTATCTGAATGCAATAAGACATTACAGAGCAGGGCACCTGACATCCTCCTCCGGTCTTAGCACAGGTGCATGAACCAGCACATACATACATGTACACATACACACACACACACACACACACACACACACACACACACACACACAGTGGGGGTAAAGGGGGCGGTGAATCATGATGATGCTTGTTGAGATGCTCACCATGAAGGCTACATAATACAGTGGGTACTCAAAAATTGCTTGATCTCTATTTTCTGTTTCTCTCTATAATTCTTCTTATTTCATTCAAGCATGAATGCAGGAAAAGGAACTTTTCTCTCTTTCATCTTCACCTCAACAGCCCCTGCACCCCCAAGGCCTCACACACAGTTGGCAGATTGGCACAGATACCTCTGTAGTTGCACGGTAGGGCTGAACCTCCAGTTCTTATTCTCTCTCCCCTCCCTTTCCAAGACTCCATCCTTAATGATCTCATCTCCCCGGAAAGCATCTTCTCTGATCACATAACTCTTGGCCTTCTCTGGTTAATTCATTTTTGATCAACAGGACGGCTCTGCGGCTCCATTCCTGTATAGTGTAGCCTCTGGAGTCCCCCCACAGCACCGCAAGGCAGTCAGCTCATTTGAACAAATTGCTTAAGATGTTAAATTACATTCGGCTGTCCTTAGGAAGAAATGTTTTTTAAAGAAGGAAGAAGATGAATATCAATTGTGCTCCTTCATGCAATCTTCAACACGGCCTGATTTCACTGCTCACAGCCCCCCAAGGCAGGTTTGTATTGTGTCTGAGACTTATCCCAGTGGAAGACTAAGATTATTTACACTGTCTTCAGCTGACAGTCAGCAGGAAGTTTCTAGAAGCTTGGTCCCATGCTCACAACACAGAGGGGATAGTCTTGACCTTGAGAAAAGTGTACTGAAGTTGGGGCAATTCTGCCGCTGACTGATTTGGTTATGCGCCCTCTGTCCACGTTCTTCCCCTTTCCCTGCTCTCAGTCATCCGCTGATAACCTAGTTATTTGCTAAGCCTCTCTCAGACACCAGCTACTTCTAGATATTTTCTGTTCTTTCTTAGAATATTCTTCTTTAATTGGGCTGAGTTTGCAGCTTGAACACACTTTGATGTTTGTATTCGACCCTCTGGGTTTCTTTGTTAGATATTTTTCTCCATTGTTAGGATGTGAGATATGTCAAGTTGGGGAAGTAAATCTATCCTCAGCCCTGGATTCAGTGATTGGTGCACACTCTAAGCTCAATAAATGCTTGTTGAACTGAGCTGATAAATCTATTTAAGTGAGAGAAATCACACATTCGTTGAGCACCAATTACATCTTTCCTGCTAGAAAACACAGGTATGGATTGCTTCTAGATCCTGTCATTTTTATACTTGAGATTTTTTTTCTTTCTGAAATGATGGAAACATGTATTAAGTTTCATAAGCAAAATGAAAGAGATATATGAAAAAGGCTATGGAAGGCCAGAAGTGGGGGCTAGCACAGATGCCTCCTTCCCTCCCAGTTCCTCGATCTACTCACATAGCCCCTCTCCCCCAGATCCACCCCAACTTCCAAAGAGAAGGCCTTGCAGGGACACCAACCCAACATGGCACAACAAGGTATATATAGTAATACAAGACACAAACCCTCACTCACATCAAGGTTATGCCAGGAAATATAGTAGGAAGAAAAGGGTCTTAAGATCAGGCAAAAGAGTCGGAGACCACATTCCCACAAAACACCATGCCAACAAACACAATATATATGCAGATGACCTAGTCCAGACCCTTGCAGGCTCCATGATTGCTGCTTCAGTCTCTGTGATCTCCGTGAGCCTTCCTTAGTTGATTCTAAGAGTTATGCTCTCTTGGTATCCTCTGCCCTGCTGGCTCTTACAATTCCTCCCCCCCCCCCGTCTTCTACATGGTTCCCCAAGCTCTGAGGGCAGGGATTCACTGGAAACCTCCAGCCTGAACTGATACCTTCTTTGACTTCTGTTGATACTAAGTAAGTACTTGGTGAGCATACACACATGTAGGCAAGGTACATACAATAAAAATAAGTATTCTGAATAGACTCTGATGTAGATAAAAATGTTCTTTTTCTCATGACTGTCCTGATTTGAATGTGGTGTCCCTCTTAGATTCATGTGTTTGAACATTTAGTTCTCTACACAGTGGGGCTGTTTGGGAAGACTGTAGAGCTTTTGCCAAGTGGAGCCTTGCTGAAGGAATTAGGTTGCTGGGGGGGCAGTGCTCCTTGAGACTTTATTGCCTGGCTCTACTTCCTTTCGACTCCTGCTTCCTGAGGATGCATACAATGTGGCCAGCCCACCTTCAGCTCCTACTGATATGCATGCTTTGTCTACAGCCAGGCCTTCCATGTCTTCCCTGCCATGACAGATAACATCTTTGTGGTACTGTAAACCGAAGGAAACCCATTCTCCCTTGAGTTACTCTTACAAGTGTACTTTATCACAGCAATAGAAAGGTAACTAAGTCTATGACTATTTCGATGATACTTGTAAGTGTGACTTGTATAAGTATATACAGTTTATTCGCAGTAAAGGTAATAGAACCATACCTAAGAGTCCATGAAGTGTAGGTCAGCTGATAGCCAGAGCATTTGGGCCATCCATTCATATTCCCAACATAATGTCATGACTTGCTTTACAGCTCAGGTATTAAAAAATATATAACTGAACACAAATATAGTGCAGTATATAATCTCATAACCTTTCTAACCCTGGTTAGAGGACCTCCAGTTATCTTTATTTATTTAAAGGAACAAACAATAGGATTTATTCTGCACTTATGTGTTGGGTGATGGCATCTGGCATGACAGGTGTCACAATGGGCAGATCAGGTGACCCACCAGGAGCTAGTCACCTCTTACCCTATTCTAGGAGTAGCTACTGTGCTGGTAGGAACAATGACAAGGGGCCCTAGATTATGTGCTTGCTACATCTATCCTGGGCATAGATGGACTGGTATGATGTCTCCATAGGAATGGACTGCCGTCAGCATGGTGGGTGAGCTTTATGGGTTTGCCCTGGAGTCAGGTAGTCTCCAGGAATTTCTGAGCATGCTCTGGACCAACCTTAATAAGTGAGATAGGTGCCTTTGGGGTGCAAGGTGCATAAACATCCACACTCATGGATGCTGTTGTGTGAAATAGAACTGGCAGACGAACTAGTGTTCTATAGCAGGGCAGAAGAGAGCCAGGCGGGGAAACTAAACTGAATGCTGGGAGAAAGAAGGCAGAGTCAAGGAGTGAGCAGAACCTTGCGGGTAAGCCACAGCCACGTGGCGATATACAGATTAATAGAAATGGGTTAAACTAAGATATAAGAGCTAGCCAATAAGAAGCTAGAGCTAATAAACCAAGAAATGATTTAATTAATACTGTTTCTATGTGTTTATTTTGGGGCTGAGCAGCTCGGAACAAGTAAGCAGCCTCATACAACAAGACATTAGATTTGGGGCCAATTTCTGTCAGTTTGATAGGACAGTGGCAATCATTTGTTTCCAGTATACCCTTTGTACCTGTGGCCTGTGGTCTGGAGGATAAGGCAGCACAAAACCCTGGCATATGACTACCTTCCTCCAGCCTACACTGCCTTTGGGGCTCTCCTAGCCTTACAAAATCAATTCTTCAAATTTGCAATTATTATTATTACTATTACTATTATTATTATTATATTTTATGTGTATGGATGTTTTGCTTACATGTATATCTGTGCATCCAGGTGCCCTTGGAGGTAGCATGTGAGTGCCCCCTGGACCTTGAGTTACAGATGGTTGTGAGTTACTGTGTGGATGGTGGGAACCAAACCCAGGACCACTGGAAGAGCAACAAGTGCTTTCAACTGCTGATCCAACTTTTTGGCTCCCAAACCATTATTTTTTGGTTAAAATAAAAAGGCCTTGGGAAAGAAGAGACTTTTTTTTATCCCCTAGCATTTGATTCTGAGCCACTAGTTCATTCAGTCTGTGCTTTTATTTTCCTCTCTCCCATTCTGGTCCTTGGTAGGGATAGCCTATCTTCATCTCCTCCGCATGATGTGGGGGAGGAGAATTAGATAATAAGAGAGCAGAGGCATGGCTTGGAAGACAGCCACAGCTTCAGTCCAGTGACTTTTATTACCTCCCTTCATTCCTTCAAAGTCTCCCTTTTTATCAAGACACAGCTGTTTGTGCCTCTCTAGCTCACTTTAGGACTCCTCTAGAGAGTAAAAGAGGCCTTGGCTCCCCCAGAGATGGAACTGTGTCACCAGCAAAATTGAAGCCAGTAGAGACCAGCATTGGCAGGAAACAGCATGGGACAGCTGACCATCAGCTGTGCCCTCTTCAAGAAGAATTTAATGAACATTTGAGGGAGCCCAAATGCCTTTCCAATCCTCAGATCATAGCCAAGGATGTTGCCGCAGCAACATCTCACAGATACACAAATGGAGGGGCTAAGAAGTGAGGCTCATTACTGGGATCAGCTTGCATGCTGGGAGAAAGACACTCAGCATAGGTGTTTGTGCATAAGCTCACGAGTGGAACTAGGCTGCACAGCCACAACCAAGGAAAAGGGGCTGCGGGGAGCAGGCGTTTGGCTCTGCCTTCATTTCTCAATTGGAAACTCTCCGCCTCTTTCCTTTCTGCTTCGGTCTCCAAAGTTTCCCTATTTGTTTTACTTTCTGGGACAGGCTAGGATGGGTTAGTCAGCTTCTCTTCCCTGGCAGGGCAGAGCTGAGCCACAGGGATACTCTGCCATGGCTCAGAAACAATTGTTCCATCCTAAGCCAGCGTAAAAACGATGTATGCTGCCTTATGACACATGGATCAGTTATTTTTCTCGTTTCTCATCACTGTGATAAAACCCTTGATATGAAGCAGCTTGGCCTAGAGTTAAGGGGGTTACACTCAGTCGCCACAGTGGGGGAGGGACCACAGCTGGTTCTATTGTATCTACAGGTAGGAAAGCATTAAATAGGAAGTTGGACATGCTAAACAATTTCAAGACCTAACCTTAGTGACTTATATCCGCCAGCAAAGCTCCACCCCATAAAGGTCCCACAACCTTCCCAGACAGTTCCATCGGCTGGAAAGTAAGAGTTCAAGAACATGAACCTCTGGGGGACATTTCACTTTTAAATCAGAACAACGAGCTGTGTGCCTGTGTCTATAGCATGGAGCAAAGCTGTAAATTGACTTGGAACAGTTACAATCACTCGGATACAAAAATAGCCATCTGCAAACATACATTTGTTTCAGAAATATGTTGAGACTATTTCATGAAACACTATAATCTAAACACTGTGGTATTTTCCATTCCTTTCTGTCCAATTGGACAAAGGACTGTTTATCATCCTGGGAGCTGCCTGGAAACTGCTTAAGAAGTCGCTGTGGGTACTGGCAGGCCGTGGGCCCAGTCCTGGGCCGACTGTGTCACTATTAATCTGCTTTGCTAATGTCAGCCGTCTTCACGCTGTGGCGACGCTCAGAATCTGTGTCTCCAGCCTAGTCATCCTCCGCCTCTCACTCACACACCCTCTACCTAGCCATCACTGTCCTTCGTCTCTTCTGGAAGGCCCCTGCTTCAGCCACAGTCTCTGGATCACCCTGCCAGCACTTCAACAGACTCCTCTGACTTCAGCTCAGCCTGAGCTGCCTGTAGAATTGTCTGCCAGGCCGCCTCACTTCTCTGTTGGAAATCGTCCCTCACCTTATGTAGAGAGAAAGACAGCTTCTCCATGACCTTCAAGACCATCCTGCCTCAGACGCCCACGGCTCTGGACTCGGCCCTGGCCGCCCTCCTTAGTCGCTCTGTTCTGCCTGCCCCTTGCCCACACCGGCCACAGGCTTCCATCCAGGTGTGTATTCTAGGGGTTCCCAGGGCCAGGAGCGCTTTTCAAAGCATGCATAGGGCTCAAAGGTATTAATAGCGGTTCTCCAGAGAACACAAAGGGATGCGTTCCAGCCACTGGTAACCACGGGGGACCGATTCCAGTATTTTCTTAGATACTAAAAATGCATAGATGCTCAAGTCCTTTATAGAAAGTGGCTTAGTATTGTGTCTAATTTGCATAAAGCTTCTCATTTGCATGAGATCGTCTCTAGATCACTTGGAATGATACAACATAAATACTAGGGAACCATGTTACATTGCATTCACCAAAAAACAGTGATAAGAAAATATCTGACTGTGCTCTGATCTACAACTTATGGAACCATGGATGTGAGACCCATAAATTATAAGGCTGATGATATAGGATTAAAAAAGGATTTATTATAGCAAACTGGCTCCTTCGGATTATGGAGCCAGCTCCCAAGACCAGCAGACAGAAAGCTAGAGATGCAGGAGAGCTGTTTCGAGTTCAAAGGCAGAATAAAACCGAGGCCCATCCAGCTAGGAGGCATCCAAGCAGGGGAATTCTCTTTCCGTTGGAAAAGTTTATGGCTTTGTTCCACACAAGATTTCATCTGATTGGACAAGGCACATCCTTCCATAATCTACTACTGCAAATGTCAAACTCATCACAAAACACCTTGAAAAATAGTCTGAGAATAATGTTTGGCCAAATATCTAGGCATCCTATGGTCCAGTCAAGTTGATATCTGTAGTTGACTAGCATTCTTCTTCTGATACAGTTGCTGGGTTTTGCTCAAGTGTGGCTTTAGCACTGAGACTTTTCCTAGCCAATTATTTATAACAAAGTTTCCTTCCTTACCATCACCCAGCTGCTCACCTTGTGTTTCTTTCTCCAAAGCTCTTCCCACTAACCTGCTGCTTAATATTTATCTCTCCCTATAATTTATTCACTCTTTTCACATAGTGCTACTTATCTAAGACCATAAAGTCTTCAGAGGACAGGGACCTTGCTTTGTTGGCAGCTGTATTTTCAGTACCTCAAATAATTCCCGACAGAAAACAACTGCTTATATGCTGTTTACTTCATGGGTCTATGGGCCTCTACTTGGTCAGTGAACAAAGTCATTTTTGAGCTATATATCCTTAATTCATTCAGTCAGTGACTATCTGGTGTGTGTGCGTGTGTGTGTGTGTGTGTGTGTGCGCGCGTGCGTATGTGTGTGTGTATGTGTTATGTATGTATGTGAGCATGTATTATGTATGCATGTATGGATGGATGGATGTGTGCATGTGTATGTATATATTATGTATGTATGTATGTGTGTGGGGGGTGTATGCATGCTCATGTGTCTGTATGTATGTCAGAGGCCAATGTGGGGTATCTTTCTCGGTTGTATACCTCCCTACTTTTTGAATCATGGTCTCTCACTGAACCCTGAGCTCAGTGATTTAGCTAAACTGACTGCCTTCCTAACTGGGACTGCGGTGGCACAGAGTCAGCCAGAGAGGTCCCTTGGTGTAGTAAGTCTACACACTGAATTACACGGGCGTTAAACCATGTATTTTCTTTCCTCGGTTATGGACTGTCGAGATGTCTCTATCTATAAAGTCCCATGGAAAGGGAGTTTTCAGAGGACAGAGAAACTTGAGGACACTATGGTCATACAGAGAAGGGAGAGATCAGAGCTCACCAGTAAAATGGAGTCTCTCTGTGGAGACGGAACCCTGAGAGCAGGATTGGCTCTGGAGATGGGACTGAGTAGGACTGGCATGTCAGACCAAGGACCAAGCATGAGCATAAGTACAGGGTCAAGAGTATAACTGTGGCTGAAACCAGCAGGTAGTTCTGCCTAGTAGCGCCTCCAGGAAGTGCCAGGTAAAGACAGTCACTGTGTTGGGAATGGGTGGGTCAGGTACATTCAAGGGTGTGCAATTCAAGTCTCCAAGTTTGACTCTCCAATGAGGTGGTTGGCTGGCCAGCACGACAATGGATCTCCTGCCCTCTCTTATGCTTAAAGCTCGGACAGGAGAGCAGAGGCTGTCTGCACTTCCAGCACTCAGTAGTTAGATGCTACTGTGAGGATTAAGTGAGATAATACACATTGGTGACTTAGGGAACATTGCGTATGCCTACACCGTTGTGTGTGTGTGTGTGTGTGTGTGTGTGTGTGTGTGTGTCTGTGGACACCAGAGAACCCCTCTAGTGTTGTTCCTCAGGAGCTGTTCACTTTGCTTTAAGGTCTCTTGCTGGCCTGGGTCTTGCAGAACAGGCTAGGCAGGTTGTCTCTTTAGAAAGTCCCAGCCTTTCTCTTATCTCCAGTAGCAAGAAAACATGCATAGGGCACCACGACTGGCTTTTAAATGTAGGTCCTGGGGATGGAATTCGTGTCGCAAGCACCTTGCCAACTGAACTCTCTCCCCACCCTCTATGCCATCTTAAGTATTTAGTTTTGAAATATGCAAGACAAAATATGCCCATAATATGAGTGTATGGTCTCGACTTCTTAAAGTGTACGACGGAGACGTCTCCCTCCGGCATTCCTCCCGGCTTTTGACTCGGAACTGACGTGACTCATTCCTCAGTCTGTCAGCTGGCAGTAGGAGTTCCCAGACCACTCTAGGCATCGATGACAAACGGGATCCACCGCACTTTGACTTCTGCATTAATTAAATGTGAGAAAGCAAGCAGCTCTATGAAATGACGCCTTCGTGTTTCCTAACTCGGTACTTCCACCATGCCTTGCAGCTGCACTCCTCAGAGCCACATCGATTCAGAAGTCTGCCTTCTGACTGCTGGATGAGTCACAGGCTTGCTACTGAGTTTCACCCCATGTTCCCCAAAACAGAAACTGTGTCTTGAGAAGCAGGGGAAAAGAACAGTCGGGCAAGGGGCTTTGGATAATTTAAACCAAATATATAAATACACTCACACAAAAAATAGGCATTCGTGGATCTTGCCTCAATCCTTGGTACTGGGGAAACAGTTAGGTGAGTGTGGTTTCCTTTCTGGAGGAGGGGAAGGGAAAGAAAGAGCTTCCTCCTTACGGCTTAGTTAGGGTTTGACATTTCTACTCTTCCAACAGCCCATTTGCGGCATGCGTTATTGTTCCTAGTCTGAACTGGGCTTGAAGTTCAGAAAGTTCAGGAGTTTGCTCAAAGATCCTGGAGGAAGGAAGTGAAGACATGGGACTGATGACCCTGCTGCCATTGTATTATATCTGCTTAGAGAACTCTTGTCGCATGGGGAAGAGACACCCAAATAATGAATGGCTCATGCAGAGAGAAGTACCTGGGATGTTAGCCCTGTGGTGTGTAAGGGTCAGCAGTAAGCATTTGCAAGCAGCTATGGTTGATCTTCCATTCCTAACCTCACATCATGGCTCTTCACAACCCATAATATATCAATCTTTCATTCTGCTGATAAATGCTCAGGAAATTTTAAGGTTTGGAGGGTGGAGTCCCATGGAAGACAAGCGTTAATGACGGGCAGGTCTGGCCTTCCTGCTACAGGTGGAAGACAAAATGTAGAATAGGGTGCCCACAGCATCCTTAAACATGGCGCTCACCATGCAAACTCTCCTGCCACTCCCCTTGGTGCCAAAAGAGCTGGAGTCCTGAGCTGGGCCTTGAACCTGTGCACTGTGAGGCATCAGCCCACTGCTTAGACATCCTTTCCGCTCAGTTGCTGGTTCTTTCCAGGTCCAGTCATCCACATCCTGCTTCTTCCTTTCAGGGCTTCATGCACACCTTAGCTTCTCCACCAGTCGGGGGCGTAGGTCAAGTGCTTGCTTTTCCATAAGGCCTGGCTTCTTCCCAAATGGAGGAACGAAGCAATCTTCCGCCTGCTTCATCTTAGCTCTTTGCCAATGCTTTTGCAATCGATCATCCCAGAGCCTGCCTGGGAATGTCCCTGGTCATGAATACACACACTCATGGAGATTTGATCATCTTGGATTCCTCCTCAGGGCCTGGCACAGGGCCTTGCTCCCAGCGCACACTCCATAAAGCCTTATGGTACTTAAGTAGCAACCCGTGAAGTGTGAAGAATGATTCTGCTTTCGGAGTCGTCCTTGGCCTGTGTGCCATCGGGCCATCCCTCTCCCTCCTGCTGCTCTGCTCTGGGTGGCAGGCTCTTGTTCTTATAAAACCACAGTTTCCAGGGTCATCTCTCCAGTTCTGAGATCACTCTGTATATCTGGAACCTGGCTCCTAGTTCTGTCTTTGCCACTAAACATTACGGAGGAATTCAGATTCATTGGACTTCAGATTGCTCTTTAAAAGAATGAAGGTGTTGAATTAATATTCTGTAAAGACCTAAGCACTCACCCATCTATCCCTTTGTTATCTGCACAACGCACATTCTCTCTCTCTCTCTCTCTCTCTCTCTCTCTCTCTCTCTCTCTCTCAGAAGAATATATTGAGTACCGTTTCTTTCCCAGGTGATAGGTCTTCTCAGTGCATTCAGCATGGCTCCTCCATGCTGTAAGCTCACTGTTGAGGAAAGTGGTATAAACAGGCATGCTCTTTAGAGAAGGTGATAGTTTACTTCGGAGTCAGCAGGAAGCAAGTTGTTGAGAATGAGATGAGAGTTGGAGGAAGGAAGCCTGGCTGCATCTCAGGATGACGGAGGAACTTTGTTTCATCAGTCAGACAAGTTGCACAGCGATGTCCCTGCCAGCAAACATACCTACAAAGAAGCTGCATGATTCCATAGTTGGTGACAGGAGATGCTCCCCTGCGTGGAGAAGACAGACTGGATGGCTCTCAGATGGGCAGTTGATTCTAAGTCATTAGGATTCTAAAAAGCAAGCTCTCTGCTCTTCAAAGTCAGTGGTTTTGAATCTCTTTATGGAAAACAGCATAGCTATAGCTATGTGGAACCCAGCATGTAAACCTGAACTTCTAAGGTCTGTTCTCTGGATCCTATTTATTTCCCAAGAAACCTGCAGCTTCATGGGTCTAGAGAAATGGCTCCATTGTTGAGGGCACTTACTGCTCTTGCAGAGCATCTGACTTTGGTTCCCAGCCTCTCATTGGGTTTCTTACAACCATCTGCAACTCAGCTCACAACTGCCTGCAACTCCAGTTCCGATGGTGGGCGGGGAGGGTCTGATACCCTCTTCTCCCTCTGCAGGCACTGCACAGTGTAGTGCACATAAACACAAGTCCACACACACATACACACATGCGTGTGCACATGTGCACACACATACTCACCCACCACCACCACCACCACCACAAACAACAACAACAACAACCAAATAAATACATCTTTAAAACCTGGGCTTGGAGAGAGAGTTCAGAGGTTAGGAGCACATACTGTTTTTCTATAGACGCAAATTCAGTGCCAGGGAATCCAATGCCCTCTTATGTCTCTGAGGGCACCCATTCACATGAATGTAGTCACACAGACCTACACTCATACCCATTAAAAAGACGTGAAATAAAGCCATAGCTTCAGAGGTCCTTTGATACTCTTGTGACAGAGCCGATCTGTTCTGTAATACCATGCTGGTCTCAGTCTGTCGCTCGCTCTTGTCCCTGTAGCCCTGTGACCACACTTTCATTTTGTCCTTGCTGTTTTGACTTTGATCACCAGGTGAAGGATCTTACTGTGGGAACAGGCAGCAGGTTGTCCTATCTTTCGGCTTGCCTGTGACTGTGTCATGCTCTGAGGCTGGGGCTTTGGCCAACAAGTGTCTCCTCGGCTCCTTCCTGCAGTCTCTGTGCACACATGGCAACTTGTCTTCTTTCTGTCTCCCTCCTGTCCCCTTTTCCCTCTCCCCTGGCTCCGGGGACCTCCACTCATAGTTCACACGGTCTACGCTCCTCCTCTGCGCTGTCTTAAGGCTCCCAGTTGGTTCTCATATTGACAGTAAGAGGTGGACATTAGCCTCTGCACCCCTGTCATGAATGAGGCAACTAGGCCCCAGAGAAGGCATGTCATCTGAGGCTTGCAGTCTCTCGGCTGGAAAGCAGTCAAATGGGGTCACGTAACTAGATCGGCCATGTTCATCGTCTACTTCATGGAAAAGCAGTCTCCCCCGGCACCCCACCCAGCCTGGCCTGGCTCTTCCTTCCTGCTCTCTCAGATTTCTTGCTACTCACAGATAGATGTCCCACCTAGCTTGTGTTGCGTCATTGTCACCATCATTTATGCCCCGGCCTACTGAAGCATGCATCGGTAGCTTGCTTAAAGCGGGTTTCCAG
Organism: Myodes glareolus; assembly: GCF_982192425.1. NCBI lineage: Eukaryota > Metazoa > Chordata > Mammalia > Rodentia > Cricetidae > Myodes > Myodes glareolus. The sequence goes on from NC_142049.1 coordinate 4,335,847, forward strand.
TTGTTCCGATCATGGGCAGTACTCGATGCTTGTGTACAAGGTTCCACAGTCTTCCTTTATGCTGTCTCTCCAGTGTTTTGGGGGGCCCTCCTCTTTGCCTTATCCTGTGCACTACCCTAAGCTATGCTATCTTTGGATATCTGACATCATTCATTCTCATAACACGGCCAAAGTATCACAAGTGCTATTGCCGTATCCTATAGTTTACTTTCTTCTGTAGGCAGAGATGTTTCTCAATGTCATCATTGCGCAGCCAGCCTCTTCGTGTGACCCCTAGAGCCCTCCTGAGACACGCCATCTCAAACACATTCAGCCGCTGTTCTGAGGAGCGTTTCATTGTCCTGGTTTCAGAGTCGTAAAGAAGGCAGCTCAAGACAAATGTGTCATATCCTTGTAATTTTGTTGTTGTTATTATGTGTCTTGCTGACCAAACCTTTCCTAGTGCCTGGAATGCAGCCCTCCCTATCCCTATCCACCTCTTGACGTCTGAAATAGTTCCCTCCTTTGAAGTGAGATTTTCTCCCGAAGAGACAAGGTTGACTGTCTGCTTGAGGTTCTGATTCTTTACTACAATGTTAAAATCCTTGTGTGCCCTTCCCATGTGCTGTATCTCAGTCTTCTCAATGTTTAGTTTCATACCAAGGTTTTCACTGACTCCCATCACTCTATTTACCATGGCCTGCAGCTCATTTGGACTTTCAACAAGTAGTGCTGTATCGCCAGCGAAATGCAAGTTATTGTGTCATGCACCACCTCTCTGCAGGCCCATCTCCCCATCCTCCAGGGCTGTTGCTACTGTTCTAGTCTACTTTTATTTTGACCATGTTCATGCATGTGTTCTTACTCTGTGTTGGACATGAATTTTAAACATTTGATGTCCTTGCACCAGATCTACAGTAGGCATAATTTTCTTTAGCCATTTTGATGTTGAGAAAGTTGAGGCCTAGTGAGTTGAATAACACAGCCACACAGCTTTTAACAGGCAGGGTCAAAGTACTTTGGGCATCTGGTGGCAGAGCCTCGATTCCCAACAAGCCGACCATAGTATGTAGAGTTCTGCCTGGCTAATTTATGTCTTCTCCAGCAGTAACAGCTAAGATGGCAAGATTCGGTGACAAAGGTCCTCAGTGGGACTGGGTGAATGTCCCTCTCTAGAGATGTCAAAGAATAGTTACTCTACAACCTTACAGAGCTGCTTTAACACGGAGACTTTTCAACTCAAGTTGATAAGTCAAGCAGTAGTCTGTCTCTCTCTCTCTCTCTCTCTCTCTCTCTCTCTCTCTCTCTCTCTCTCTTTCTCCCTCTCTCTGTGTGTGTGTGTGTGTGTGTGTGTGAGAGAGAGAGAGAGAGAGAGAGAGAGAGAGAGAGAGAGAGAAAGAGAGAGAAAGGTGGGGAGCAAATCACAGATGTTTCTACATAAATGAAATTGGTAAGACTGGGATTTTTTTTTTTTATTTTCACCAGGTTATATCAGAATGTTTCACTCTGCTCCCATGGATAGTTGAAGTTGCAGCCTAACAAATAGATCTTCCCTGTTGCTCTGTATTTGGCAGATTTAAAGTCTGTGCTTGAAACCACGAATTGGGAAGGATACTGAGGTCGCATTTGGTCCCAGCAAGAAAGAAAGCAACAATCTATTAATAATGTCTGTCATATGCAAGGGAGGTGAAGGTGATGCATGTAAGTCTTCTGTTGTCATACTCTGATTCTTTATCCTGGATCTTTCTTGCTCATTTTATTCTCATTTAAGAGAAACTGACCCTTCCTTAGCCCACATTGTATCCTTAGCTTTTCCTGGGTTGCACCTAGTTTACAAGGGTAGGCTCACTACAAACCATGTGAAGAACAGACACAAAGGAGAGAGGGGAGAAGTTTACCCAGAAAGGGGTTCTTTGTGTATATTTCTGATGTCCTTTCATGATTCAAATAAAGCACGGGGGCAGAAGAGCATCTTTCCTACAGTATCTCCCGCATTCTTTCTTCTAGGAAGTCATGACAATACAAACCAGCAGGTCTCCTGCTTTGGATCTGCTTGCCCAATGGCATGGGCAGCTCTAGTGGCCAGGGGGATCTTAATGTTCTCTGAAATGCTTTCTGAGCTCAGCTTCCTCTCTTCCAGGTTGAAAGCCACATGACCTTACCTTGCAAAGTTCTCTATTCAGCCTCCCATCATGGCCTCCCCTGCCATTCTCCATCACACCACCCTGCTTTATTTTTTTCATGCCTACATCACTGGCTTGTCTCCACTTTCTTACTCATTTATCCACTTGTTAAGGTCATCACAAGCATGCCTCTGCATGCCAATAGCAGATTAGTGGTAGTATATGCATGGAAAATTGGTGCCCAATGTGGGGCTAAGCTAGCTGGGAAGCCGGAAATTGGGCAGCGGGACGAACAAGTGGGCCTTCCTCCTCCTACAGCATGGGCAACTTACCTGCCTAGGAGAAACTACTATCATCTACAGCATCTGCATGTTTGTATAGGTAACTTTTGTTTTTAATTTTCTTATTCGCCCATGTATCCTCCATACTTCTGAGATCAAGAAGAAAATGAGAGATTGATGCTAGACACTAGATGCCTGCTCTCTGAAGTGAACGGAAGCTGCTATTTCAATGTTCCTTGTGGGGTTTGACCAGCTGGCACACGGAGACAGTGTTCTCTTGCCGTCTCCCAGATCTCCAAAAAATTCTTAACGCTCACATGCCTCTCTGACCTTGAAGATATCTTCCTACTGTGCATATCCACCTGCTTTCCATCAAATCTGTCACAGGCTGGAAATAACTGAGAACTCACAATTCCATTCGGAGAGTGAATTGTGTCTCTTCATTCAAACAGCCTTCTGGGACTAAGTCCAAAAACTCCATGCAGACAGGCAGAGCCTTGTGCCCAGGGTTCTCCAAGCTGACGTTGGTTCTGTATCTCTCCCACTCTCCCCAAAGCTTAGTAAAGCTTTGTAAAGACCTAAAGTCTAAAGCTTCAGGAGGCGGCACTCAAAGGCTTTCTGGTGTCCTGGCTTTTGTCCTTTTGACCCAAGATAAGTCTTAACCTTGGCTGTTTCCCCAGACAGGCCTTGCACAATCGTCTCTCTTGTGATCCCTGCGTGGGCATCACTTTATGGTGGATAGTATTCTCTAGTCTTCCTTACCATTGCCAGACATGACTCTCCCATGAGCCCCTCCTACTCTGCACATCCCCACGTTCATGGTTCTAAAACAAGGTTTTAAAATGTATTGTGTCCATATATTTTCCTAAATTCCAACCCTCCTGGGAGCAAGTATAATCTCTAATTTATTTCCACATTCTTAATGCCCAGCAGAGCATCTAGCCCTTAATGGGAAAATCTGAAATTGAGCTATATCTTAGAGTTTAGAAATGAGAGAACAAAAGTTTAGAATGAAAGTTTCCTGTCTGTGTCCCCATAGCTAGCTGCTAGGGGAACACCTGTCCACCACTCTCATATTTATAGTAGCGGCCATACAGTCAAATGTCACAAGGGGCCAATGACAGAAGATTAGTGTGTGTAGGGACAGGGAACCTATCATCCTGGAGAAACTATCTGGTCTACAGCTGCCAGTCATCAGGTAGTTACAAAGGGTCGTCACTACCAGACTGTCAAATTCTAAGGAACGTAGGAAATCTCATATACGACATCTTAGGACATTTTTCATCTTGCCAACTTGCTCTAATTAAAAATACCACATGGCCCAAAGCACACCCCCTCTGTGAGCCAGATGAGGCCTAGTCTGCCAGTTGGTGCTTGCTTTTTTTCCTCCGTGGGGCAGCTCTGGACAGAGGACCATGGGTTAAATGTCTCACTTACAGAGTCAGAGACAAGTTCCAGCTGTCTTTGTAGCTGAATGATTTAACACTGCTGGTATTAGGTTGATCTTAGAGCCTTCAGCGCGAGAGGGATGGACACCCTAGGGTTTCACATGGGTGCTTTGAAGTTGTGTCAAGTTTAAATGACAGTTTTCCTGGCCATTAAAAATGGTCTGGAAATGGACTCAGCTGTGGATAAATGCAAATCAATACAAATTATGAAAGGGGCCCAGTGATGGATGGGCTGCCTGTCAAGAAAGATGGAATAATGGCGAACTGCTGTGGCAAGGGGGGGCGGTGATGATGCCTGAACGCCCGGCTCTTTAGAAGGGGAAGGCAATTAACAGTATAACAGCCTGGTCCTGGGCTGGGGTCTGGGATGTTTAGCCTTCGAAGTGACCAACTCCTAATGTACGCAGCGAGAGCCATGCAACTGGAGGCTCATCCACTCTGGCTTCCACAGCCATTTACTATGACAAAATGAGTAGGCATTGACCTGCCGACTCTAATGCAGGGTGTCAGTGTATTAATAACAGGCTGCTGCCTGCTGTGTCTAAATGCCGGGGATGAAAGGATCGCTGTCCTTTCAGAAAAGTCAAAGAGACGGTGTCACTCAGATCTGCTGTGATTGCTCCCAGGTTATCTCCTGGCACGCGTGAGTTTAGGGGGTTCTGGAGGGGTGTGAAGGGGCACAGCAGGGAGCAGGATGGGCTCAGACTGAAGCCCTGGCATCACTAGCCTCCTGTCCTTGGGTATTTCTGTCTAACCAGGCTTTGGTCTCAAGGCTAGCATCTGTAGAAGAAGGGCATGAGATTCTCCCCTCACATCGGCTGGGATCGGACACCAGTAAACCTCGCTTGTATAGCATGAGTCTCAAACTTGTTGCTGAGTGCACACTTGATTCTCCTTTCCACTCTGTTCTCACACCACCCCATCAGAGACCATCGCAAGCCTTGCTTAGCTTTCTGCCTGACGTTTGTGGCTGGTTCATCCTTTCCTCTGTTTGTACAAGAAATTCTTTTGTGCTTCCCACCTGCTCTCCACCCCAAGTACTGGGAATCCACCTTAGGCCTTTATGTATGCTAGGTAAGCGCTCTACTCAACTATACAGCAAGACCTCTTTTTGCCGTTATTTGAGACAGGGTCTCACTGAGTTGCCCAGGTTGGGCATGAACTCATATTGTAGGCCATGCTGGCCTTGAACTTGAACTCCTCTCTCAGTCTCTTGAGTAGCTGAGTTTATGAGTCTTACCCATTGGTGGCAGCTACTGCTTCTCATCTTCACCCTCTTCCTCTTTTTCTTCCTCTCCTTCTTTTCTTTCTCCTTCCTGTTTTAGTATTTCATCCTTCATGTTCCACAGAGGGTACCAAATTGCTCATTGTGACATTAATGGCACAGGCATTTCCCGGTCAACAAATCCCTGACTGGTGCTTGCATCATGAGGTTACTGTGTTCCACCAGGGCAGGCAACTCAGGTGAGTCCCTGAACATGCTGGTTCTAGAGCCTGCAGAGTTCCCGACTCTTCACCTGTTCCCAGTGTGGACAAGTGACTGTCGAAACTAGGGTAGAAGCTACAGCTTCAATGGCAGAGGCTTCCTTGAGTCAGTTACTTCTGAGCTGGTTTGTGGAAGAACAGTTAGGTATTTCTAGGCATAAAAGACTGAAGGTCACTGTAGGTGAGAGAAATAGCCTAGGTAGAGGAAGGGCCGTATGAGCTTAGGCCCTGTGCAGCCGTGCACTTCAGCTTAGTGTGTGTGAGCTTTCCACCTCTTGATCACACTGGAGACTTCCACTGAGCATGCTGGGGAAACTCTACACTTCCTGTTTGGCAGAGGTGGGGAAGACATCGAGCTGAAAGCTTTATCATTTATTGGGGTCACACCATGCAAAAGGGGCGTGGAGGACTCTGACCAGATGATGCTCTCAACTCCTACTGGATGTGGTTGTTAGGATTCATGGATACTATGCTGCTAGAATTTCCCAACATGCTGGTGTTCTTAGCACAAGTGACTGCCTTTGTTCCTACAATGTGTATGCCTGTGCATGTGAGTATTTGTGTGTCCATGTATGTGTGGTGCATGTGACCACATGGTGTGTGTGTGTGTATGCTTGTGTGATTGTATGTATGTGTGTGTATGTGGAAGCCAGAGAGGAACTCAGGTATCACTCAAGAGACATCTACTTTATTTTTCTAGAGACAGGAGAGCTTCCTGGTTTAGAGTTCGCCAAAATGGCTGGTTGCCTGGCCAGCCCCAGGGATCAGTCCGCCTCTGCCTCCCTAGTACCAGCTTTTGAATGCGGGTCTGAGGATTGAACTCAGCTCCTCACGCTTGTAAGGCAAACACATTATTGTCTGAAAATGCTCTCAACCACTGAGCCGTATCTCCAGCCCCATTATTTTAGAGATTTTGTTCTGGATTTTGGCAATACAGAAATGAAATAAAGCTTTCTTTGAGGAAGAGCCATACATTGGCTAAGAGCTTTAGACACCATTTCTGGGTGTAGTGACACAGTCTGTAATCCTGGCACATAGAAGGCTGAAGCAGGAGGGCCTTGGGGTCAAGATCTGCTTGGGCTACAAAGGGAGACCTTATCTCAAAACAAAAATAAAAGCAAACAGACAAATAAGATTCTGTTTCTGCCCCGTTTTCCCCCTCAGTTATCCAGCTAGATCGTAGGTGGCCAAGTCGGTCACCAGTCCACTAGGTAACCATTCCCAGTCAAATTCACTGCCCCAGAGCCACATACATCTTAGAAGATAAAGCCGAGCGAGACGCAGAAGAGACTTTTGATCAGACCTGATCGCTAGCACAGAATCCTTCATCCTTCTCTAGTTCCCGTTTGGTCCCTACGATCAGGAATGTGTAACTCCCTCTAGGTTGTACATTCTGTGCCTGTCTCGTGTGTGTCAGCAAGTATATACATAAAAGAACCCAAGATCTGGAGACCGCTCAAAATGTTTACTTTGGAGCTGCGGAGACGGCTCGGTTAGTAAAATATCCATCATGCAAGCGCGGGGACTTGACTTCCTTTCCCAGCACCAATGTAAAAAGCTAGGTTTGGTGGTGTGAGATTGTAATCCCGGCCCAGGGGAGGCGGTGCAGATAAAGGGATCCCTGGGGCTTGCTGGCCAGCAGTCTAGTCAAATTCTAGGGAGAGATCGCCACTTCCAAAACCAAGGTGGGCAGTACTGGAGGTTGTCCACCATCTGAGGTTATCTCCTGGTCTACACACAAACACACACATGCACACACACACACACACGCACACACACACACACACACACACACACACACCTGCATATACACAGATACACAGGTACATATACAGAGCCCACTGTATTATTGATTGATTATAGAACAGTGAGCATTACAGTTTGAATGTGAAATGTCTGCAGTAGTCTCCCATGCACATTTGCTCCCAAGCTGCTGTTTGGGAAGCTGTGACACCTTCATGGTACGAGGCACAGCTCGTCAAGGTGGGCTACAGGAAGCTGACCTTGGAAGATTACAGCCCGAGGTTGCCTCAGACCCAAGCTCTCTGCTTCCTCAACTACCTCCATTCCAGGAGCCTTGTTCCATGCTCTGGCCTCTGTGAACGTCACTGAGCCTTTCTGGCCATGATGAACTGAGACCGTGATCCATAATGAAGCTTTGTGTACTTAGCTTGCTTCCAGAAGATGCTTGGGGGCAGTCATGGGAAATGTAACTGACACAGTGGGCAAATCACATCATCCTCAGTCCCCTCCGTCTGTACCAGGAAAGCGGGGCGTGACACCTGCCTTGTTACCCTAAGATAACTCAGAGGATAGTCATGTGATGCTGTGCACATTAAGCTTTATGAATTCCCTTTGTAAATATTAATTTGCCTTAATCATCGAAGCCTCAGTTTCATGACCTGGAAATGCTCATCCCGAGGGTGAACACAGTCGTTGGCACAGGCCACACACTCCGGAAACGACCAGTTTAAGACTCAGTCCTCAATCTCACGATAACTTTGAAGGTTGCAATAATATTAGGATTCCTTCGTGGAAATAAAGAAAAATTGCAATGTAAATACCGTCTATGATGATAGTATTTACCCCTACAACTGTTGTTTAGCATATTTGGAGAACTACCACAGCCAGTTTATACAGGATTCTACTCCTGTTCTTCGATGACAGTAACACAGAGCTTAGTTAGCCTCGGTCGCCAGTGTTGCGTATTAGCTGCTGGCAACTGAACAGAAGCAAGCGGATAGGAGCAGAGCTCACTTGTGAGGGGCACTGCCCCACACGCTGCCATGGTTGGGGAGGACCCATTTTCAGGTGCTGTTACTCTTAGGGACTCCGGGCTGCTCCCAGCCCAATCCTTATCAGTGTGGCTTTTCCAGCTTCCTCCATAAAAAGTAGTTTGTGACAAGCCTGCTGGGGCAGGAAATAGTTTTGCGCTAATGAGTTTGTGCTTCGCTGCCGCTTCCCCATTAAAATCATGTTAACCAGGCCCCCCCTTGTTAATCATCCCAAAATCAGTTTATTAATTAACTCATTTTGGGAAATGGCAATTTAGTCAGAGCTCTCCAGCTCATTAGCACGTTACCAGGACAGAGGAAATAGATGTCACTGGTACCCCTCCCTGCACGCTCAACTCAGCCAGCACTGTGGCTTCTTCCGTGCTTTCGGTTTCCCCCTCTGCTAATTCACGTGATGAGGAGCAGCTGAAAGCATCCTGGATGCCCGACTCTGTATTCTATTTGGGGGCAAGAGCTGTAAAATACACTCTTTATCTCAAGAACATCGTAGGATAGGATGGACGGGGGATATGAGTGAACTTGGGAGTGGGATTGTTTGGAACAAGAACCCGGGGGCTTGATGTAGTTTTGGAGCTTTACCCCCCACCTCCACCCCGGGTGTACTCTATGTGAGTGTGGTATTGTACCTGTTCGTGTATGTGTTCACATGGCATGGGAATTCACCTGCATGTGTGTGTATGCTCACACAGAGGCCAGAGGCTGATGTTGAGTGTCTTTCTATTGTATGCCATCTTAGTTTTTGATATAGGGTCTCTGTCATTGAACCTAGGAATTTAATGAGGCTACATTAGCTCCCAAGATCACCAGTTGTCTAGACTAGCTGGCACAAGGCCCAAGGGGCTCTGTCTTCCTCTGTCTTCTCTGCACTAGGGCTATAGAGGGACAACACCATGCCCAGCTCTTATTTGGGTATTGACAACCCAGCTCAGGTCTTAGCGCTTGCTTTCGCTGCAGTCCTGTTCAGGCACTTTTTAGACTCTTTATTCATACGTCAGGCATGGCTCAGGAGCCTGCATAGCTTTTCAACAGCACTTTGAGACAGTGAGAACTAGATCTGGATAATTGCATCTGCGTAGGGAGCGCTGAGACTTTCCTGCCCAAGCTCCAGTTTTATAATGATGATAATGTTATGAAAACCAGGCTCTCATAGGAATGGAATGGCTACTGTGTGCCAGGCACTGTCCTCACCACGGTGTGTTAGCTCACTTAATGAATAACAGTGATTAATGACTCCCCGAATGAACGACAAAAGTTATTGACTTACTAGCTTACCCAATGCTCACTGTGGACCTACGGTAAGATGGACACTGACAATAACCCCGGTTACCAGCGAGGAAACCAACGCAGGTTACAAAGATTTGAACATGAACAATTTAGTTTCAGAATTATAAGTCAATGAGACCCAGGAAATAAAGTGACTTTTCCTCATCACACAGTGTGTGTGTGTGTGTGTGTGTGTGTGTGTGTTACATCTCTCTGTGTATGTATGTGTGTATTATGTCTGTCTCTGTGTGTATTATATCTCTTTGTGTGTTTGTGTGTATGTATGTATTATGTCTCTCTCTGTGTGTATGTGTGTATTATGTCTCTCTGTGTGGTGTGTGTGTGTATGTATGTGTGTATTATGTCTCTGTGTGTGTGTGTGTGTGTAACTCACTCCTATCCAGTAACCAAGCCAGCATTTTTTTCTTTGTCATGCTGTTAGTTTCCAGAAATTCCCATCTGTTGGCCGGGTTTCTCATCAAATATAATCCAGATCTTGTGCCCATTTCAGGGATGGGGTCAAGCCTCACTCAGTTTGACTCCATATCCTCAGTGTTGGCAGATAACAGAGCTGAGTAGAATCTGTGAGTTGGATGTTGGAATGTAGATGTAGTTAGGGTTTAGCCATTGATAATATAGGATCTCACACCAGAGAAGCTAGGCTTTCCAACTCACTAGCAATCCAAGGCCTCACCAGGTCTCAGTTTTCTCATATGAAAAATAAATCTGAAGGTGGATACCCAGGGCTAGTAAGTGGAAGGAGATCGCAAGTGTCCTGTGACTAGAAGTCCTGTAGTGGATATCAGAAGTCATCCCCTCTCTTTATTAACCTAACTTCAGTGCCAGGATTGTCTCTACTGTAGGACCAAGGGATCTGGGGGACAGTCTGCCTGTGAGGAGATGGTAGCCTTTACTTCAACTCTTCAGGGATAAAGGATAGTGCTGGCATTGGCGAGCTAGTCTACCCAGGCTGCTTTAGGTCATTACGGTATCCCAGGCAGAGAAGCATTCAGAGTTCATCTGTCGCTATTCAGAACATCCATGTTTGATCTCTTCATTCCTTAGGAGGTATGGGATGATGCTGGGACCTGTCCAAGCCAAGGCCCCAGAAGGGCCATCAACTATTGTTTTTGCCCGTTAACTATCCATCTATGCTTTCCCTCCTATGTGCTTCTAGCTGACTCTTCTCTAATCATTAAAAAGAATATCAAGCTGTCATAGGTGACATACATGTCTTTAGGTAGAGTCAGGATCCGAAGCAGGTGTTCTAGGAGTAAACTACCCGCATCAGTCCCTTACATGTTGAGCTGGATTACAGAGCCATT